>NC_143580.1:146366435-146684505 GCF_048544385.1 Mastigoproctus giganteus | reverse complement strand
TTAGTATTAGCCATATCACTATATGGCTAATGCTACTACTAAAATACTGAATGATATATATATAACATACAGTATGTACTTGAAGAGGGCACCGAGTGTAATTGCAAGTGGATGCAGTGAAATCTGAGCTCCGAGAAATGTTTTTTTTGCCATTTTGTTTACTTGATTGTCATATTATATCGTACTTTATAAATAGCTTTATAGACCTAGTTACGCTTGTTATTTTTATTTTAGATAGAGATTTTGTAGGTTACTATTTAATATATGTAAAACCAGTTTCATCCGAATCTTGCTGACATTGTTATAGTATAAAGTGAGTGGTAGGGAATTCAAATTTTTAATTGTAGTAAATAGGTAGCTGACGTAGTAGTAGTATGCCATGTGATGCAAGAAAGCAAATGTATGAGCTTATGCAGCATCAGCCAAAAAAAAAAAAAAAAAAAAAAAAAATCACACCATTCCCTTCAAATGCTATCTAATGTAAAACTAGATAGCATAGTGCATTTAGAAATCTATTAGATAGTGTAGTATTTATAACTGATTAATTAAATTGATTAATTTTATTAATTTTCATTGTATTTAATCATATACCATGCCCCAGACTAGAGCAGCAAAGCAATGAGCACAAAGTCAAGGGAGTTTTGAGGCTTGGAGGAGAACTGAGGTTTGTGGTTTTCCAATGCATCACAGACTCAAAAAATATGTGGCTTCTGAAATGTTTTTTCGGATCATTCTGGAACAGGATATGATCTAGCCAAGGAGGATGTCTTTGAGTGTGCTAGGTGCAGAGAGTGTCAAAAAATTAGGTGCCAACTCAGTGTTCTGATGGAAGCCTATGAGAGTTTCAAGAGTTGGACAGATGCCCTCGAAGATATTAAAGCGGGGAGGGTGGACCCAGCAAGCTCTCAGCTGCCCAACTGAGCATCAGAACTCTCTCTTGGGCATTAGGCTACAGAGTGGCAATCTCCAAGGCAGAATGCACTGATCCCACGAGAGATAATTATTGTTGGTGACTCCATTGTCAGGGAGATGGGTAATATATTGTGTAAGAAGGATAAGTGGAATAGCACCAGGGTATGTCTGCCAGGGACAAAAGTTGTTGACGTTGTAGAGCAGATATCATCTTTTAAGGGCACAAAGGGTGATACCGTTGTACATGTTGGCACTAATGACATTAAGAGTGGGAAATCTGTGGACTTAACAAGTATAGGTCAATGTTAAAAAAAAGTTGTGAGTTAGGGTTAAATCTGAAAGTGTCTATAATCTGCCCAGACACGACAGAAGGAAGTACATGATGAGAGAGCCTTGTCAATCAATTCGACCCTGGAGAGATTGTGCAAGGCTCATGGGGTAGAATTTTTCTCAGCATGGTGGGTGCTTGTTAACGGGAGAGACTGCTTCTACAGGAATGGGATACACTTAAATGGAAGGAGTGCAAGATTATTTGATGATGCTATTGAGGCAGAGTTAGATGGGTTGGAAAACTGCTAGCTTGGGGGGAGGGGATTCACAGACTAACAGTAGCTGCAAGTGATTCTTGCACTGCTTCTATTGGATTGGAGGTGGGGGTGCTAGGGTTTTCAAGGACTGGTGGGAGTCATCACGGAACATATAAATACATGAGCTGTGTTAGGGTAACTAAGAATAAGAACAGGTGCATGTATACTATGATGTACACCAATGCTAGGAGTATAGTAAATAAATTTGATGAATTTGAAGTGCTGATCAAGACATCAAAGGCAGATACTGTTGAGATATCAGAGACATGGTGTCACACTGATATAAGCAGAGCAGAATTGGAATTTGGGGAGTACAATGTGTACAGAAAGGATAACAGGATAGAAAGGGAGGAGAGGTTATGCTGTTAGTTAAGAAACACAAAATCTAAGGAAGTGCATCCAGTTGACATACAATGGGTGGACAAAAAACTGCATTACTTGTGAATTCTGCAAATAATGTGTTTTGTGCTACATTGTGGGTTGCAGAAATTTTTGAAATGCTTTTGTTAGATGGCATATCTTTTTCTATGAATGAAATCCAATGAAAAGACTCCACTTGATATACCTAATGGCCATAAATATCTTCCCAAAGGGTAAAATGCGTAATTAATGGAAATATGAGAAAACATGCAAATGGCAATCATGACAACCAAACATACATTTTATTGCATTTACATGTACAAATTGAAATGACACATTAACATAATAGTATTATGTACTGTAAATCAGCAAAATAAATCCTTTTTTTTTGGATTAGCAGTTTCACATGATTTGAGCTGATACACTCAAGCTATGGAAAGATTTGAGAGTCCCTATTAGGTGCTTTTGGCCCTGGGGAAGGGGGTCAATTCCCAAGTTACCAGCCCTACCACAGGGAGACAGGAGCAGTGCCACTAGGTGACCAAGCAGTTGAAAGGGTTAGTTGGATTAGTAATGTTAATAAAAATACACTAAAAAAAGAAATTTGGATTTCCTTCCCAAGTTCTCACTTGGGACTTTTTCAAGTACAGAACTATCTAAAATTAACTGAAAAGAGGAAGACAATTGAACTAAACTAGAACTTATCCACCTGGCTACAGAATACACTTGTCACCAAAGGCCAGACAAAGAGGTGATTATACTAGTGCATACAAAATAATGGTTTAGGCCACATCTTGTATACTGTAGGTTTAGAAACCTCAGTTAAGGAAGAAAGCACATACATGTATTTTCAAAAGGGTGCAAGGAAGAGCAATAATCTTTAGTGCCCAACTAATCTAAAGATTAGTAGGTGGCACAAATGGGTATTCATACCAAGAAAGAAATAATAGGATTCTGTTCTTGGTTCTATCAGTTTTCTTGAACTAATTGAAGTGTTTAAGAATTTAAAATGGCTCAGTAAACTGAATTTTGATGATATTTGTACTCTTTTTCAGATTACATACACACACAAGGGGGGCATAAATTGAAAATGGCTGACTGACTGCAAAACAGATGTGAAGATCTGTTGCGCATGGAAGACTATTGTACAAATTGGAGCAGAATGGTATTAAGGGTAAGTTGCTACAATGGATAAAAGGATGGTTAAGTGGGAGAAGACAGAGGGTAGTAATCAATGGGTGCTGCTCTTCTTGGACTAATGTTATTAGTGGAGTCCCACATGATTCAGTGTTGGGTCCACTGTTGTTTTGTATATTTATCAATGATATTGATGAAGGAATATCAGGCTTAGTGTCGAAGTTTGCAGATGATACAAAGGTTGGCAGGGTTGTTAATGACAGTAATGGCAGTGTGCTACTGCAACAGGATCTAGATAATTTGGGCAGGTGGGCTAAGAAGTGGCAACTGAAGTTTAACCTTGACAAATGCAAAGTACTGCATATGGGTAGAAGTAATCCCAGAGAAACGTACCAACAACACTGTTGACACTGTTGCGCATGGAAGACTATTGTACAAATTGGAGCAGAATGGTATTAAGGGTAAGTTGCTACAATGGATAAAAGGATGGTTAAGTGGGAGAAGACAGAGGGTAGACATTTTGCTAGCAGGGAAAAGGAGGTGATTATCCCTCTGTATAAGGCAATGGTCAGGCCACGCCTTGAGTACTGCGTACAGGTCTGGAGGCCTCATTTTAGGAAGGATGTAGATTTACTTGAGCGTGTACAGAGAAGGGCAACAAGATTAGTGAGGGGAATGAAGGGATCCTCTTATCAAGAGAGGATCCCTTAAGTTCTGCAAATTGCAGTGGCTGGAGACTAGGCACCTGCGCAGTGATCTGATTGAGGTATATAAGGCCTTGAATGGGTTCAGCACGCTGAATTCTGATGGGATCCTTCCACTTGTTCAGATTATGAACCTAAGGGGGCATAAATTCAAATTAAGAAAAGACAGATGTAGATTGGATGTGCGGAAATTTGCCTTTAGCCAGCGGGTGGTTAATTGCTGGAACAAACTTCCATCTGTCATTGTGGAAGTTGATAGGTTGAATAAATTTAAGGAGGAACTAGACAGGCATTTGGAGGGAATGGTGTGATTTTTTTTTTTTTTTTTTGGCTGATGCTGCATAAGCTCATACATTTGCTTTCTTGCGTCACATGGCACCACTACTACTACTACTACTACTATCTGCCTTCATCCAGAGAGTGATTTTGCAGGTGTCAAAACAGCATTATACCCAGACTGCCACAATGAGTTCAGCTTGTATTGATTTGTGCACTATTTTATGAATTATTTTTGCAGGTGTTAACTAAACACACTTTCGCATGCACCGTACGGCATTTTTTGAAGATTTTGTTATAAAGGAGCTTCGTTACCAGAGGATTCATTAATCGATGTATTACTGTAGTTCATTCATGTGGCATAACAAAGGCAGCATCAGCAGTTAGTGATTATTCAAAAAGGAACATTTTTTTTCTCAATTGAATTTGCAAAACTGTATTGACAAACTATTTGGATAGTGACCAACTTGAAACCCACTCCTCCTTCCTGGATGATCATGTTCATACATACTACACATTACTGGTTCACACAATACTGCTTGGATACCCCAATAAAACCAATCAACTCTAATGCAGGAAGGCAGTGATGCAACATGGTCTACAAAATGAGACATTTTGGAAAATGCGAAACAATCAAAAACAACTGCAAGTAGCTACTTAGGCAATCTGCCCAGGAATGCAAAGTGTAAAAGATGTAATTCCAATTCAACCATAATTTCCCAGTCTGCTCTCAGTGTCCAGCTGAAACTGAATAACATATTCAGTTGATTGAAGATGTAACCTATCTGTTGGTTAACTACTGCTTCCCAGGATTTGGGTTAGGATTAATATTCCTCCTTTCTCAAGAGCAATATTAAACTGCATGTGTTTTAATTCAGTAATGTAGAGGTTTGTTTGTTTGTTATATGGCTTATTGCTCCAGGGATATGCAGTGGTCGTTCCCTGACCTTTCCACATCCTCCATATTTGGTGGTCACAGGCTCAAACCCCGGTCTAATCAAGAAGTGTGTGCTACGCACTGCTGTTCTTGCCCATCTGGCTACGGAGGCACCCGTAATGTAGAGGAGTTTTGCATTAAGTAAGTACAATCTCATGTCAAAGTAAATACAAATAAAACCTCCTAATTCAGAATTCACTAATTCCAACTGCCTATTTTATGTATATTTATGCAGAATGGAGATTTTTTCCAAAATGAGGAATTTAATCATGAAATGCTGAATTTTTTCAGAACAGTTTCACAATCACTTTGTAAAATAAGTAAAATCATTTAAAAGGAAAAACTATGGAAATATCATGTTTAACTGTACTATTCATAGTTATGAAAATAATCTATTACAGATATCTAAATTTTGTATCCTACTATCTATTGTAAAAGAATCATTGGTTCCTTACATCTATGAACCATAATTTCCCACCCAAAGTAGTTAAAAACTTATAAAAAAGTTTTACTGCTTGGGGGTTAATGCATAGTGTTTTAAATTTCAGCACATTAGCAAAGAGCAATTATTCAAGATTTATAAAAAATAATAATAAAAATAAAGCGATGACTTTTATGCATGAACTGAGAAAATTTCATTTCTATGTATCTACCACACTAAACATCCATTCCTCCAACCAATGCATGGAAACAAACATAATACTGTATTCACTGGAAATTTGGGAAGGGAAATAAAGAATTTCATGAAAATCCATTTGCTAGGAGCTGAGTTGTTATGCCCAGACAGACAGGGTGAAGATAATAGACACATTATGCATACATGCTAATGAAACTAAAAAAAAAAAGAAGAAAGGTAAATACTTTGAATTAGTTTCTAAGCCATAAAAAAGCAAGCTTAATCAGCTAAAGGCATCACTGAACTGTTCTCATTTACCTTCTGATTGTAACAGTTAAGCTTATCAATATGTATTCATCACATATAACCAAAGTTGTAGTTTCATATGTTGTAATTTTGTCTAAAAATGTGTTACTAATAGAACACTTGCTATTAATAAGCTTACCATTGTAATCACTTACCTAATCCCAACAAAAATTTTTCCAACAGAGCTGAAGAGATAATTACACCACTGTAGAAAATATTGGCCAGACCACATCTTGAGTACTGTATATGGGGCTAGAAAACTCATTTCATGAAAGATGTTGACTTGTGTAAAGAATACAATGGAGTGAAACAATGGTTGTAAATGCAAAGAAATATTAGTAAAGGAAGGAAATTAGATTCTACAAGATTTAGAAACTGCTATGAGCATGGAAAATCTGACAGAAGTGTTTACATGGACATACTAAAGAAAGATATTTTCAGATTGAATGTAAAGAAATTTGCCTTTAGTCAAAACTATAACTTGCAATCAATTCAGATGTATAACTTGCAATTAATTTTTCTTGAATGCACTAACTGTGAATGCTTCTCACATGATATCATAGCACCTTTATGCTAATCACTATTGTTAAATAAAGTTGGATTGAACGTTATTTCCTTTCTTTAAAAAAGAGGTTTTTATTTTGATTCAGTTCAATATTTAAATGAAGAGAGGAACTTACCTTTTTAAGTAGTTGAAAAAACTTTTTTTTTTCTATGATCAGTAATAGTTTCCTCAGGAAAATTTAAAAAAAAAACTTTTGTGGATAAGGTTAATAAGAAATTTAAGCATATTTGTTTGAGGCAAATATTTGTAAGTACAAGTCAGTTGTGTTATGAATTTTTTAGAATATTTGGAAGCATTACTTCCACTCAGTTACATTCAGTTTAGCTTCTTTCAGGACACTGGATTTTATGAGAAACAACCTAGGAACAACTTTCTGAGATCATCACCTTGTTTTGATTGGTGGGACTGTGAAAGAATATTGCCACCAAATACCTTGATTGAAAAATTTTGTTTTTTGTTGCCCTGGAACAACCTGCTGAATGTGTCATTGTTGGTAGTTTCCCAAGCATTTTGAAAAATAAGAGAAGAGTACAAGAGTAAAGCTTAAGCAAAGCACATTTGACACATTGTTATTTTGCACTTTTTTCATCTACTTTTGAATAAATCACATTGTATTCACTTCAGGTCATTAAAGGTTTTTTTTTTTTTGCTGATATTAAAGTATTTGAATTTTATTAGTTTATGCTGTTTACCCTAGTTGTGCATTTTACCTTTTTTAAGTATAGTGTGAACAAAGGTTAATGTTATTATTTAGTTTAGGCTTAAACATAGTTTAAATTTACAAGAAGTATCGGTGTCCCTGGGAGAAGTTTTAGGCAGCTGAAAGCACCAATGTTTACTGTCATCAACATTTTAAAACACTGACCTATAAATTTTACATCATAAAATCTTAACTAGTTTTCCAAGTTTATTATGCTATTTCTATAGTAACTTTCTATGACAAAAAATTATTTTTTTGAGGTTGGTCAGAAACTATCCCATTATAATACTGTGCTTATAAGAAAAATTATTTTACCAGTTCAGCAAAGGCTTTTCCAGGAATGCATCACTTGCATTAGTTGAAGAAAAGCTGTACTTTACATTAATTATTTCTCAATCTGATCACTAACTTATATATTATATAACAAATCAATGACAGGCAATCGGGTGAACTAGATGACATCTTCTGCTACTAAAAACTACAATTAATTAAGGTAGATTTTAAAATGGAAAATAAGTAATGGTGCAAAAAATCTTGTGCAACAAAGGAAACTTCATAAAAATATCATGAAAAAACTAAATAAATGGTTTTATTTTGTAATGTAATTTTAAAATTTATCTATTAATAATTAGATTAACTGACCACAGAAATACTTCAATTGATAAAAATCATAATGAATTGTTGGCAGTATACAACACATAGTATAAGTGCACACATGCATACAAATGCAATAACCTTACTCTTTCAAGGAAAATGAACGTCCAAGAAGTTATTGTAAATTAGATTTTGAAATTAAAACAAAAACCTGTGCACTTTATGACCATGGAAAAAATAAAAATAAAAATAATGCAAAAAAAAAAAAAAAAAAAACACCAACTGGTTTGCTGCAGTAGTATAATGCCATATGCTGCTAATAAGGAAGATTATGGCATTAAAATATTATTGAATTTATTTATAATTTTTAAGGTTGTTATTTATAATATAATTTTGAAATATTGTGTTGCTAGCAACTATATGAATGTTTGAAAGTGGCTCAGAGCTCTAATATCTTTGGGCAGGCCTAGTCAACATTAAAAAAAAATGCTTCCATAGCTGCCAAAGGAAGAAGTTCACAAAAATTTTCAGAAGAAATATACAGAAATTTTCATTTAATGGCATAGCTACAATTTTAAAGTTCTTAATGAAAAATTAGAATAGTATGAGAAAGAGCCATGCTTCTATCTAAATCAGCAGAGTTGAAATATCTATGATAAATGGCCAACACCATGTGTCAGATCCCACCATTTCATTTGAGCAGAATAACATTCCAGTATTTCTTAGAATAATATATTTTCTGGATCCATGCCTTGCAAACAGCACAAGTAAACATTTCTGACAACTTATCATTTAAAAAAAAAAAAACTAAGGTAAAAATATATAATAAACTTATATAAAGAATTCCCACTACAAGGGTTACCTTTGAATTTCTTTCTGGCTTTCTTCCCAGTGAGCATACTTAATCCAGTTACTAATGACAGTACGATTTTTCCTAATATTATCTTCAAAAGTCTGAAATGGAATAAGAAAACAAGTCAATTAACACTTTCACTGTCCAGCTTTTCTGATGGCCTCTTTGACCCAGGATTGAAAATCACTGGAGTGAAAAGGGCAGAGACATTTTTGGGGTTTCTTCTCACTATGACTGAATTAATCTGCCTCTGGTGAAGGTTGGTGGACAAAAATAACTGGTTTTGCTTCAATCAAATTCAAAAGAAAAGTACTAAACAAAGTCTGGTTCTATCAATGGGAACAATAACCAGGATACAATACAGTTCAATTACTAATAACTATAATCACCCCATTACAACCAATTGACCTAAGATCTATAACACAAACAACTTCAGAATATCCATCACGAGTGATTTGCTAATTTCATGATGCGGACAACACATTTAATATTGTCCCATCTAAAATTATACTTCAAAATTGGCAAAATGGTTGGCATGACCTTTACCCCCCCCCCAACAAAATAAAGGGTATTCTGGACCAAATCAACTTTTTGGTTGGGAAAGGTTGCATTAGTTTTTCAAACACCCTGTGCAAACAGCAAGTTGGTCTTGTTATGGGTAATCTCCTCTCCCTCAATCCTCATAGATTTTTGTGAGTGCATTCAAAGAAATTACCCCCAGGCAATTTCCCCCTCAAACTTACATACTAGGGGAAGAGAGGTCAAAAATATATTAACTATTTGAACACATGGGTTGGAAGAATTAAACAATTTCAATAATATGATTAAAGAGGCCTATGCGCTCCGGATTCATTACTACTAAAATTAAAATTACGGTTGCTCAGAGCGAAACGGATGCAAAAAATAGATTGTAACAGGTTTAATAATAGGAAATACACATATATTAGATTAGATACATACAAAGCTTTCGGTTGTTTAGTTAACCTTCTTCAGTTGAAATAAAATGACAGTTAGAATGGATTGACAGTTAGAATAGATGGCTACGCGCGTAGCCATCTTCTTGCCACTGCATGAACCTTACTAACCCGCGCCTGGACACACTAACTCTGTAAATGAGAGGCGCACAGAAATCGCTAAAGTCAAGGCGGACCTTACGAGGTGTGGCTATCCCATCAATACCCTTGACAGGTGTGACCTACAGGCACGCGGCCACGTAGCGACCAACAGAAACATCCAAGGTGGTGACTCAACCACGAGCGCCTTTAACCCATACTACCCAAACCTATCACAACAGGTCTGTAGAATCTTAAAATCACATGGGATAAAGTGCCTTCAACTCCCAGGCAGAAAATTACGATCCCTCATTTCCAACGTAAAAACACCTGTCCCCACCCTACTGCAGAGCGGTTTGGTCTACTGCATCTCTTGCCGTGACTGCACTAGCTGCTACTTCGGGGAAACTGGAAGACGGCTCGAAAAATGCCTTTCCAAACACAAAAGGGCAATCCACTTAGTGGATGTGGAGCACTCAGCTATTGCCGAGCACGTCTGGGCAACCCACCAAGACATTGACCCACACCGCGATGTCATGATTGTGCATAAGTCCCGTCATTATCTGTGCCGTGCCTGGTTGGAATCATTAAACATCAAATGCTCCAATACCTCAATGAACAGGAACAGTGGTTGTCAAGTCCACCCTATCACCGAAGCAATGGTCCTGTCCATTGACAAGCGCTGGCCACGTCCACATACATCACAGCCACAGGCTTCAACCTCAAACAATTAGCCACGCGCTTCACGTACCAGATTGGCAGTACAGGCCTCCATTCTAACCGTCATTTTATTTCAACTGAAGAAGGTTAACTAAACAACCGAAAGCTTTGTATGTATCTAATCTAATATATGTGTATTTCTTATTATTAAACTTGTTACAATCGATTTTTTGCATCCGTTTCGCTCTGAGCAACCGTAATTTTAATTTTAGCAGTAATTTCAATAATTATTTAAGTACCATACATCCATGTATGATATTTAAAATAGAAATAGAACAAAACAACAGCATACCATTCCTAGATCTCTAGTTAACCAGATACAATAATTCTTCATTTATATATATGCAGGAAACCCACAGATTGCCAGGGCTATCCTTAAATACAACTCTAATCATTGTCTCAACCCAAAAATAAACATTCTGAAAAGCTTCATACTAAGAGTCTAATGTAAACAGTAGTAATGTAAACAACACCACAAATATTATACTAAGAGCCTACTGTTCAGATAGCCAACCCATGAACTCAAAACAGAAATCAACAGAATTTCTCAAATCTTTAGAAACAATGGTTACCCACAAAAACTTTTAGCCAAAACTATTAAAAAAACTAAAGAAGAGTATCTCAATAGGTGCTCATCTAACAAAGAACAAGAAAAAATATATCCATTACCATTATCCCAAATTAATAAACAGATAAAGAATTTGTAAAATAATAAGAGGAGTTTACCTCAATATAGTACGTAGAACACTTCCGTATGATGCTCTCCAGAAATTAAAACGAAAAAATCGAAAACTTACATTAGAGTAAAAAATAAATAATTAAAAACAATTTAACACAATTAAATCAATTTAACACAATTAAAAATCAATTTAACGCAATAAAAAATATTAAAAAGAATCTAACGAAAAATCTTCAAAACGATTTTTCGTTTTTCGTTAGATTCTTTTTAATTGCGTTAAATTGATTTTTAATTATTTATTTTTTACTCTAATGTAAGTTTTCAATTTTTTCGTTTTAATTTCTGGAGAGCATCATACGGAAGTGTTCTACGTACTATATTGAGGTAAACTCCTTATTATTTTACAAATATTAATATCAACATAGGACGTATTGAGTATTACAGCTTTGATTCATACTATCTAACAGATAAAGAATATAACTAGGAAATACAAGTTACGCATCAGATTCACTAGGACCAACACCATTAAAAAAAAAAAAATCATCAAAATCTCATCCCCTCCCCATCTTTCCCACTGACAAAAGCTCTATCCACAAAACATTTGACATACAACTTCAAATGCAGAGATTGCCAAAAATCTTATACTGGAAAAACAGTAGAAGATTATTCAAAGAATTAAAAAGCTAATTCTCAAAAGAATTAAAAAGCTAAAATTAAAAGTACAACTTAAAATGCAAAGACAGCAAAAAGTCTCATACTGTAGATTTTTTTCACTCTCAAACCAGCAGAAGATTATCCAAAAGAATTAAAAAACATAAATCAGGCATAACTCAAAAAGCTCTGGTTTACTACACTTCAAGTGAAGATCACAGGTGGGATTTCAAGAACACCTGCCTTAATCGAGAATAAGCAACATAAATGCAGGCTTTACAAAAAAAGCCTTTATTACAGGCATAACCAACACTAATCAGAATAGAAGAAGAATGCAAACAGATAATTATATTCATACCTTAAAAAGCAGAGTTTTAGAAAAACAAAAAACATAAATAAAAATGATAGTAATAAATTTGAAATTGGCAATAACCTCAATAAAGAATCCCCCAAGCCCTATATCCCTTCTATTGCCCTCAGACATAATCCTTGATCCATTTACAGAGTTAACATTGGCATTAGTTGAGGCATATGATACTAGAAAGCAAGCTTATACAGCATCAGCCAAAGGAAAAAAAAAAAAAAAAAAAAATTCCCATTTCAACCATCCGGACACTCCAGATGTTTGTCTAGTTTAGTCTTAAATTTATTTAAGCTATCAACTTCCACAACAACAGCTGTCTGTTCCAGCAATCAACTACCTTCTGGCTAAAGGCAAACTACTGCACATCTATTCTACAACTGTCTTTCCTCAATTTGAATCTATGCCCCCTTAGGTTCTTAATCTGAGCAAGTGGAAGTATCCCATCAGCATTGAGCCTGCTCAAACCATTCAAGCCTTTATACACTTCAATCAGATCACCTCGCAAATGCTGAAACTTGCAGAACTTAAGCCTTTCTTCGTAAGTGCACCCCTTTGTTCCTCTCACCAATCTTGTTGCCCTTCTTCTGTACCCGTTCCAGCAACTCTACATCCTTCCTAAAATGAGGACTCCAGATAATCACCTCCTTGTCTCTGCCACTGCTAGCAAAATTCCTATACAGCATTGACAAAACTCTATGACTTGCTCTGGCAGCCATTCAGAACTGTAAAGAAAACTTCATATCTGACTGCACAATTACCCCCAGGTTTTTTCATTTTCCACCTCCCTGAGTGAAGTACCACACAGTTAGTATGTTTCTCTTGGATTACTGCTACCCATAAGCAGTAATTTGCATTTCTCAATGTTAAAGTATATTTGCCACATCTCAGCCCATCTGACTAACTTTTATAGATCCAGTTGCAGTAGCATACTGTCTTTACTGTCATTAACAAACCTGCCAACCTTCATATCATCTGCAAACTTGGACATTAAGCCTGATATACCTTCATAAATATCATTGATAAATACAGACAACAACAATGGGCCCAGCAGGGACTACTAGGGGACACCACTAATAACATTAGTCCACGAAGAGCAGTGTCCATTGATTACCTCTGTATTTTCATACTCAATTATCCCTTTATCCATAGCAGCATTGGGTCCTTGAGGTTGTCACAGATATGCCAGACAAACTGTACTGGTTATCTGGGAGTCTAAAACGCTGATAGAACTGATATTCAGGTGCCATTCAAGTCAAGTGGACCCAATTTCAGCAAAGTCCGGTTGGTCTGTGACAGCCAAATCCTCTGCTTGCACCTTCACGATGGTGGGACTGTTAGTAATCCTAGGTATAACCTCCTGCACAAGCACACTTTGGGTGACCACGCAGGTGTGAACCAACGTAAGCAGGGATCGAGGTGTTGTGCCCAAACCACACGGAGAAAAGCCACCCCTCTGTGTTACCGGACAATACTAGGTGGTAGATGACTCATCACTAATACCACCACTTTGCTTATTGGAGGCTTGAAGTGGTGGAACCAATGTTTAGTATCCAGAGCTAAGTTCCGGTCAACCCTTTCCCATCTCTTCCATCATGCAATATGACTGATGACTTTTGAGGTTATGATGAACATCATGGCAAGATCCAATCTTCCTTACATTTCGAGGGTACAGCTCTAAAACGGTGTTTGCAAGCCGGCCACTAGATAGTACACCACACCGCACCTATTGGTAACTCTTTAAGAGGCTTACAAGATCAGCTAGTGTATAATCTTGCTACCTCTACTCTGCCAGACAGTGACTGGAGGGAGTCCGAGTAGTGTGTATGCGGGGGTGGGGGGGGAATTGCCAAGGACACGTTATGTCAAGGATCTGGGTATTTTCTTCCATTGTGGACGCCATATCCAAAAATTTCATTAATTCATAAGCATCTCCACCCCACTTTTTCTTACTATTCAATACACCATGAATTGTCAAACTAATAGAGCAAACTTATCTGCGAAAAGATCTGAACCTCCCAAACACTTCCTAGTTCATTTCACAAATATACGTGGTCTCAATTCTAATCTCAACGATGGCCATTTCCACTTGCAGTCTGCCAAATCCCGTGTACTTTTTCTGACAGAATCTCAGTTATCGGTTGATTCAACTACTGCTCATCTCAATTTCACAAATTATTCACTGTATGATTCCTTTCGACTCAAAGGTGGTAATTGTGCATATGCCCGTTCCAATTTTTCCTGTCAGAGACTTGGTAATTTGGAATCTCCTCTTTTCGATCTTCTCTGGCTTAAAATCTCTCTACCTCATTGTTTTTTTTTTTTTTTTTGATTTGGTAGTTGTTGGCGCATCGGCTTCTGTGGCCATATTGCACCTCCCAAGGTTTTTGCAGTACTTTGATCCAGGCCCGAGGCGGGAATCGAACCCGCGACCTTTGGGTTGCCGGGCAGGTACTTTATCCACTGCTAGCCCGGTCGGCTCTACCTCATTGTGTTGTCATTGTTGTTATTTATTAGGAGCATTAGCAACTAAGGCAATATTGCTCCGGGGATATGCGGTGGCCATTCCCTGACCTTTCCGCATCCTCCGTATTTGATGGGAATGGGCTCAAACCCCTGTCTAATCAAGAAGCGTGTGCTATGCACTGCTGCTCCTGCCCACCTGGCTACGGAGGCGCCCCTCATTGTGTCAAATTCATCTGTTGTCTTTACCATTCTATCAAATCCACTAATCTCTTGGAGCTCTTTGATTTCCTCTCTTTGCAAACTTGACTTTCTCCAAACCAACCTTCCTAACAGTGAGGTAATTTCCTTGGTGATTTTAATGTTCACAACTCCAGCTGGCTTCCATTTTCTAGTCACAACGACACAGCTGGTCGAGATGCTGAGACTTTTGCAAATACTAATGATTTTGCACAGATTGCTCATTTACGTAAGATTTACATAAGAATACCTGACAATCCTAACCATACAGCCAAAATGCTTGATGTTACCATAAGCAAATATAAAATGGGAAGCATTCCAAGAATTAATCTTGGAAGCTATTAGGCTTTTCATACCAACTAAGAAATATTGTTCAAAATTTAGGCATAAATGGAGGTCAGATGAACTAATGAGGTATATGACAGAGGAGAAAAATGCATGGGATACATATAAATTAACAGGTGACACAGAAGCCTATGATAGATATAAGCTGGTCTGTAATCAAGTCACAAAGGATATTAGGCAGGCAAAGGAAGATTAGGACAAATCTTTGGCAAAGAATGCAAAGAAAAACAGCAAAGATTTCTTTACTTACGTAAACTCTAGAAGGAAAGAGATGAATCATATTGGCCCACTTAACATAGATGGGTTGACTATTGATGATCATGCTCAGGTAGCTGATAAACTGAATGAGTATTTTGCATCTACATGCACACATGAGGAGTTATTCAATGAGGGGAGTGCCAGACATTTATCAAACTCTAACAGGGAGCTATGTGATTTTGTAATAACTGAGAGCAAAGTGGAGGAGAAATTGTTGAAGTTAAACATAAAAAAGTCACCTAGGGTTAACAGGATCTATCCAGTTATATTAAAGGAGGCAGCAAAGGAAGTAAGCAAATCCTTAGCCATAATTATGAGAGTTTCCTTGGACTCAGAGGAGGTACCCATGTACTGGAGATGTGCAAATGTGACCCCAATCCACAAAGGGGATCAAAGGGAGACAGGTATTTACAGACCTGTTAGTTTAACTTCTGTTGCAGGGAAACTAATGGAGGCACTGGTTAAAGAAGCATTGCAGGATCATCTAGACAAGACTTCAGTTACAGCATGGGTTTGTTAATGGGAAGTCTTGTCTGACCAATTTGATTGGATACTATGATGTAATCACAAAGGAACTGGATGCAAAGAATAATTTTGATATCATATATTTGGATTTTGGAAAGGATTTTGATACCATCGCACAAGGAGGACTGCTGCACAAATTGGAGCAGTGTGGCATTGGAGGCAAATTGCTGCTATGGATAAAAGAATGGTTGAGCAGGAGAAGACAGAGAGTTGTAATCAATAGACACTGCACTGCTCTTCGTGGACTACTGTTATTAGTGGAGTCCCCAGGGTTCAGTGTTGGGTCCATTGTTGTCTTCTGTATTCATTAATAATATTGATAATGGTATATCAGGCTCAATATCCAAGTTTGTAGACGATAAGAAGGTCAGCAGGGTTTTTAATGACACTAATTACAGTACGCTGCTGTAACGGGTTCTAGAAAAGTTGAGCAGATGGGCTGAGAGGTGGCAACTGAAGTTTAACATTGACAAATGTAAAGTACTGCATATGGGAAGCAGTAACACCAGAGTAATGTATCAACTGTTTGGTACTACACTGACAGTGGTAGAGTGAAAAGGACGTGGGGTAATTATGCAGGCAGATATGAAGTTTTCTGAGCAGTGCAGGCGGTCTGCAAGAGTAGCTTATGGTGTCTTGTCAATGATATACAGGAATTTTTCTAGAAGGGATAAGGAGGCGATTATCCCCTTGTATAAGGCAATGGTCAGGTTGAGTACTGTATACAGGTCTGGCAGCCTCATTTTAAGAAGGATGCAGAGCTGTTGGAACGAGTACAGAGAAAGGCAACAAGATTAGTGAATGGAACAAAGGGTGGCTCTTATGAAGAAAGGCTTGAATTTAACAAATTACAGTGTCTGGAGATTAGGCACCAGCAAGGTGATCTGATTGTGGTGTATAAAGCCTTGATAGGTTTAAGCATGCTCAACGCTGATGGGATTCTTCCTCTTGTTCAGAATAATCGCCTAAGAGGGCATAGGAAAGACAATTGTAGGATGGATGTTCGGAAGTTTGTCTTTAGCCTGGGTGAATATCAGGGTGGTTGATTGCTGAAACAAACTTCCATCTGTTGTTGTAGAAGTTGATAGCTTAAATAGATTCAAGGCAGAACTAGATAAACATTTGGAGAGATTGGATGGGTGAAATAAGGGTTTTTTTTGTTTTTTTTTTTTTGGCTGATACTATATAAGCTTGCTTTCTTGCATTGTGTGCCTTTACTAATGCTAACACACTTGATCTTTTTCTCACAAACAACCCTTCTAAGTACACGGTCGTAGTGAGTGGTCCTTTAGGCACCTCAGATCGCAACTCGATGATTGTCCCTTCTCCAATGGAGCCTTTATCTCATGGCTATTCCCAAGTTCTTATTGCTTGGCATTACAAGAATGCAAAGTTGGATGACCTGTGAGATTTCTTTTCTTCGCTTCCTTGGTCGGATTACTGTTTCAAAACTTCAGATGTCAACGTTTGCTCCGATCGTGGCAGTGAAATTATTCTTGTAGGAATGGAACACTATTCCGCACTCCACTTTAAAATATCATCCTTTATCTAAACCTTGATTTTTCAATAAATGTGCTAAGGCTATTCAAGGGAAAACATTGCATATCGTAATTGGCTTGTTTCCAATTCTTTAGTTTCATTTTCTGCCTCCACCAAAGTTTGCAACAATTGTAAAGCAGTTATTAATCAGTCCAAACAAGATTTTGAACAGGCTAAGAGTAGAAAACTTGCTTCTTGCCCTAATGGTAGCCAAGCATTCTGGTCTCTTGCCAAAGCTATTGGCCACAACTTTTGCCCATTGCTGATCTGACCTCTGTCAAAACCAGATGGTTCTGTTGTCACTTCAGCCAAGGATAAAGCTGACCTGCTACCATCCCATTTTTCTTCCCCCCCCCACTACACTGGCTTCTTTTTCTACCAGTAATCATATCTTTTTTTTATTTTTTTAGGAGCACAGTGACTAAGGCCTTGTTACTCTATGTATATTGTCTATAAATTACGCATGTCTCAAGGTCGATTTCCTGTTTTAATGGACGAAAATCCCAAGTCTCCGGGAGGATAAACCATGCTACCCGAGCCCATGCCCGACAGCTATATCATCAAAGCCTTCCACTTCTACCGACGTAGCAAGTTCTACTATTGCATCGATTCCATTTTCTGCCTGTTCAATCAAATTTTCGGAATGAACGAACTCTGGCCATATATTTTTCCACACGAATTTACTTCTTTCAGCAATAAAGCTATAATTCTAATACAGTCCATAATTGAGAAATGTGTCCATGCCTCCATTACTTCAATAGCTTTCATTAACTCAGTATAACTGCAGCATCTTGATTAGACCGGAGTTCGAGCCCGTCACCACCAAATACAGAGAATGCGGAAAGGTCAGGGAATGACCACCGCATATCCTGGAGCAATATGGCCTTAGTTGCTAATGCTCCTAAAAACCAAATAACAAACAAACAAACAACTGCAGCAGTAGGCACATAACTTCAACATTTGGATGACTTAAATCTTTTGGATGGTCTGGTTGTGCTATCCAATAGTAAT
Source organism: Mastigoproctus giganteus (assembly GCF_048544385.1). Taxonomy (NCBI): domain Eukaryota; kingdom Metazoa; phylum Arthropoda; class Arachnida; order Uropygi; family Thelyphonidae; genus Mastigoproctus; species Mastigoproctus giganteus. Next base: position 146,666,114 of record NC_143580.1, on the reverse strand, counting down.
AAAACTTTGAAATCTAGATTTTTCCAGAAGTTCAAACAAGTACAAGTTCAATAGAAATTCTTGTGTTAGAACGTAACACAGGAATTTCCCAACAAAATAAAATACACGGATTTCTCAATAATTTTTTTTTTGACTAGGGAATCAACAGTGGGGATTCAAAACGGGTGGAAACATTGAAAAATTACATCCAATATAATAGCAGGCTTCTCCCCGCACAACAGCTCAAAAATACCATTATGTGAGGTTTACCAAAATTCTCTAACCATGTTAGAGTGAAACCGTATTATATAAGTACTGTGTTGTGCGAGGATTGGCACAATTTATCAATGATGTTAGAGCAAAACCATGTTGCAGAAGTACCATGTTACACGGGGTTGCCTGTATTTTGAACAAATTGTCCTTCAGTATCATCGAGCATTTTTTTTTTTATTTGCCTGTTAATTGTGCTGTTCAAAAGTGGTACTGCCATTTTTTTTTTTTTTCCAGCTACCTCTCCCAAAATACTTTTCACGATTACCCGACACGCTGGTAAGACTTTCTGCAATGAGGTGAGATTTCTTTTTCTTTTTCTTTTTTTTTTTGCCACCAGTTTTGTGGCAAAAGGGAAAAAAAAAAAAGCTTTACCAGATATTTTAGCCACATTATAAAATTCTGTACCTTGTTTTTTAGTAGAGGTCTGCAATCTTTAAAAATATTCCATAGTTTTGGACAATAAATTCTCATGTTTCGTAGAAAAATGATGCTACAATTTACTGGCACCATTGATTCATACGATAATTTTAAACCAGAAACCACACATAAAAAGTTGAGGACAATCTTGGGTACCAGTATACGAAAATGTTATCACCAAATAATCATCATCATATTTATGACAACATAATATCTTCATTTTTTATGTTGATGGTTGTTTGTTTTTGTTATTTTCTCAAACTCGTTATCAATTTGCCTCTTCTGATTTCCTTTCGCTAAAAATTTATCCATCACTAATATTTTCTAAAAAAATTAAAAGCTACTTCTAGAATGTACTAATACAGTTAATTGAAAATACCTGTTCTATACGAATTAACTGAATATGACGTTTTAGAGATATAAAAACACAAAGGAAATTTCTTACTATCCTGCTTATAAGTTGTTTGTTTGTTATTTTGGTTTTTAGGAGCATTAGCAACTAAGGCCATATTGCTCGGGGAATATGCAGTGGTCATTCCCTGACCTTTTCTCTGCATTTGGCGGTGACGGGCTTATAAGTTGTACTTATGCAACTGCAGGGTGCCTGGGAGAGTTTCTCAAATGATAAGGATGGCTAAATAAAGGTGAACAGATCTAGTACTAGGAATCAAAACGTGACGTCACACTGACCGCAGGAAGGGGCAGGGATCAGTGCAGTGTAAATAAACGAATTTTTTATTTTAATTAATTTTTTTTATTTGCATTTTCCGTGGCACGCCTGAAGTATACTCACAGCACAATTAATTAATTGATAGCTGTACTTACAAATATACACTGGCAGTTTTTATTGATTTTGTCTACATCCAAACCAAACATCAGTTGGTATCTAAAGCTGTTTCTCGAGGGTGTACCCAGGGTTCCATTCTTGGCTCCCTTTTGTGTGGAACCCTGTCCTTGATGATTGGCTGTCTTCTCCCTCCAACACGGCTGATGAGCAAATGATTGCCTTTGCCAATGATCCTCCATCTTATTACATGGTAACTCCAGGTCCCAACTGGAACAACAGGCTAACTCTGTACTCGATAACATGCTGGATTGGACTTTGAAAAATAAATTAAGAGTGTCACCATCTAAAACCAATATGATGATATTTAATGGAAAACTAGACCATACCTCCGGTTGTCAAGTTTAATGGAGTATCTCTGCCACTTGTTACCACTCATAAGTATCTTGGTATTATTTTTGATGAAAAATTGTCATTCTTACCACACATTCAGAATCTTTCCAAAAAAGTGAAAACTTTTACAGCCATGTTATTCAACATGTCTCAGCAGGACTGGGGTTTAAAAAAGAGAACCCTAGGAATTCTATACTACACAGTGTTTATTCCAATTGTTACATATGCAGCCAGCATATGTTTTCACAGAACCAAACTAGACAGTGTCCAATGGACCTTTTTGCTAGCTCTCCTGAGAACTTGTAGAATGGTTTCAAGCGGAAAGGGGTTTTACAAAGATGAGCATAATATGTTCAGAGAAGAGAAGTCGTCTAACTGTTTCTAATATATCAAACACAATGACTATTAGTCTAATCGGCTCTACCTCTAAAGGAATGGAATCCTACTCCTACAGTGAAAAGATGGTTAAGGATAAATCACTCAGCCGATGATGCTCGGATAAAAGCGAAAAAAATTGCAAGTGAGGACGCCAATCAAGAAGCAATATAGAAATATCTTAAATAACAGTTTTATTGTTTTTTTTGTCAGGTATTATTTAATATTTTTTCATTAATATTTAAAACTTTTTCTTATAACACAATCTAGTTTTGTGGACCTCTTTTATTGTTCTTATTTAAGTATTAACTGCATGAAATAATAAACTACCTTTCGGTATATAGTTTTTTTATACTTAGAACGGTCATTAGGGCAGCGAACCGGTTGTTAAATTATTTGAATCCCACCTCTGTTTTCAATGCATTATTGTTATAAATGAAATGGTGATACACTGCGCATCAGCCACGTTTGATTCAGCATTTCATTCATCATTTGACCAGCTTCTAAATGGAAGTTGGTCACATGATGTTAAATAGAATGACAGAGAGATTAGCATTAGTTGAGGCATACGATGCAAGAAAGCAAGCTTACAGAGCATCAGCCAAAAAAAAAACCCTTCCTATTTTCATCCATCTGGTCATGCTAAATGTTTGTCTAGTTCGGCCTTAAATTTATTTAAGCTATCAACTTCCACAACAACAGATGGAAATCTGTTCCAACAATTAACTACCTGCTGGCTAAAGGCAAATTTCTGCACATCTATTCTACAACTGTCTTTCCTCAATTTGAATCTATGCCCCTCAGGTTCTTAATCTGAGCAAGCGGAAGTATCCCATTAGCACTGAGCCTGCTCGAGGCCTTGTACCCTTCAATCACATCAAAGATGATTTTAGACAAGAAAGATGTCAGCATTTTGCTTATTCTGGGTGGTGTAAGCTTTACACAATAAGACAACATGCAAAAATACCCTCTTTATGGGCTTTAATACTTCCAAAGACAATAGATCAGTTTAGAATTAGCAGGATTGAAAGTTCTGTTAAATAATTGCAAGTTCTGTTAAATAATTTGCTGGAATTAAAAAGTGACTTGAAGATTTTCTTTGTCTTTTTTTCAAGTGATTTTGTGGGAGTCCTCTTTCAGGACACTAGGTTTGCTGTTCTTTGTTAGGAACGATCATGCCAGCGCCTTTATGAGTTTAGCTAATATGGATGGAGTAATCCATACTTAAGCAAAGAGCTCTATATGGGGGAAATTAGAAACACCCTTATTCGTTCTAAACCCTTTTAGTATCTGCAAGATATGCAGAAATAGGTCCCTCTCAAAAAACATGCAAACCCAAGGTTTTTACTGCAGTAAATATGCCTAGGTATATTTACTGCTGAAGTTGCCTAGGTATATTGTCCTGTGATAAATTTCTTCTTATTCTGAAATTTAATGCAATAGTGCTATGCCCTTTAACAGCGTTTAAGGGTGTTTCTTGAAAGATTCAAACAAGTACACTGACAAATTAAGTCTCTGTGTTAGGGTTTTTTTTTTTTTTTTTTTCCAAAAATGCAAAATGAAAAATATCATGATTTATGCTTCAAAATACTCTAATACTTAATATATTTAAAACAGCTTACTTTTCGCTTCCTTAACTGGTAGTCTGCAAGCTCTTCTGCATCTGAGATCTTCTGCTTTGGTGGCTATGTAAATATGTGAAGAAATATTTAATATTTTTTAAAAGATTTCCTACAAAAAATTAATTACATATATAAAATTAATTTATCATAAATTGGGATCAAATACTTTAAAACAGGCCTCCGTAGCCGAGTGGTCAGGAGCAGGAGTGCAGTAGCACACGCTCTTTGAGTTGACCGGGGTTCAAGCCCCTGACTGCTGAATACGGTCGATCTGCCAACCCGCATTGGACCAGCGTGGCAGATTATGGTCCATTTCCCTCAACATGAATTGTTGAGGAGGCTTCCATCCTGCAGTGGGTTGATAATAGCTGCACTTTACCTTTTTTCACTTTTATTAAATATAAAGCTTGATTAAAATAGCTAATATTAATTTAATATAAAAAAATACAATCACAAATCAATTGTTATATCTCTTTATATAACAAAAATTAACCTAAACAAATATCTTGTCACAATTAAATTTCCCATAATAAAATACATAAATGAACATACATACAATACATAAATAAATGAATCAAAAGTTCATCACTAAATGAACTCAGAATTGAATGCATATACATCAAACTACAAGATCCATCAGAAACACAATGGCACATTTCATTAGTATTTTTCTCCTGAGCATGCATAGGAGAAAAATATTAATGCAGCATATATGTTCCTGTTTTTTTGCAAGACTGTGCAACAGTCTAGGAAGGCTGCTTCATTTAGATCACTGGAGCATTACATTTCATGCATAATTAAAACTATCATTAAGCTTAATTTTCATCAACATTTTTGTGTTCATAATGTGCCCTTCATTAACACAATCAAGTCATAGGTTAATCTATTTTAAAACACTGATACTGTAACAGACAAAGACACTGAGCACTCCACATTCTATAAATATGCCCAAGAATGCAGAAAAAGTTTCTTGTCTGTTGCACATAGTGTGAAATGATCCATTTGGTATGGTACCTGTATCCAGTGGGTGGCAGAGACTACTGTGAGCCATATTCTTCATGAACAAAAAGTTTCACCCTTACAAAATGGTCATTTCTCAAGAACTTAATGCAAATGACAAAATGTTATTGTTATTTGGTTTTTATGAGCATTAGCAACTAAGGCCATATTGCTCCGGGATATGCGGTGGTCATTCCCTGACCTTTCCACATCCTCCGTATTTGGTGGTGACGGGCTCGAACCCCGGTCTAATCAAGAAGCGTGTGCTATGCACTGCTGCTCCTTCCCACCTGGCTATGGAGGCGCCATGACAAAATGAATCAACTAAATTTGTGTTTTATGAAGTTAAAGCAGATGACACCTGAATTTGAAAAGCAACTGTTTACAAATGGCATTTTCATCTGAATGGTGATGTTCAGGGATTGAAAAACATGGTTGCCATGGCAACTAAAAAAATCCAGCTTGTCAACTTGTATTTTGCAGTTATCTAGTGGCTGTGAGAGTGAATTATCAGTTCACTGTGGTCCATACTTTTTGATTGGCATGACTTTCAACAAAGGTACAATACAATTAACACTTAGTACAAATTAATTATTTTACAGAATGAATCTTATTGAAGGAACATGATGAAGAACAATAGCCCAAACAATTACATCAGGAATTTATTAAGACACCAAGAAAATTAGAATTACCTGGAGAGCATTTTGAAACTAGTTTCTTATTCACACTGATACTGCAAATTTCATCCTTTAAACATCAAGGAAATAAATAAATAAATATTCAAAAATTGTTCAATCGTGAAAACATTATATTGTTTATCTTGTGGAGCTTTGCTGCATGAACAATTGTTGTAAGTTGGCGAGTGAGCCAGTACTGTGTTTCTTTGGTATGATAATAGTTAATATATCACTTATAATTAATATAACATAGATAATATGTTAATCACAAATAAATTTTAAAGCTTAAAACAAAATAATCTGTTATACCTAGTATGACAGCATAGCCAATACATAAAATTGTGGAAAAGAAAGACCAGTGGAACAAGTGATAACTGCAGCTCACAATCTACTGCATTCAAAACTCACTGCCAGAGGCTTTTTTGTCTCTGAATTAAATACTAATACCATGCCTAAACTGACTGCAGAGGTAATTAGCCAGAAATTTAAGATAACCATACAAGTGGCTCATATCTGGTGAGTGTGGGCTTGGCACACCCATGGTCCTGAACTGAATATCATTATTCTTCTCTTTCTTGATGATTCCCTCCTACTTCTGACTCTTGTTCTCTCTCTCTCTCTCTTTCTCTCTCTCTCAGAGTAATTCAGAATTTTTTTTTCTGGCTGGCGCTGCATAAGCCTCAGGCTTCCTTGAACAATATGGCTAATGATAATAATAATAACAACAACAAAGTGTAATAATTAAGTGCAAAATTCCAAAATTATACTTCACTCTATATTGTATGTATGTATCATCAGTATAATCAAATTGGAAACCTCCCAAGCTGGCTACTGGGAACAATAACTTAAATGTTCTTCAGGAAACAGGACATAGTGACCATAAATACTGCATGACACCAAAGGTGTCATGTAGTATTTGTAATGGATGGGGAGATGGGCCAATCAGAGACTAAAGCAACTAATAAAGCCAGAGATGAGAGGGTAATGAAGTATCTCAGTTGAATGATGAACTACTTAGACATCAGGATGTCTATGAAACTTTCACTTATAACATTCCAATAATTGCCTCAGCCAACAAGAAATGAATGACACTACTAGGATGTCATTCAAAAACAAGATCTGTTATACTGTGGATAAAACTTCTACTCTGTAATGCCCTTGATGTGCTTGGTCTGGTCTGGCAGAGATGTAGCTGAATAAAGACCATGAACTGGAATTTGGGGAGTACAACGTCTACAGAAAGGACAGACAGGATAGGAAGGGAGGAGGGGTTATGCTATTAGTTAAGAAACACATAAAATCCAAGGAAGTGAAGCCAGTCGACATCCCTGGACAGTGCAGTGTCGAGTCAGTTTGGTGTGACATAAGAATTGGGAGATCAAAATTGAGAGTAGGAGTGTGCTATAGGCCTAATGATTCTGACAAGTATAATAAGAAACTGTACAGGGAAATAGAGTGGGCCAGTACACCAGAGAGTCTTATAATGGGGGATTTTAATTTCCCAGATATTGACTGGAATTTGTGGGTTGGCCACTCACACACTAGCAAGGCTTTTGGGGATTTATTGGATGATTGTTTTCTACATCAGCATGTTCGGGTGGCAATTAGAGTGAGTAATACTCTTGATTTGATTATCAGTAGTGATTCTTCATGCATTAAGAATCTGCAGATAAAGGAACCACTAGGTGGCAGTGATCACAGTGTGCTGAAGTGCGATTTACTCAAAGAGGTAACTACCATCAGGGGTAAAGGGAAGGGTTATTGCTTTCGTAAAGGCGACTACGATGGTCTGAGACAGTATTTAAATTCTATACAGTGGGACCAACTGAAGATGTTACCAACAGCAAATTCAAAATGGGAAGCATTCAAAGAACTTATCTTGGAAGCTACTAGGCTTTACATACCAACTAAGAAATATTGTTCCAGGTTTAGGCCTAAATGGATGTCAGATGAACTAATGAGACATGACAGACAAGAAAAATGCATGGGATACATATAAATTAACACATGACACAGCAGCCTATGAGAGATACAAGTTGATCTGTAACCAAGTTAAAAAGGAGGTTAGGCAGGCAAAGGCAGATTATGAGAACTCTTTGGCAAGGGATGCAAAGAAAAACAGCAAAGGGTTCTTTACTTATGTAAACTCTAGAAGGAAGGGGATGAATCAGATTGGTCCACTTGATATCGATGGGTCAACTGTTGATGATCCTGCTCAGGTAGCTAAAAAACTAAATGAATATTTTGCATCGACATTCACACAGGAGGAGTTATTCAGCAAGGGGAATGCCAGAGATGTGTTCAACTCTGGCAGTAAGCTAGAGAATCTTGTAATAACTGAGAATAAAGTAGAGGAGAAATTGTTGAAGATAAACACATGAAAGGCACCTGGGGTGGATGGGATCTATCCAGTTATATTAAAGGAGGCAACAAAAGAAGTAAGCAAACCCTTAGCCATAATCATGAGAGCTTCCTTGGACACAGGGGAAGTAGGACCAGGGTATGTCTGCCAGGGGCAAAGGTTGATGACGTTGTAGAGCGGATATCATCTTTTAAGGGCACAAAAGGTGATATAGTTGTACACGTTGGCACTAATGATATTAAGAGTAGGAGACCGGCGGAATTACTTAGCAAGTACAGGTCACTGTTGAAAAAAAGCCGTGAATTAGGGTTGAACTTGAAAGTGTCTGCAATTCTGCCCAGACACGATAGGAGGGAGTATATGATGAGAGCCTTGTCGATCAATTCGGCCCTGGAGGGATTGTGCAAGGCTCAAGGGGTAGAATTTTTTTCAGCCTGGACTGTACTTGTTAACAGGAGAGATTGCTTCTACAGGGATGGGATACACTTAAATAGAAAGGGTGCAAGAATATTTGCTGATGCTATCGAGGCAGTGTTAGGTGGGTCAGAAAACTGCTAGCTTGGGGGGAGACAAAGACCAATAGATTGACAGTAGCCACTGGCAGAGGTGAAAGAGATTCTTGCACTGCTTCTATTCAAATGAGCAGAAGTCTGAAAAACAAGATGCAGGATATTTCAGAGACTGCTGGTAGTCATTGCGTTACAAGTAAACACATGGGTTGTGTTAGGGTAGCTAAGAATAGAAACAGGTGCATGTATACCTGCGTGTACACCAATGCTAGGAGTTTGGTAAATAAATTTGATGAATTTGAGGTATTGCTCAAAACATCAAAGGCAGATATTGTTGGGATATCAGAGACGTGGTGTCACACAGATATAAGTAATGCGGAACTAGAATTTGGGGAATACAATGTATATAGAAAGGATAGACAGGACAGGAGGGGAGGAGGGGTTATGCTATTAATTAAGAAACACATAAAGTCAAAGGAAGTGAAGCCAGTTGACATCGATGGACAGGGCAGTGTCGAGTCAGTTTGGTGTGACATAAGCATAGGGAAATCAAAATTGAGAGTAGGAGTGTGCTATAGGCCTAATGACTCTGATGAGTATAATAATATATTGTACAGGGAAATAGAGTGGGCCAGTAAATCAGAGAGTCTTATAATGGGGGATTTTAATTTCCCAGATATTGACTGGAATTTGTGGGTTGGTCACTCGCACACTAGAAAGGCTTTTGTGGATTTATTGGATGATTGTTTTCTACATCAGCATGTTCGTGAGGCAACAAGAGGGAGCAATACTCTTGATCTGATTATCAGTAGTGATTCTTCATGCATTAAGAACCTGCAGATAAATGAACCACTAGGTGGCAGTGATCACAGTGTGTTGAAGTGGGATTTACTCAAAGAGGTAACTACCATCAGAGGTAAAGGGAAGGGTTTTTGTTTTCGTAAAGGCGACTATGATGGTCTGAGACAGTATTTAAATTCTACACAGTGGGACCAACTGATGATGTTACCAACAGCAAACTCAAAATGGGAAGCATTCAAGGAACTAATCTTGGAGGCTACCAGGCTTTACATACCAACTAAGAAATATTGTTCAAGGTTTAGGCCTAAATGGTTGTCTGATGGACTAATGAGACATGTGGCAGAGAAGAAAAATGCATGGGATACATACAAATTAATGGGTGACATGGAAGCCTATGATAGATATAAGTTGGTCTGTAACCAAGTCACAAAGGAGATTAGGCAGGCAAAGGCAGACTACGAAAAATCCTTGGCAAAGGATGCAAATAAAAACAGAAAGGAGTTCTTTACATACTTGAACTCGAGAAGGAAAGGGATGAATCAGATTGGTCCACTGGATATTGATGGTTCAACAGTTGAGGATCCTGCACAGGTGGCTAACAATCTAAACGAGTATTTTGCATCTACATTCACGCATGAGGAGTTATTCAGGAAGGAGAATGATGTAGGTAAAGTAAACATTGGCAGTGAGCTGGATGATTTTGTAATAACTGAGAGGAAAGTGGAGGAGAGATTGTTGAGGATAAACATAAAAAAGGCACCTGGGGTGGATGGGATCTATCCAGTTATATTAAAGGAGGCAGAAAAGGAAGTATGCAAAACCCTAGCCATAATTATGAGAGCTTCTTTGGACTCAGGGGAGGTACCCATAGACTGGAGATGTGCAAATGTAACCCCAATTCACAAAGGAGGATCAAAGGCTGACACAAGTAATTATAGACCTGTTAGTTTAACTTCTGTTCCAGGTAAATTAATGGAGGCACTGGTTAAAGAAGCACTGCAGGATCATCTAGACAAGAATTCAGTTATAGCTCAGACGCAGCATGGTTTTGTTAAGGGCAGGTCTTGCCTGACCAATTTGATTGGATACTATGATGTAGTCACAAAAGAACTGGATGCAGGGAATAACTTTGATATTATATATTTGGATCTTAGAAAGGCTTTTGATACTGTTGCACATGGAAGACTGCTGCACAAATTGGAGCAGTGTGGCATTGGAGGCAAATTGCTGCTATGGATAAGGGGATGGTTGAGTGGCAGAAGACAGAGAGTGGTAATCAATGGACACTGCTCAACGTGGACTAATGTTATTAGTGGAGTTCCTCAAGGTTCAGTGTTGGGTCCATTGTTGTTTTCGGTGTTTATGAATGATATTGATAATGGGATATCAAGTTTAATGTCTAAGTTTGCAGATGATACAAAGGTTGGCAGGGTCGTTAAGGACATTACTGACGCTATGCTGCTGCAACAGGATCTGGAAAGGTTGAACAGATGGGCTGAGAGGTGGCAAATGAAGTTTAACATTGACAAATGTAAAGTACTACATATGGGTAACAGTAACCCCAGAGCAATGTATCAACTCTGCGGTACTACACTGACAGTGGTGGAGAATGAAAAGGACCTGGGGGTAATTGTGCAGGCAGATATGAAGTTCTCTGAGCAGTGCAGACGAGCTGCAAGAGTAGCTCATGGTGTCTTGTCAATGATATACAGGAATTTTTCCAGCAGGGATAAGGAGGTGATTATTCCCTTGTATAAGGCAATGGTTAGGCCACATCTTGAGTACTGTATACAGGTCTGGAGGCCTCATTTCAAGAAGGATGTAGAGCTGCTGGAACGGGTACAGAGAAGGGCAACAAGATTAGTAAATGGAACAAAGGGTTGCTCTTACGAAGAAAGGCTTAAGTTTTGCAAATTACAGAGTCTGGAGACTAGGCACCGGCGAGGTGATCTGATAGAGGTGTATAAGGCTTTGAATGGTTTGAGCATGCTCAATGCCAATGGGATTCTTCATCTTTCTCAGAATAATCACCTCAGAGGGCATAAATTCAAATTGCGGAAGGACGGATGTCGGATAGATGTGCGGAAATTTGCCTTTGGCCAGCGGGTGGTTGGTTGGTGGAACCGACTTCCATCACTTGTTGTTGAAGTTGATAGCCTAAACAAATTTAAAGCTCAACTGGACAGGTATTTCGAATGAACGGAGGGGTGAAATGGGAGAGGTTTTTTTTTTTTTTTTTTTGGCTGATGCTGAATAAGCTTGCTTTCTTGCATCATATGCCTCTACTAATGCTAAATGCTAATGCTAATGCTACCCACAGACTGGAGATGTGCAAATGTGACCCCCAATTCACAAAGGAGGATCAAAGGCCGACACAAGTAATTATAGACCTGTGAGTTTAACTTCTGTTCCAGGAAAATTAATGGAGGCACTGGTTAAAGAAGCACTGCAGGATCATCTAGACAAGACTTCAGTTATAGCTCAGACACAGCATGGTTTTGTTAAGGGGAAGTCTTGCCTGACCAATCTGATTGGATACTATGATGCAGTCACAAAAGAACTGGATGCAGGGAATAACTTTGATATTATATATTTGGATCTTAGAAAGGCTTTTGATACTGTTGCACATGGAAGACTACTGCACAAATTGGAGCAGTGTGGCATTGGAGGCAAATTGCTGCTATGGATAAAGGGGTGGTTGAGGGGGAGAAGACAGAAAGTGGTAATCAATGGACACTGCTCATCGTGGATTAATGTTATTAGTGGAGTCCCTCAGGGTTCAGTTTTGGGTCCATTATTGTTTTCTGTATTTATAAATGATATTGATGATGGTATATCAAGCTTAATGTCCAAGTTTGCAGATGATACAAAGGTTGGCAGGGTTGTCAAGGACACTACTGACACTATGCTGCTGCAACAGGATCTGGAAAGGTTGAGCAGATGGGCTGAGAGGTGACAAATGAAGTTTAACATTGACAAACGTAAAGTACTACATATGGTAAACAGCAACCCCAGAGCAACGTATCAACTCTGTGGTACTACACTGGCAGTGGTAGAGAATGAAAAGGACCTAGAGGTAATTGTGCAGGCAGATATGAAGTTCTCTGAGCAGTGCAGATGGGCTGCAAGAGTAGCTCATGGTTTCTTGTCAATGATATACAGGAATTTTTCTAGCAGAGATAAGGAGGTGATTATTCCCTTGTATAAGGCAATGATCAGGCCACACCTTGAGTACTATATACAGTTCTGGAGGCCTCATTTCAAGAAGGATGTAGAGCTGCTGGAACGAGTACAGTCTGTCCTTGTATAGCACGATAGTTGTGTTCCTAGAAACCCTCGTGCAATGCAAAATCGTGCAATATAAACAACAGGCCCTATGGGAAAAGTGGGGTTAGGTGCCGACCACCCAAGATTGAACACATATTTGGAACCAAAACATTACCAAACACAATAAATAATCGGGTAATTTTAATCGTTATAAAATACTTACGTATTTTATAACGATTAAAATATGTAATAAGAAATATTATAATATAATATAATTTATTATAATATAATAAATAATAAAAAATAATAAATAATAAAAAAATTATTTATTATATTATAATAAAGTATTTTTAGTATTTTTTTAATACTGAAAAGTATTTTTTACGAATAAAATACGTATTTTATTCGTAAAAAATTTATTATATTAAATAAAATAGTCGTAATAAAATGCTTACGTATTTTATTACGACTATTACGTAAGAAAATATTGCTAATGCTTTTGCTTCTATCGTAAGCAAACTTGTGTTTTGTTTGATTTGCTATCCAAACAGATGACAGCCATTCCATCTCTTCCAATTCTGTGTCTTAATCTAATGGATTTTAATTACACTTTTGAGTTGTTCCGGCTATGAAAGTTGTTTTTATTTTCTCTGCATTCTTTGTAATTCTCGGCGTTGCCTCATTTAGGTCTGTAGCACGTGCAATATCACATGGTCTTTCATTTCGCTCAAAGCGTTTCACAATGTCATATTTTTTTCTCTATCGACAGAGGCGGACTGGCCATAAGCCTTACCGGGGAAACCCCGGTGGGCCGGTGTGATTTTGACCATAAACGCTAGTATGAGGCCACTATAAATTTTCCCGGGTAAGAATTTTTGACCCAGTCCGCCTCTTTATCGATATTGCTTTTTTTTTTTCCTCTTTCTGAATCTGCAGTGTCTTCACCAGGACACTTCCTTTTCACACCTTTTAAGTATAGCACAATTACAAAACGAGGAGGCACGCTTAATACACATAAACAAAGCTGCGCGGGTGTAGCAACTGAATAAACAACACCGTAAAGGCAGAGATACACTATTAACACCCCACATTTTACTAAAGCACATTTCTGGGGGTTACTACCATAAAACAATAAAAACAATTTCCAGTTTCGTTTCTGCTAGTGGAATCTGTTATAAACTGGTTGTAAACTCGATCTAATTGCATTTGCAATAATACCGATAGCTGGAATTGTGTGGGTTTTTACATTATTATGGTGAAATGTGTTTCCCCTTCACTGATATAAAACACATAAATACATTTTCAGAATCTTCTTCATTCCTATCGTGTTGCGTTCGGTTGGGGTGATTCTGCGTTCGACTGCCATTTCTTGTAAACACAAAGGCGAATCGTGCATAAGCGAATTCGGTTCATGTTATATAAGATAACGTTCCCCTATTTATAAATCGTGTATGATCGAATTCGTGTAATGTAAACACGTGTTATACGAGGACCAACTGTACAGAGAAGGGCAACAGGATTAATGAATGGAACAAAGGGGTACTCTTACGAAGAAAGGCTTAAGTTTTGAAAATTAGTGTCTGGAGACTAGGCACCAGCGAGGTGATCTGATAGAGGCGTATAAAGCCTTGAATGGTTTGAGCATGCTTAATGCTGATGGAATTCTTCCTCTTGCTCAGAATAATCACCTGAGAGGGCATAAATTCAAATTGAGGAAAGACAGATGTAGGATAGACGTGCGGACATTTGCCTTTAGCCAGCGGGTAGTTGGTTGGTGGAACAGACTTCCATCCCTTGTCTTGGAAGTTGATAGCCTAAATAAATTTAAGGATCAGCTGGACAGGTATTTCGAATGAACGGAGGGGTGAAGTGGAAGTGGGTTGCTAATGATTTAACCCTTCTACAATAGGATCAAGGCCTCCGTAGCCAAGTGGTCAGGAGCAGAAGTGCAATAGCATGTGCTGTTTGAGTAGACCTGACTGCTAAGTATGGTCCATTTTCTTCAATATTAATTGTTGAGGAGGCTTCCATCCTGCAACGGGTTGATAATGGCTGCAGTTTACCTTTTACAATATGATCGAAAGTATTCTTTCAGATAACCTCCCACACACACAAACATGTACTATGCCAGAAGTCCTCCGCATGAATTAACTCAGGCATACTAAATTAAATTTTGTGACTCTGCCTGTGCAGCAGAAATACATGAAAGAAAATAGTCAGGATATGATAACTTACTGTTGAACTGAGTGAAGAGAGCTAACAGGACCGTAATGGAGACGAAAGAAGTAGGTCGACAGTTCCCAGCATTTTCGCTGGTTTCTTTGTGTCATTTTCGAACCGTAGATGATCACAAACGTAGCTTATAGAACAGAAATCATTTTTCATAAATCACCTTTCAAACCGTTGACGTGCATTCTTATGTAAATAGTAGCTAGTATAAAGAAAAGGAGCTTGATCATTTAAACTCATCTGCTCCACAATTGGAGAAATGTTCTGTTGTACATGATTAATACTCACTTCGAGTTCATTATTGTTAGATGAAGTGGCATTGCTGGTTGAAAGGACTGCTAAATCCCTTCTTTTATGCACTCACTATAGTCTTTGTTGTTCTCACACACTCATTCTGCCTGCATCTTTATTTTGTTAGGTTGCTCGATACTCTTGACAAACTCTGCATTGATTTCGGCATCATTGAACACAATGGCTATAGTAGTGTGGCATCATATTGGGACTAGTGCACTTTTTGGCCTGATTAAGAGGCTGCCCCAATTATGCAAAGTGTCGTGTAAATAGTTAAAAATAAGAGTGGAGCCCCACTTTGCAGATGGTTCACTATATGATCAAATCACGTTACAATACCATAATAAAATACCATTCATTATACAATATGTATTAAGTGCCAGTCATTGTGATCATGTTTGCAAAGTGAATTTTAATTTTACAGGGTGTACGAAAAGTCCGGAACCAATTGAAGAATTCTTGTCACCATGCGAGTGACAAACCCATAAGTAGCAGTCAATATCTGTAAAATAAAATTCCCCATTATAAGACATTCTGATTTACCCTTAAATCAAAATGGCACCATGTCTCTAATATCTCCACAATGTCTGCATTTGATGACTTGACCAATACAGTGGACCCCCACTTTACGATTGGTTTGCTGTACAATCAAATTACTTTACGATGGACTCTCCATAATAAAATACCGTTCACCACACAATATGCAGTAAGTGCCAGTCATCTGTAATCACGTTTGCAAATTGAATTTTAAATCAATTAAACAACGATTCTAACAGCAATATTAGAAGTATTATCCACAGGCTATAAAAGTAAAAATATAAAACACAAATTGACACTTTACCTTTCCAATTAACAAAATTAAATGATACATGAAAAACAAGAATATTTTCCACAGGTTAGCAAAATAGAATAAATTTACACTTACTTACATAGTTTAATTAATACTTTAATATGTACATACTAACAATTGATACATAATAATTGATATTTCTGTTCAATGACAAGGATTATGTCCAGTCTGTTGTGCAGGATTGTCTTGTCCATTATTATGGCATGGTCCCAGTACAGCTTGTGGGTTGGGGTCTCTAGTACAGCCTGGGGTTTGTACTTGTAATAGGGTACACTTTCTTTGATCAACTGATATTTTCTCGATAGCTACTGATGTATTATTCTGGCCACCTAGTCATGTCTACGAGTGCACTCCCTCTGGGTGATCACCTTGCATCCTGCAGTGACATGCTGGATGATTTCCGAGGCTACACTGCACTGTCAACATGTATTGCCTGACACTCTGGACTCCTTTGTGATGTATTTTCTATAGTTCCTGTTGTTGATTACCTGGTCTTGGTTAGCAAGCATAAATTCTTCAGTCTTGGGGAAGAGCATCCCGCTCGTAAGCCATGCACTGGAAGCCATTTTATCTATGTGGTCTTGATGGAGGTCATTTTAGTGTCTATCACACTATCACAGAGTGTCTTCTTTGTCCATTTTTCTAGCTTCGTTTGTGCCATCTGGGTGGAAGGGGACTTGAGTGGGATATTCTGCTTGTCTGTCTTCCTTATGGCTTGGTAGAAGGCTGCTGTGTTTTTCTGGAAGCCTTCAGGTTACCTATTGCTGTTTCCTGATGCTCTATGAGGTCTATCAGGCCCCTTTCTCCCTCTTTCTGGGCTATTGTCAGTCTCTCCACAGCTGACTTTGGGCAGTGTTGACAGCTCTTGGTCATCATCGTCCTCATCTTTCTCGTGATATCCTCCAGCTCAGTGTTAGTCCAATCTCTGATCCTGAAGAAGTATATTAGCACTGGGACCGCATAGGTGTTTATGGCTTTAACTGTGTTCCCTCCATTCAGCTTTGCTTTGAGCAGGCTCCCAAGTCTCTGAAGGTATTTTTCAGTCACACAAGCCTTGATTTCTTTATGCTCTAACTGTTGAGCCTGCATCATTCCCAGGTATTTGTAGGTCTCTACCTGTGTCATGGCTTCAATCACTTCAATCTGCAGCTGAGCTGAAGGATGTCGTGAGAAAGAAGAGGTCGACTAATTTCTCCTGATGCAATCTGTGAGTCTTGCATTTGTCTAAGCCACAGGATCCCAACCTTTATAAACCCGTGTATCGGTCAACCACATTAGTATCCTATGATGTACTGGTGTGTTAATTAACGAGTATATAAGTCTGTTTTGAAAAGTCACATAAATAATTAGGTAAGCCAAACAGAGCTATTCTACTAAACACAGCAAAACATATTTATTAATTAAAAAAATACAATTTATAAATGAGGTTTTTATATTTTCACATAACGTGTGGTTTAAACATTTTCCTCTTTACTTGAATTTTTTTGTTTCTATTTTGAATGTCTTTCGCTTTTACTAGTGAACAGATATCTGGATTGATTAGTATCAATTTCAGTCGAAGATCTGATTCAATATTCATCAAAGTTTTATATTTATTTTTCATTGCAGTCATCACTGAAAATCCAGCCTCACACAAGTTAAGTCGAATTAAATGGCATTAAAACTTTCAATGCCTTCTCAGGGAGTAGGAGAAGAAGACAGACCGACTTCAGTGATCGGTTCACGATTTAGTAGGCTAGAGTCTCGTTCATTATCGGAATTAATCAGACAAATCGCTCCACCAACTAAGAACGGCCATGCACCACCACCCACTAAATCAAGAAAGAGCTCTTAATCTGTCAATCCTTCCACTGTCCGGGTAAGTTTTCCCGTGCTGAGTCAAATTAAGCTGCAGGCTCCACTCCTGGTGGTGCCCTTCCATCAATTCCTTTAAGTTTCCATACTTCTCCCGGAACCCAAACACTTTGGTTTCCCGGAAGCTGCCCGCCGAGTCAGTTGAGGAACTCAGGCAGATCGCTGGTTGGCATCATTTATGGTTAGAACTAGGGCGGTATATGATCACCTTCGAACCTCTAACTTTCATTCTTGATTAATGAAAACATTCTTGGCAAATGCTTTCGCAGTAGTTTGTCTTACGACGGTCTAAGAATTTCACCTCTAGCGTCGCAATACGAATACCCCCGTTTTGTCCCTCTTAATCATTACCTCGTGTTCCGAAAACCAACAAAGCAGAACTGAGGTCCTATTCCATTATTCCATGCACCATTATTCTAGCATTATACCTGCTTTAAGCCCTCTAATTTTTTCAAAGTAAACGTGCCAGTCACTCAAGACACTCTGTGATCAAGGAAAACTGGCGAGATTATTCAGGCCTGGCAGTAGCCACTGGGCAGTGGACCACCCGTCTGGAACTGAGATCCAACTACAAGCGCTTTGACCACAACAACTTTAATATACGTTATTGGAGTTAAACTCTTAAACTTCAACGTTAAGCCCCCGTCACACACTAAATCTATGAATGACTTCTCGTACGTCACATCTTTTGGGATCTCATTCGAGAATGCAAAAGGGTTCCTAATCCAATTCTGTGCTGTAAAGTTTTCCTGGAAATATTTTTCAAAACTTGGAAATTACAGGTGGTTTCGTTCACAGCCTGTGTACCGGTAGCTCACTCCTCGCAGACCGGTTCACATACCAGTGGTTGGGAACCTCTGGTCTAGGCTAAATACCACCCTGATATCATTCCTGAATTCTTTGGTGATCCAGAGTAGTTGGTGGAGTTGCATCTCTGTTGCCACACAGAGCTTTATGTCATCCGCGTACATCTGGTGGGCGATGGCATACAAGTTTTTCTTTTCTTCTTTGAGGTTATATCCCTACTTACTGTTGTTGAGCATGGTGGATAGCGTGTTGAGTTATTATTATTATTTGTTGCTCTTATATTATTTCTCCCTGACTGGAGGATTCCGCTCCGTGATGGGTACTGCTACAAAGTACACAGGGTGGTTGTAATGTCTGGTATTAGTATTGGTCAAGGAACTCTCTGACTATCCTACAGGTGTTCAGGATTGTGAGTTTTCTGGAGTTCCTTTTAGGTGTTCTCTGGGAGACCTATTGCTGCTAGACTGCTATGTAGAGTCTTTGGCACCAAACCGGTGGTTGACATGATGATCGGGATGGTCGTTACTTCTTGCATATGCCACATCTCCTTGACCCCATGTCTCAGGTTCGTGTACTTCCTAATTTTTAACTCATGGCTTTATGGACATTGCTATTGTTGGGCACGGGTATGTCAATCAGTTATTATTGTTATTATTTCTCCATGATTGGGGTTCCACCTCGTGACGGGTATTGCTACCAAGTATACAGGGTGGTTGTTAAGTCTGTTGGATGAGGAACTCTCTGACTATCCTACAGGTGTTCAGAATGCGACTTTCTGGAGTTCCTTGTAGGTGTTCGCTGGGAGCTATTGCTGCTAGGCTGTTATGTAGGGTCTTTGGCACCATACCTGTGGTTGACACGATGATCGGGATGGTCATTACTTGTTGCATATGCCACATCTCTTTATCTCCTGTCTTAGGTTTGTGTACTTCCTCATTTTTTTCCCGTGGGTTTTCTGCAGGTTGCAAGTGTTGGGTACCGCTATGTTAATCAGATAGGTAGCCTTTTCCTCCTTGTCCACAAGGGTTATGTCCGGTCTGTTGTGTGGGATTGTCCTATCCATTATTATGGCGCAGTCCCAGTACAGCTCGTGGGTTGGGGTCTCTAGTACTGCCTGGGTTTGTACTTGTAGTATGGTACACTTTCTTCGATCAACTGGTATTTCCTTGCTAGCTTCTGATGTATTATCCTGGCTACCTGGTCGTGTCTACGAGTGTACTCAGTCTGGGTGATCACTTTGCATCCCGCAGTGACGTGTTAGATCGCTTCTGAAGCCAGGTGGCATCGTCGACATGTGTCATCGAACACTCCTGGCTCGGCGATATGTTTTCTATAGTTCTTGGTGTTGATTACATGGTCTTGGATGGTGAGCACGAATCCTTCAGTCTCGGGAAAGAGCGTCCCGCTCATGAGCCATGCATTGGAAGCAGTTTTATCTATGTGATCCTGATGGAGATCATTGTAGTGCCTTCTCTGCCCATCTTTCTAGCTTTGTTTTTACCTCCTGGTTGGGGGAGGACGCCTCGCTAGGTTGAGTGGGATATACCTTGTCTATCTTCCTTATGGCCTGCTGGAGTGCTGCTGTGTGCTTCTGGAAGTAATCCTTCAGGTTAACTATCGTTGTCTTCTGTTCCTCAATGAGGTCTATCAGGCCCCTTCCTCCTCGGGCAATTGTCAGTCTCTCCACAGTAGATTTCAGGTGGTGTTGGCAGCTCTTGGTCATCATTGTCCTTGTCTTTCTCGTGATATCCTCCAGCTCGGTGTTAGTCCAATCTATGACCCCGAAGGAGTATGTTAGCACTGGGACTGCATAGGAGTTTATGGCTTTAACTGTGTTCCCTCCATTCAGCTTTGCTTTCAACAGGCTTCTGAGTCTCTTGATGGTATTTTTCAGTCAGGCAGGCCTTAATTTCCTTGTGCTGTAACTGCTGAGCCTGCATCATCCCCAAGTATTTGTAGGCCTCTCTCTCTCTCTCTGCCATGGCTTCGATCTCTTTACCAGTCTGCAGCTGGTAGTTTCGGTTGACTAATTTTCCCTGGTGCAATCCGTGGGTCTTGCATTTGTCTAGACCAAATTCCATCCTAATATTATTGCTGAATTCTTCGGTGATCTGGAGTAGTTGCTGAAGGTGCTTCTTGGTTCCCACACAGAGCTCGATGTCATCCATGTACATCAGGTGGGTGAGGGTGTACACGTTCTTCTTTCCTTCTTTGAGGTTGAGGTTATATCCGTACTTGCTACTTTTCTGCATAGTGGATAGCGGGTTAAGTGCTAGACAGAACCACAATGAGCTCAGGGCATCTCTCTGAAAGATTCCTCTCCCGATGGAGATTGGCCTGGTTGTGATGTTTTTGTCCTTAATGGTGGTACTCCATTTCACCATCATTTCTCCTAGGAAGTTTCGGATTGATTTCGTAGATGTTCAGCACCCCTATTAGCCAGCTATGAGGCACGGAGCCAAAGACCTTGCAGTAATCGATGTAGGCTGTGTATATGTTGTGCCACTTCTTCTAGGCTTGTTCCATAATCGCGGCATCTATGGTTAATTGCTCCTTGCATTCTTTCTGCTGTTCGGCCATTATGTTCTGACTCTCCAAGTCTGATATCTTCCTAGTTATGCAGCTGGTCAGGATCTTGTACATTGTTGGGAGGCAGGTGATTGGCCTATATTTCGCCAGGTTTCTTGTATCTTCGTCTTTAGACTTAGATATGTGATTCCTTGAGTGAGAAACTTTGGGATTTTCTCTGGATGCCTTATCATTCGAGTGAACTGTTCTGCCAGGTGCTTGTGAGCTTCTTGTACCAGTAGTTGTGGACTTTATCTATTCTTGGAGTTCGCCAGCTGTGAGAGTTCTTGATCGTCTGTTTTACTTCTTCCCAAATCTCCCACCCTCTCATTTCTTGTACGTCCTTGGTTTTCTTGCGTTCTAGTTCTATCCAGGTGGCTCAGCTGTTATGTCTTACTTCCCTGCTCCATATGTTTCCCCAGAACTCCTCAATCTCTTCTCAGGTGGTCTGTTCCCTTCTTTCCTGACTTCTCCGAAATTCCTGTAGAAGCCTCTTTGGCCCTCATTGAAGATTCGGTTGTTTATTTTCCTCTGGGAGCTCTCTTTGTATCGGTGTAGTCTCTTTCTGAGTGCAAGGAGGTTCTGCTTCAATGTGTCCAAGTACTCTCTTATTCTCTGATTTTTTGTCTCACGTTTGCTGTGGATGCTGTCTCTCTTGAGGATGCTCTTCACTTTTCCAATTAATTTCTTACTCCTATTGCCCCATTGGTACTGGCCAATTCACCTATCATGACTCTTAATTCTTCTATCTTCTGCTGAAGTCTTCTTTCCCAAGCTGGTGGTTCCTTCTGTTTTCGGTTCTTCTGCTACTGGTCTCTCGCTTCTCTTCCATTAATTCTCGTGGCTGCTACCGCAGCACAATACACGGCTGTGTGGATTGCACCATTGCTGTCGAAGTAATGCAGTATTACGTGCTGATTGAGGTGGTTTGTGACTCTCCACAAGGTTCTGTTTCGCCTCTGCTTCGGTATCACGTGAGTCTTTGTGGGGTCCATTCCTTTGTTAGGGCCTTCTTCCACTCGTCCTGTATTCTGGATATCATGACCTCGTCTCTTTCCACTTCAGCTGCTGTGCGTTGTATTTCTTCTTGCTCTTCCTCCTCTGGTTCCGTATTCTTTATCCTTTATAGCTGATCGCTGACGTCCTGCTTGATATTTTCCAAGATTGCAGGAGCTATCAGATTCTTCGTGATGATAGTCCTTCTCCGGTCCACTATTCACTGTTCGGTGACCTAAATATCTGGGAATCGTTCCAGCCACTTGGTATGTAGTCTCACCGTGTAAGTTGGCATATTGGTCTCCAGCTCCGCTATTTCATAGTATGCTTGCATGATGTACGTATTCATTTCGATGCTCCACTTCGTGTGTTGGCGTTTTCTCCCTTCCTGGGTGGTCACTAAAGCATTTGCACAGGAAGCACTTCCAGATGGTGGGGCTGGATGTGCAAATGCGTTAGAGACCACCCAGGAAGGGAGAAAAAGCCAACCTTTGGGGTAGGTAAGTCACTTGGAGCAACTTTCAGGATGTTTATTTCATCATCATCATCATCATCAGCCATTTTCAATCCACTGCAGGATGAAGGCCTCTCCAGCAACTTTCCAATTCATTCTGTTTTGAGCACTGGCCATCCATTTACTACCCAAAAACTCATGAATTTCATCTATCCATCTCCGCCTTTTGTTTATTTATTTATTATTATATCTTATTTCTTTATTATTAATTATTGTATATTATTTTTTATTAATTATTAATTTATTAATTATTAATTAATTTATTTATTAATTATTAATTAATTTATTTATTAATTATTAATTAATTTATTTATTAATTATTAATTTATTTATTTATTAATTATTATTATTTATTTATTAATTATTGTTATTTGTTTATTAATTATTATTATTTATTTATTAATTATTATTAATCTGCATCATTTTGTTCAGGTAATAGAAAACTGGTGAAGATGCAATTGTCCTGAAATGGTGGTGATGATATATAAAAACAAAAAATAAAATAATTATATACTAAAAAAAAGTTTATTATTACATAATTCAATATAATATTTTCAGCCAAAATTATTTGAAAATCAAAATGATTTCAAAACATACCGGAGGTAATATCTCCAAGTCTCTCTCTTTTGCTTCTCTAAGTAACTGTTCAGCAGTAATTTGTATCTCAGCTGGAGTTTTGTTTTTTACCTAGACAGAATAAAAAGAAAAAAACATTCAAACAGTAATCTGGGTTCAGTTCCTTCAAGCTAGTGTGAAATCAGTATATCATGCCTGTGCATGTTCAAAAGCCAGCCTGGCAAACGAAAGAGGAAAAAAAAGAATCCCACACCTCTGGTGAGACTAGCTAGCTCAGTCCCACTTGAAAATAGAACCAGATATAAAATATCACTAAGTGCAAGTAATTCAATACTGATTTAGTTGGTATTACATTTCATCCTACAAAATGATTATATACAGAGTCGTCAGAAAAAAATTATTCCAGTTTTAACAAGAACATTTCTTTATGAATTATGTTAACCATTTTTCTATTTTCAAGTGACCCTTGAGTACTCCTATAGTTTTATTTTATTCCCATATTTTTATTTCAAATTAATGTGAAATTAAAAATTTAACACTGCAGCACATTAAAAAGAAAAGTAGCAATGTTTTCTATATATCAATATTGTTTTGCATTAATCAGAATTATGATCAGTAAAAATTTTCAGTTTAGCTGATGCAAACTACATGAAGTTAACATAAAACAATGCTAAGCGGAATGCAATCTTTGCTCTTAAAGGTCATCAACAAGCAAAAATAAATATTAAAATCTAGAAAGAAACGAACAAGCATTAGTAGAGGCATATGATGCAATAAACCAAGCTTACACAGAATTAGTCAAAAAAAAAAAAAAAAAACTCTTCCCATTTCACCCCAAAAGTTTGTTTAGTTCTGCAATTGAATTTATTTAAGCTGTCAACTTCGACAATGACAGAGGGAATCTTGTTCCAGTAATCAACCACCTCCAGCCTAAAGACAAATTTCTGCATATCTATTCTACAACTGTCTTTCCTCCAATTGAATTTATGCCCCCTCAGGTGCATAATCTGAGCAAGAGAAAGAATATCATAAGCATTCAACTTGCTCAAACCATTCAAGGCCTTGTACACCTCAATTAGACCACCTCACAGGTGTCCAGTCTCCAGACCCTGCAATTTGCAGAACTTAAGCCTTCCTTGGTAAGAATTGTTACACTCAACAATCTCGTTGCTCTCCTCTGTACTCATTCCAGCAGCTCTACATCCTTCCTAAAATGAGGCCCCCAGACCTGTATGAAGTACTCAAGATATGGCCTGACAATTGCTTTATACAAGGGGATAATCACCTCTATCTCTGCGAGCAAAATTCCTGTATATCATTGACAATACCCCATGAGCTACTCTTGCACCTGTCTGCACTGCCCAGAAAATTTCATATCTGTTGCACAATTACCTCCAGGTCTTTTTCATTCTTCACTTCCCTGATTGTAGTACCACTTTGTCATGTTCAGTTGCAACCTCTCAGCCCATCAGCTCAACTTTTATAGATCCTGTTGAAGTAGCGTACTATCGTTAACAACCCTGCCAACCTTTGCAGTCATCTGCAACTTGGACATTAAGCCTGATAGACATTCATGAACATCACTGATAAATACAAAAAACAACAATGGGCCCAACACCGAACCCTGGGGGATTGCACTAATAACATTAGTCCACGAAGATCAGTGTCCATACCACTCTCCATCTTCTCCCACTCAACCATCCATTTATCCATAGCAGCAACTTAAATTCATCAACTTAAATTCCTCATTCAACTTAAATTCCTCATAAATTCAAATTGAGGAAAGACAATAATTGTAGAATAGATGTGCAGAAATTTGCCTTTAGCAAATGGTGGTTGATAGTTGGAACAAACTTCCATCTCTTGTAGTGAAGGTCAGCAACTTAAATAAATTCAAGGCAGAACTAGACAAATATTTGGAGTGAATGGATGGATGAAATGGGAAGGGTATGTTTTTTTTTGGCTGATGCTATACAAGCTAGGTTTCTTGCATCATATGCCCCTTACTAATGCTAATGCTAAAAGAGAATACAAAGAGCTACACCTCTGCTCAAGCTGGGGGAGGGAGGGAGTTTTTTAAGAAATCGAATGGAGTGGTATGGTGTTTTATTAAAAATATATATATTTTTTAAATATTATTCATTAATACTGAAAAAACGTAATTAGGTACGAATTAATGTGACTTTTGCTGATAAACTTCTCAGTAAGTATTAATACTTCTCAGTACTACTCAAACTGAGTAGTACTGAGAAGTACTACTTAATTAATCCCTTATGGTAATACCTTTAGTGTTTCCTACAACACAAATTCGTAGCACAATTTGTGTTTCTACGGCACAAATTCGTAGCCCAATTTCATATGGCACAAATTCGTAGCACAATTTCCTACGGCATAATTTGTGTTTCCTACAGCATAATTTGTGTTTCCTACAGCACAAATTCTCAAATTGCCTAAAGGCCAGAGGTACGAATGTGCAGTAGCAGTAAATATAAATAGCAAGTGTGTAGCATGCAAGCTTTATTCTGCTTCATAATTGGGTGCATTCTCCTTGCTGCAATAAAAATGATTTCAATTATGCATGGAGAAAAGTACAGCAACGATTTAAAAACTTTTCCTCTGTCCAGAGACACCATCTCACAGCATATTGCAGTTGTCGCGAACAACATGAAATTCAATTTGTTAAATCGATTGAGAGGAAGTCCAATTTTTGCAATACAGTTAAATAAATCCACAGATATTTCAAACCATGCTCAACTTATTGTATACATAAGATATCAGATACTGCTACGAGGAGGACATTTTGGAGGATTTTATATTTTGCAACGCTCTGGAAGGAAGAATGACGAGCGAGAAGTTTTTTGATGTTATAAATATTTTCTTTCAAAACAAATGATCTAACTTGGAACAACTGTGTTGCAATTTGTACTGATGGCTGCATTAAATAAAGGTTTAAAAGGCAAAGTAAAGGAAATTGCTCCAAATAGTTTTTAATCACTGCATTATACATAGGGAAGCATTAGCAGCGAAGGAAATGCAAACTGATTTGCACAAAGTTTTGAAAGATGCAGTGTGATCAACTTTATTGAAAGTAGAAGTTTAAACAGAAGACTTTTCACTATAGTTTTTAAGGAAATAGGATCCACTTATGAAACGCTTCTTTTATATACAAAAGTGAAGTGGTTGTCCAGTGGTAAAATGTTGAAACGTCTTTTTGGCTTCAAACAAAGTTTTGTTTTTCTCAGATACAGATCAGAACCTTACTCAATTGTTTACAAATCATAAATGGCTTGGAAAACCTGGCTGCCTTGTTGATATATTTGAAAAACTTAATGTTTTAAATTTAAGTCTTCAAGGACAGGGAACAAATATATTAATACTCAGAAGCTCTCAAAAATAAACTTAACCTTTGGAAAACTGAATTTGGGCATAATAATACTGAAATGTTCCCATGTTTTTCTGATTTTGTTAATAGCAATAATATTGACATTTTACAATTTAGGGATGTCATTGCCACCCACCTAACAATGAAAATTAAGAATTTTTCTGGACGATTTGATGCATCTTCAAAATAAAAAAGATTGTATTGGATTTGTGATCCCTTTGCTTTTGAAATTTCTTCATGTCCTGAAATTACCATTCAACAAAAGTAAGATCTTATCGACCTGTCGTCTGACGAAGCATTATGTGCTCTTTTCAAGATTACTTGGGAAAAATTTTGGCTTTCTCTTCGAGATGAGCATCCAGAATTATCAAAAATGGCAATACAAACATTGATACTCTTCGAGTCTACATATTTATGTGAGGTTTGTTTCTCAAAATTAACAGCTATAAGAACAAAACAGCGTTGCAGACTTGATCTAGAAGATGGCATGAGATTAGCAATTTCAAATACTGCATCCAAATATGGAACAAATATGATCAGTTATCCAGGTTCATCCTTCTCATTAATTGTTTTGTTCATTTTTTATTATTGTTTTGTAATCTTAATTGAAGGATAAGAATTTTATTTACTGTTTTTGCTGAATTCAATTAAAATATAAACAATTATTTTAATGTGTAAATTAAAAAGGAAACAATTTTTTTTTTCTCTTCTCAGTGCTCAAATAAAATTTTCTACTACATAATTCATAAAATGCCATTTTTCTTCTCTAAAAATCTTGTCATCCGCCCCCAGAGTTTACATTTAGGGGTTGCATCAATTTTATATTTAATAAAGGGGGTCGCGAGCAAAATAAGTTTGCGTGCTACTGGGTTAGGCCATGTCTTGAATACTGCATACAGGTTTGGAAGACTCATTTTAAGAAAGATGTGGACCTATTGGAATGGGTGCAGAGAAGGGCAATGAGATTAGTGAGTACTCTTACCAAGAAACACTTAGTTCTGCAAATAACAGCATCTGGACGCTACGCAACTGCAAGAATATCTGAAAGAAGCATTTAAGGCTTTGAACGAATTGAGCAGGTTGAGCAAATGAGCTGAGAGGTGGTAACTGAACATACGCAAAGTACTGCATTGACATACGCAAAGTACTGCATATGGATAGCAGTAATCCCCAGAGTAATGTATACCAACAGTTCGGTACTACACTCAGGGTAGTGGAGAATTAAAAACACATGGGGTAATCATGCAGTCATATATGTAGTTTTCTGAGCAGTGCAGACGGGCTGTAAGAGTAACTCATGCGGTCTTGTCAACGATATAGAGCCGACCGGGCTAGCCGAGTGGGTAAAGTACCTGCCCGGCAACCCAAAGGTCGCGGGTTCGATTCCCGCCTCGGGCTTGGATCAAAGTACTGCAAAAACCTTGGGAGGTGCAATATGGCCACAGAAGCCGATGCGCCAACAACTACCAAATCAAAAAAAAAAATCAATCAATGATATACAGGAATTTAGCTAGCAGGGATAAGGAGGTGATTATCCCCTTGTATAAGGTTTAATTTTAAGAAAGATGTACTGCTGCTGAAACGAGTACAGAGAGTGGGCAACGTGATTGGTGAGAGGAACAAAGGGTTACCCTTACCAAGAAAGGTTGAAGTTTTGCAAATTGAAGTGTCGGGAGACTAGGCACCTGCGAGGTGATCTGAATGAGGTGGTAAGACCTTGAATAGTTTGAGCAATCACACTGCTGATGGGATTCTTCCTCTTGCTCAGATTACGCACTTGAGGAGGCATAGAATCAAATTGAGAAAAGACAGTTGTAGAATAGATGTGCGGAAATTTGCCTTTAGCCAGCAGGTGGGTGATTGCTGGAACAAACTTCCAGCAATCACTCACCTTAAGCTGTCAACGTCATTGTGGACGTTGACAGCTTAAATAAATTCAAGGCAGAACTAGAGAAACTTTTGGAGTGAAACGGAGGGTGAAATGGGAAAGTTTTTTTTTTTTTTTTTTGTGCTGTATAAGATTGCTTTCTCATACAGCATCTAATTTCTAATAATGCAAATAAGTTAAAATTTTAATGGTATCCTTACTCTTACTCGGATAACACATAAGTCGGCATAAAATTAGGCTGGTTAGTCGGAACATATGTGCAGAAATTTGCTTTCAGCCAGAGATACTTGACTGCTGTAGCAAACTTTCTTTTGGTATTATGATAGTTTCTTGATTAGACCGGGGTTCGAGCCCGTCCACCAAATACGAAGGATATGGAAAGGTCAGGGAATGACCACCGCATATTCCCGGAGCAATATGGCCTTAGTTGCTAATGCTCCTAAAAACCAAACAAAAAACAAACAATTATGATAGTGTATAGCTTGTATAAATTTAATGAAAAACTATGATATGGAAAATGTTTTTTGTTTTTTATTTATTTTGGTTGGTGCTACATAGCATTAACATTAGTAGAGGCATATGATGCAAGAAAGCAAGTTTATGCAGCATCAGCCAAAAAAACGCTCCCATTTCACCCCCCCCCCCATTCTTTCCAAATACCTGTTCAGCTCAGCCTTAAATTTATTTAGGCTATCAACTTCCACAACAAGCGATGGAAGTCTGTTCCACCAGCCAAATACCCGCTGGCTAAAGACAAACTTCCACACATCTATCCTACATCTGTCTTTCTTCAATTTGAATTTATGCCCTCTCAGGTAATTATTCTGAGCAAGAGGAAGAATCACATCAGCACTGAGCATGCTCAAACCAATCACTGCTTTATACACCTCAATCAGTTCACCTCGCAGGTGCCTAGTCTCCAGACACTGTAATTTGCAAAACTTTAGCCTTTCTCCATAAGAGCAACACTTTGTTCCATTCACTAATCTTGCTGCCCTTCTCTGTACTCGTTCCAACAGCTTTATATACTTTTTAAAATGAGGCCTCCAGATTTCTATACAGTACTCAAGGTGTGGCCTAACCATTGCTTATACAAGGAGATAATCACCTCCTTATCCCTGCTAGAAAAATTCCTGTATATCATTGACAAGATGCCATGAGCTACTCTAGCAGACAATCTGCACTGCTCAGAAAACTTCATATCTGCCTGCACAATTACCCCTAGGACCTTTTCTTTCTCTAGCACTGTCATTGTAGTACCACAGAATTTATACGTTAATCTGGGGTTACTGCTTCCCATAAGTAGTAGTTTACATTTGTCAATGTTAAACTTCATTTGTCACCTCTCAGCCCATCTGCTCAACTTTTCTAGATCCTGTTGCAGCAGCGTACTGTCATTAGCATCCTTAACATCTCTGCCAACCTTCGTATCATCTGCAAACTTGGACATTAAGCTTGATACAACATCATCAATATCATTTATAAATACAGAAAACAACAATGGACCCAAAACTGAACCCCGAGGGACTCCACTAATAACATTAGTCCACGTTGAGCAGTGTCCATTACTTACCGCTCTCTGTCTTCTCCCACTCAACCATCCTTTTATCCACAGCAGCAATATGCCTCCAGTGCCACACAGCTCCAATTTGTTCAGCAGTCTTCTGTGTGCAACAGTATCAAAAGCCTTTCTAAGATCCAAATATATAATATCAAAGTTATTCCCTGCATCCAGTTCCTTTGTGACCACATCATAGTATCCAATTGAATTGGTCAGGCAAGACTTTCCCTTAAAAAAACCATGTTGCGTCCAAGCTATAATTGAAGTTTTATCTAGATGATCCTGTAGTGCTTCTTTAACCAGTGCCTCCATTAATTTTCCTGGAACAGAAATTAAACTCACAGGTCTATAATTACTTGTGTCAGCCTTTGATCCTCCTTTGTGAATTGGGGTCACATTTGCACATCTCCAGTCTATGTGTACCTGCCCTGAGTCCAAGGAAGCTCCCATAATTATGGCTGAGGATTTGCTTACTTCCTTTGTTGCCTCCTTTAATATAACTGGATAGATCCCATTCACTCCGCGTGCCTTTTTTATGTTTATCTTTAACAATTTCTCTTCCACTTTCCTCTCGGTTATTACAAAATCATCTGGCTCACTGCCAGAGTTTAATTCACCTCTGGCATTACCCTCCCTGAATAACTCCTCATGTGTGAACGTAGATGCAAAATACTCATTTAGTTTGTTAGCCACCTGAGCAGGATCATCAACAATTGAACCATCAATATCCAGTGGACCAATCTGATTCATCTCTTTACTTCTAGAGTTTACATAGGTAAAGAACTCTTTGCTGTTTTTCTTTGCATCCTTTGCCAAAGATTTATCATAATCTGCCTTTGCCTGCCTAATCTCTTTTGTGACTTGGTTACAGACCAACTTATATCTATCATAGGCTTCCATGTCACCCATTAATTTATATGCATCCCATGCATTTTTCTTCTCTGCCATATGTCTCATTAGTTCATCTGATATCCATTTAGGGCTAAACCTTGAACAATAATTCTTAGTTGGTATGTAAAGCCTAGTAGCTTTCAAGATAAATTCTTTGAATGCTACCCATTTTGAATTTGCTGTTGGTAACATCAGCAGTTCATCCCACCATATAGAATTTAAATACCGTCTCAGACCACCATAGTTGCCTTTACGAAAGCAAAAACCCTTCCCTTTACCCCTGATGGTAGTTACCTCTGAGTAAATTCCACTTCAGTACACTGTGATCACTGCCATCTAGTAGTTCCTTTATCTGCAGATTCTTAATGCATGAAGAATCACTACTGGTAATCAGATCAAGAGTATTACTCCCTCTAGTTGCCTTCCGAACATGCTGATGTAGAAAACACTCATCCAGTAAATCCACAAAAGCCTTGCTAGTGTACGAGTGACTAACCCACAAATTCCAGTCAATAACTGGGAAATTAAAATCCCCCTTTAAAAGACTCTGATTTACTGGCCCACTCTATTTCCCTGTACAGTTTCTTATTATACTCACCAGAGTGATTAGGCCTATAACACACTCATACTCTCAATTTTGATCTCCCAATGTCAAGTCACTTTGTCACACCAAACTGACTCGACACTGCACTATCCAGCAATGTCGACTGGCTTCACTTCATTGGATTTTGTGTGTTTCTTAACTAATAGCATAACCCCTCCTCCCTTCCTATCATGTCTATTCTTCCTGTACGCATTGTACTCTCCAAATTCCAGTTCTACATTCCTTATATCTGTGTGACACTACATCTCTGATATCCCAACAATATCTGCCTTTGATGTTTTGAGCAATACCTCAAATTCATCAAATTTATTTACCAAACTTCTAGCATTGGTGTATACATGCACCTGTTTCTATTCTTAGCTACTCTAACACAACCCATGTGTTTACTTGTACTGCAATGACTCCCAGCAGCTTGCTTCCTTCCTTCCATCTATGTCAATGCTAATACTAAATATATATATATATATCTGCTTGGGTTAAGATTTAGTTGATGGTGCACCCTTCAAAATGGAGGCGAGGAGAAGAGGGGGAAAAGTAGTGATTGACGGATTGTGACTCCGCCCACTCACTGCGTTCCCGCTATTTTCCTCGCAGACGGTACTAAGTGACACGCGGGTGGCACAGCAATAAATAGGGTGGCTGAAAACAGGATAAATCCAATAATTTTAAAAGTTCAAGTTACAAAAATACGTTTTTCGTGGATCACAAAATGTCACGTGACATTTGAATAAGTCGGATAGAGCCGAAAAGAAGAAAAAAAAAGGGGGGAAAGGTAATTTTTGCGAAAGAAAAGGAACGTCAAATGAATAATTATTAAAAATAAAACCAAGAAAAATGCACGTTTTTCTAAGCTATATTTTACGAGAATTAACAATGAGATTGGCTGAAAAGGAAAAAAAAAAAGACAAAACAGTAATTTTTAAGGAAATTTAAATAGGGGGATTATTATTTTTAGCGCAAATAGGGGAATTTTTTTTTTTTTTTTTTCTGGGGGCTGTGCCCTCAGACCCCCGTTTCTGTGGGGGCTTCTACCCCCACACCACGATATACGTATTATTCAGCCTTTTCCAAAACCAATCAACTTTCCTTTTTTTCTTGCTTTTTAAAAAAAAAAAATTCGCACCACGTGTAACCCCTGGGCTAAGATTTAGTACTCGGTGCACCCTCTCTATACTCGCCGACACGGCAGTGATTGACGGGTGCTGACTCCGCCCAGTGTCACGTGTTCTCCTGAACATACGGAAACATCTGGCACGCGTGCCACGCCGTGCGTGTCACCCGTGTTATGAATTTCGCTGTTAGAAGTGTCACGTGGTGTTAATACTTGATTAGCATATTATTTAATTTTATCGATGCGTAATTATAAAGCAAAAAAAGAAAAGTTGTTTGATTTTGGAAAAGGCTGAATAATACGTATATTATTCGTCCTGAATAATACATCCCCACAGAAACGGGGGGGTCTGGGGGGCAGAGCCCCCAGAAAAAAAAAAAAAAAACCCTCAATTTGCGTATTCGATTGTTAGTGACTTACTCTTTGGTTTCCCATGGTTGAGATGGGTGTCTGTTGTATTGGGTGATTTTTTTTTTTTCCTGCGAAATATTAGTTCGAAAATGTTGGGTTGTTTTGAAAATATAATTCAATTGATGAGGTGAGTGGTTTTCTGTCGTTTTAGCATTTCTGTTGGGCATCAGCAATTTTCAGTGTTGCCCATGGTGTTAATTTTTTTCCAGTGTTGCACGTGGTGTTAATTTTTTTTTTTAGATTTTAGATCAGTGATTATTAGAGTGCTTGTGATTAATTTTTTGATTTTAGCATTTCTGTTGACGGGCATCAGCAATTTTCAGTGTTGCACGTGGTGTTAATTTTTGTTACAAATAATACTAATTACTTGTTTTTACAATACTAATTACTTGTTTTTTCCGGCCAGAAAGGCAGGGGATTGGGATCCCCGTCTAGTAATGTACGGGCGAGAAGAATCAAGGGTTGCACGTGGTGCGAATTTTTTTTAAACAAACAAAAAAAAGAAAACTTGTTTGGTGTTGGAAAAGGCTGAATAATACGTATATCGGGGGTGTGGGGGCAGAAGCCCCCACAGAAACGGGGGTCTGGGGGCAGAGCCCCCAGAAAAAAAAAATAATAATGATCCCCCTATTTGCGCTAAAAATAATTGCCCTAAAATTATAGCTTAGATTGTAAGCTATAGCTTGGAAAAACGTGCATTTTTGTTTGTTTTATTTTTAATAATTGTTCATTTGTCGTTCCTTTTCTTTCGCGAAAATTACCTTTCCCCCTTTTTTTTTTTTCTTTTCGGTTGTATCCGACTTATTCAAATGTCACGTGATATTTTGTGATCCACGAAAACCGTATTTTTGTAACTTGAACTTTTGAAATTATTGGATTTATCCTGTTTTCAGCGGCCGTATTTGTTGCTGTGCCACCCGCGTGTCACCTAGTACCGTTTGCCGAGGAGAATAGCGGGAACGCAGTGAGTGGGCGGAGTCACAATCCGTCAATCACTGCTTTCCCCCCTCTTCTCCTCGCCGCCATTTTGAAGGGTGCACCGAGTATTAAATCTTTACCCATTCGAATTATGTTTTCTAAACGATCCAACACTTTCGCACTAATATTTGGCAGGAATAAATCATCAGTTGAAAAGCCAGAAGGCAAAGCAAAAAATAAATCAAACAATCCAATAATCACTGATCTAAAATCTAAAAAAAAAAAAATTAACACCACGTACAACACTGAAAGAAAAACATAACACCATGGGCAACACTGAAAATTGCTGATGCCCGTCAACAGAAATGCTAAAACGACAGAAAACTACTTACCGAATTATTTTCTAAAAAACCCAACATTTTCGAACTCTTTCGCAGGAAAAAAAAAAATCACCCAATACAAC
This sequence comes from Mastigoproctus giganteus, assembly GCF_048544385.1. Lineage (NCBI taxonomy): Eukaryota > Metazoa > Arthropoda > Arachnida > Uropygi > Thelyphonidae > Mastigoproctus > Mastigoproctus giganteus. Next base: position 146,631,742 of record NC_143580.1, on the reverse strand, counting down.
AGACACCCGCCTCAACCAAGGGAAACCAAAAAGTAAGTCACTAACAATCGAATACGCAAATAGGGGGATTATTATTTTTTTTTTTTTTCTGGGGGCCCCAGAAAAAAAAAAAAACTGGTTCTGCACCCCCATTTCTGTGGGGGCTCCTGCCCCCACACCCCCAATATACGCATTATTCAGCCTTTTCCAAAACTAAAAACTTTTCTTTTTTTGTTTTATAATTACGCATCGATAACATTAAATAATCTGCTAATCAAGTATTAACACCACGTGACATTTCTAACAGCGAAATTCATAACACGGGTGACACGCACGGCGTGGCACGTGTGCCAGATGTTTCCGTATGTTCAGGAGAAAAAATGACACTGGGCGGAGTTAGCAACCGTCAATCACTGCCGTGTCGGCGAGTGTAGAGAGGGTACACCAAGTACTAAATCTTAGCCAAATGGGGTTACCAAAACCACATACATACTACAAGACACACAGTAGTAGCATATCTTAGTACTGTATTGAATGTTTAAATTCTGCACAATATAATAATATCACCGAGTAGCAAGATACAGTGCACACTCTAATAGGCGATAATGTTAATTTTTCTTACATGTTAAAACGCCTAGAAAACCGTGTATTTATTATATAAAAAAAACCGTATATTTATTTACTAGAAACTGCAAAACAAACTAAATACACACCTTTGCAACTTTCGGAATTTTTTGCGGTTTTGTTCCACCAACATTCGCCATGATCATATACCGGTAAAGATTCAATATCGGGTACAGCCACCAAAAATGGCGGCGAGAAGAGGAGGGGGAAAAGCAATGATTGACGGGTTGTGACTCCGCCCACTCACTGCGTTCCCCCTCGTCTCCTCGCCCGGTGGATTTGAAATGACACGCGGAAGACACTTGGCACAGCAACAAATATGGCGGCTGAAAACAAATGAAGAAAAAGCAATTTTTAAAAACCCAAGAAACAAAAATTTACACGAAATGCAATCACTGATTCTTCTCGCCCGTACATAAGTAGACTATTTCGCGAACATTAACAACGATAATTTCTGATGCCAATGAACACATAAATGCTTCTTTTTATGGGAGTGAACACATCAGTTGACTCCGCCCACTGGGTGGAGCCGGCTGCCTTCATTCACGGCCCTTCTGAGCCTTTCTCATTGGCTGTACCCGATACTGAATCTCGACCAATTCAATATCGGGTACAGCCACCAAAAATGGCGACGAGGAGAGGAAGGGAGAAAGCAATGATTGACGGGTTGTGACTCAGCCCACTCACTGCGTTCCCTCTCCTCTCCTCACCTGGTGGATTTGAAATGACACGCAGACGGCACTTGGCACAGCAACAAATATGGCGGCTGAAAACAAATGAAGAAAAAGCAATTTTTAAAAAACCAAAGGCAGAGATTCAGAAACGGGTACCCCTTTCAAAATGGCGGCGAGGAGGGAGGGGAAAGCAATGATTGACGGATTGTGACTCCCCTCACTCACTGCGTTCCCCCTCCTCTCCTCGCCCGATGGATTTCAAGTGACACGCGGACGGCACTTGGTACAGCAACAAATATGGCGGCTGAAAACAATGATAAATCCAATACAGTATTCCTCCCGCCCTAACCAGCCAAGAGCTTATGGAAACCCGACACTTGATTCGTTTCTTGATGTAGAGCGCCCGAATTTCTTTTTACAGGAGAGCTAATTTTGAACTAATGCCGTAGCGCGTTTCATCCTCAAAGCTTCTAGCGCCGTTTTGCCGAAGTAATAATTCCTAAATTGATATTATGATTGTATATTTTTGCTGTTTTCGAGTGAATTAATAGTTTTTGCTGAACGCTAAAAGTAGGAAATGAAATAATATACTTATAGATATATAATATAGATTTTCTATTTTCAAGTGATAGGTGGAATAGGACCAGGGTATGTCTGCCAGGGGCAAAAGTTGATGACGTTGTAGAGCGGATATCATCTTTTAAGGGCACAAAAGGTGATATAGTTGTACACGTTGGCACTAATGACATTAAGAGTAGGAGACCGGCGGAATTACTTGACAAGTACAGGTCACTGATGAAAAAAAGCCGTGAATTAGGGTTGAAATTGAAAGTGTCTGCAATTCTGCCCAGACACGATAGGAGGGAGTATATGATGAGAGCCCTGTCAATCAATTCGGCCCTGGAAAGATTGTGCAGGGCTCAAGGGGTAGAATTTTTTTCAGCCTGGTCTGTACTTGTTAACAGGAGAGACTGCTTCTACAGGGATGGGATACACTTAAATAGAAAGGGTGCAAGAATGTTTGCTGATGCTATCGAGGCAATGTTAGGTGGGTCGGAAAACTGCTAGATTGGGGGGATACAAGGACTAATAGATTAACAGTAGCCACTGGCAGAGGTGAAAGTGATTCTTGCACTGCTTCTATTGGAATGAGCCGCAGCCTGGAAAATAAGATGCAGGATATTTCAGAGACTGCTGGGAATCATTGGGGTACAAGTAAACACATGGGTTGTGTTAGGGTAGCTAAGAAAAAGAACAGGTGCATGTATACTTGTGTGTACACCAATGCTAGGAGTTTAGTAAATAAATTTGATGAATTTGAGGTATTGCTCAAAACATCAAAGGCAGATATTGTGGGGATTTCAGAGACGTGGTGTCACACAGATATAAGAAATGCAGAACTGGAATTTGGGGAGTACAATGTGTACAGAAAGGATAGACAGGATAGGAAGGGAGGAGGGGTTATGCTATTAATTAAGAAACACATAAAATCCAAGGAAGTGAAGCCAGTCGACATCGCTGGACAGTGCAGTGTCGAGTCAGTTTGGTGTGACATAAGCATTGGGAGATCAAAATTGAGAGTAGGAGTGTGCTATAGGCCTAATGACTCTGATGAGTATAATAAGAAACTGTTCGGAGAAATAGAGTGGGCCAGTAAATCAGAGAGTCTTATAATGGGGGATTTTAATTTCCCAGATATTGACTGGAATTTGGGGGCTGGTCACTCACACAGTAGCAAGGCTTTTGTGGATTTATTGGATGATTGTTTTCTACATCAGCATGTTCGGGAGGCAACTAGAGGGAGTAATACTCTTGATTTGATTATCAGTAGTGATTCTTCATGCATTAAGAATCTGCAGATAAATGAACCACTTGGTGGCAGTGATCACAGTGTGCTGAAGTGGGAGTTACTCAAAGAGGTAACTACCATTAGGGGTAAAGGGAAGGGGTATTGCTTTCGTAAAGGCGACTACAATGGACTGAGACAGTATTTAAATTCTATACAGTGGGATCAACTGATGATATTGCCAACAGCAAATTCAAAATGGGAAGCATTCAAAGAACTTATCGTGGAAGCTACTAGGCTTTACATACCAACTAAGAAATATTGTTCAAGGTTTAGGCCTAAATGGTTGTCAGATGAACTAATGAGGCATATGGCAGAGAAGAAAAATGCATGGGATACATACAAATTAACACGTGACACGGATGCCTATGATAGATACAAGTTGATCTGTAACCAAGTTACAAAGGAGGTTAGGCAGGCGAAGGCAGATTACGAGAGATCCTTGGCAAGGGATGCGAAGAAAAACAGCAAAGAGTCCTTTACTTATGTAAACTCTAGAAGGAAGGGGATGAATCAGATTGGTCCACTTGAGATCGATGGGTCAACTGTTGATGACCCTGCTCGGGTAGCTAACAAACTAAATGAATATTTTGCATCGACATTCACACACGAGGAGTTATTCAGCGAGGGGAATGCCAGAGGTGTATTCAACTCTAGCAGTAAGCTAGAGAATCTTGTAATAACTGAGAGCAAAGTGGAGGAGAAATTGTTGAAGATAAACACAAGAAAGGCACCTGGGGTGGATGGGATCTATCCAGTTATATTAAAGGAGGCAGCAAAGGAGGTAAGCAAACCCTTAGCCATAATTATGAGAGCTTCCTTGGACTCAGGGGAGGTACCCATTGACTGGAGATGTGCAAATGTGACCCCAATTCACAAAGGGGGATCAAAGGCTGACACAAGTAATTATAGACCTGTGAGTTTAACTTCTGTTCCCGGAAAATTAATGGAGGCACTGGTGAAAGAAGCACTGCAGGATCATCTAGACAAGACTTCAGTTATAGCTAGGACACAGCATGGTTTTGTTAAGGGGAAGTCTTGCCTGACCAATTTGATTGGATACTATGATGCAGTCACACAAGAACTGGATGCAGGGAATAACTTTGATATTATATACTTGGATCTTAGAAAGGCTTTTGATACTGTTGCACATGGAAGACTGCTGCACAAATTGGAGCAGTGTGGCATTGGAGGCAAGTTGCTGCTATGGATAAAGGGGTGGTTGAGGGGGAGAAGACAGAGAGTGGTAATCAATGGACACTGCTCATCGTGGACTAATGTTATTAGTGGAGTCCCTCAGGGTTCAGTATTGGGGCCTTTATTGTTTTCTGTATTTATAAATGATATTGATGATGGTATATCAGGCTTAATGTCCAAGTTTGCAGACGATACGAAGGTTGGCAGGGTTGTCAAGGACACTACTGACACTATGCTGCTGCAACAGGATTTGGAAAGGTTGAGCAGATGGGCTTCGAGGTGGCAAATGAAGTTTAACATTGACAAATGTAAAGTACTACATATGGGAAACAGCAACCCCAGAGCAACGTATCAACTCTGTGGTACTACACTGACAGTGGTAGAGAATGAAAGGGACCTGGGGGTGGTGGTGCAGGCAGATATGAAGTTCTCTGAGCAGTGCAGACGAGCTGCGAGAGTAGCTCATGGTGTATTGTCAATGATATATAGGAATTTTTCTAGCAGGGATAAGGAGGTGATTATTCCCTTGTATAAGGCAATGGTCAGGCCACACCTAGAGTACTGTATACAGGCCTGGAGGCCTCATTTCAGGAAGGATGTAGAGCTGCTGGAACGAGTACAGAGAAGGGCAACTAGATTGGTGAATGGGACAAAGGGGTTCTCTTACGAAGAAAGGCTTAAGTTTTGCAAATTACAGTGTCTGGAAACTAGGCACCAGCGGGGTGATCTGATAGAGGTGTACAAAGCCTTGAATGGTTTGAGCATGCTCAATGCTGATGGGATTCTTCCTCTAGCTCAGAAAAATCACCTGAGAGGGCATAAATTCAAATTGAGGAAAGACAGATGTAGGATAGATGTGCGGAAATTTGCCTTTAGCCAGCGGGTGGTTAGTGGGTGGAACAGACTTCCATCCCCTGTCGTGGAAGTTGATAGCCTAAATAAGTTTAAGGCTCAGCTGGACAGGTATTTCGAACGAACAGAGGGGTGAAGTGGAAGTGGTTATTTTTATTTATTTATGTTACTTTTTTTTTTTTTTTTTTTTGGCTGATGCTGCATAAGCTTGCTTTCTTGCATCAAATGCCTCTACTAATGCTAATGCTAATGCTAAAGTGGTATTTCTTCGTCTCAGTTCGTTGTTAATGCTCGCGAAATAGTCTAGTTATGTATGGGCGAGAAGAATCAAGTGATTGCATTTCGTGTAACTTTTTGTTTTATTTTTAAATTTTGTTGATTAGCCGTTCCTTTTCTTTCGCGAAATTTCCTTTTAAATTTCCTTCTCCCCTTTTCAGCTATATGCGACTTATTCAAATATCACGTGACATTTTATTATCGCGAAAAAACGTGCATTTTGGTAACTTGAACTTTTAAATTTATTGGATTTATCATTTGTTTTCAGCCGCTATATTTGTTGCTGTGCCAAGTGCCGTCCGCGTGTCACTTGAAATCCATCGGGCGAGGAGAGGAGGGGGAACGCAGTGAGTGGGCGGAGTCACAATCCGTCAATCATTGCAACCCCCCCCCTCCTCGCCGCCATTTTGAAAGGGGTACCCGTTTCTAAATCTCTACCGATTGTTTTCCTGTAGCATGACTTACTGGTGCAAATGAAATTTTCTACAAAAAATCTTATTTTAAAGACAGCCTGATAATCTTGCTGCCCTTTATAAGTAATAGCAACTGAATATAATGATTATTGTTTAGAATGTACATTGAACTTTTATAGCTTTTAAGAGCAGATTCATTTTATGGTATTTTTAAGCAATTGCTGCAAAAATATTTGCTTCATATTGAATTTAAATCTTTTAGCACTATTTAAATACTTCATTTATCTATTTAAGAAACATCTTTATTTAGCATTTACTATTAAACTGCTTACTTTGTTCCAAAGTTGGCATTCAGAGCAGTTTGTTGTAATAAGTATTGTCGATTTTGATAATTAATACAGTATATGCAGGTAGAAAAACAGTAGACCTTATGTATTGAGTTAACACATCAGTAATTTATTAAATACAGTTTTTTTTTTTTTTTTTACCCCATATCAAAACTGATTTCATTCCTTTGGACTGTTAAATTTTTTAATAAATCATCTCAAATTTGAGAATGGAATATATTCTGAAATAAACAAAAAAAATATATTTATCACATGGAATGCACTTTAAATTGCATTTCTTGTGGAAGATTTTGAAATATCACTAAATGCTTACTGAAACAATTTTGCTTTCTGCTGGCTATTTACAATCAAAGTTCGTAAATTTTTCAAGGTATCAACAATACAATAATAGAATATTCACCAAACCAGCTGAAACAAACAGCTTAATCTCTTTTTTACCAGGTACCTCACTATATCAGCATTTGTACTGAATCATGAAAAAGAGATAAGATTTTAGAAATATATTCTGGGCCTAAACAGAAGAGTAAGCTGAACTAAAATTACCCAAAAATGAAATGAATGTCAACCATCAAGGGGTCCATTTTCATCACATGCCACAAGGTATTGGTGAACAAAAGAGGAAAGCATAGTAATTCCATAACCCCTAAACCAAGCCTTAGTCAAGTGGAGCCATTATGCTAAAACAGTGTAAACCAGTTTAAATATTCCTAAATATCAAGAGGGAATATAAGTGGTAGTGGTTGTATAAAGTGCTTTTAATTCAAAAATATAATACATTGTAGGACCACTTTTGGCTTTTATGGCAACCCTCCCATGCAGAGCTGTGCCGAGGGAATATTTAAACAGTGTAAACCAGTTTAAATATTCCTAAATATCAAGAGGGAATATAAGTGGTAGTGGTTGTATAAAGTGCTTTTAATTCAAAAATATAATACATTGTAGGACCACTTTTGGCTTTTATGGCAACCCTCCCATGCAGAGCTGTGCCGAGGGTGAGGTGAACGAGGCTCTTGCCTCACGTGAAAAGCTGAAAGGGGCACCAAAAGAAATATTAAATAATTGCCAACATTCCGATCATTAACAGTAGGGCACAATTTTTCATTCTTGCTTCAGGTACTAAAATGGCTCGGCACGGCCCTTCTCCCAGGCATACTTTCTACCAGCCAGAATACACTTCCATTCCTCCTCCTGCAGAGCAGTTCTCAGAACTGTTTTGGCCAAGGCCTATACAGTGGTTCATCTTATTACATTGCGCCTCCGTAGGGCTGTGGGAAGGAGCAGCAGTGCGTAGCACATGCTCCTTGATTAGACCGGGGTTCGAGCCCATCACTACCAAATATGGAGGATGCGGAAAGGTCAGGGAATGACCACCGCATATCCCGGAGCAATATGGCCTTAGTTGCTAATGGTCCTAAAAATCAAATAACAAAAAATCTTATTACATAGGTTTTCAGTGGAGTTGAGGATCTGAACTCTCAGTTGGCCAATCCAGCTTTTAAACATCATTGTCCACATATCAGTGACTTGCAGCATTATTGTACGAATACTGACAGAGACCCATTTTCATATTGCCACAGCCTAGGTAGTAGTACATAATTGTCTATAACTGCATGGTTTCAGGAACTACCACCAGCTGAGTCCAAACCAGCTGAATCAGCCCTATATGGTCAAACTATTTCCATCAAATTTTATGGTCAAAATGATATACCAACAGGAAGCATCTCTGGGCAATCTCCACACCTAAATATGTCCATCAGAATGAAATACTGTAGAGAAGTGTTGTCACTCCATATCACCTTTTTTTATACTGTTCTAGATGCCATGAATAAAATAAATAATCTGTTTATACTTCAGGACAGCCACATAAGGATGTCAGCAACAATGTCACTAAAAGCAAGTTTTGCATTGGTGAACTTGATATGGTTGGTATACTGACATGGCTTCTTGGATCTGCTCCGTGATGATTTCTGCAGACAGCATGTGTCATGAAGTATGAACCACCTTATTTGTGGCTTGTCAAACACGTTCTCTGAGTTGTGAAACTGTTCAGACTCCCTTCTCTCTCTCTCTCTCTATCCCCTCTCCTTGAACACCTACAGCCTTCCATCTTTGAATAATATCCACCGCAATAGATTTTGCAAAGTTCAGAAAAGTTGCAGTTGCCTGCAAAGCAAGGTTACTGTTATAGCATTAAACCACCATCCATCACTGAAAGCCAATCCATGACCCCACAATGGCTTCTGATATGCTGCTACACAAGCAGACCTACAAAATTTATATTGGTATGTGTGAGTTGACATGCATGCATGGGGCACGCTTGGTACAGAACACAATACTTATGGAGGTGGTGTCTGAATACGTTTGAGCATAGTGTATTTGGGGAGAAGTTTTTATCACACCCTCTTTTTAATTTTCCAGTTATAACTTTATTATTGTCAAGTTTAGCCATATGCTTCTCATTATCCAAGTGATAATTACAAATTGTTAGACTTCTTTATGAGGATAACTCACCTCTATAAATCTCCTGATTAGACTTCCATATGGGGGCGAAGAATGGAGAGAAAAGTGCTGGGAACCGTTAAGAAGCACAAGCCTTCGTGAAGTGTTTCAATGGTGTGGAATTCTTGATACTGCCATTACTGAATATAATATAACTGAAAGTAGAGGGATATTAAAAAAGGAAAGAAATTGTTAAAAAAAGAACATGATAGTAAAAAGAGCACTAGTCTTTTCAGATATGTTGTCAATTACCATATTCCTGCTCAAGAAAGCAGGAATTTATGCATCTGGAGCAGTCACATGCTGTGAAGAGTGCATATAGGGGTGGTTCTTTATGAATAATTTTATCCAGGTACCAAAGATTGGAATATAAGCTATCCAAAATAAATAGTAATTCTGACATAAAATTTGACATACAGTGTAAACAGGCAACTAGGAAAGTACATGGTGCCCTGTCTATGATTTCTAGGGTCTTCACTAGTAGCAAGAAGGACATCATTATTCCTCTTTGTAAGGTGATGGTTAGAGTGCATTTGGAATATTGTATTCAGTTCTGGAGACCACTGTTTTGTTTTTTAATTTATTTCCCTTTTTAACATTCTTCTATTTTCAGTTATATTATATTCAGTAGTGTCAATATTAAAAAATGCCACACTCTTTTGGAGTACACTTCAAGAAAGCTGTGCTTCTTAATGATTAATTGCACCTTTAGCTTTCCTCCCACTATTTTCCCCCTTTCCCATGGAAGTCTAATCAGCAGATCTGTAGAGGTGAGTTATCCTTATAGAGAAGTCTAACAATTTGTAATTGGAGAGGGTTCAGAGAAGGGTGACCAGATTGAGTGCAAAACAATATATATGAGGGATGGTTTAGAAGTTGTAGACTGCAGAGTTTGACATACAGATACCTAAAGGGAGATCTGATTCAGGTGTATAAGGTACTGAAGGGACTGAGTAAAATGAATGAGAAAGGTTTGTTCTCCCTTGGAGTGAGGCGTGAACTAGGGGACACAAATTATAAATCTCAGGGAATAACAAGATTGCATCTCATGAAGTTCACATGTGGGTATTGGGTTGTGAACGTTAGAATAAGTTGTCTTCCAGCGTGGTGGAGACAGTGAGCCTGCTAGGTTTTAAGCAGAATTGGATTATTACCCTTTGTGGGTATAATATGAATTTTCTGTTTTATTTGAATTTTTATTATTATTATTTTATTTTTTTATTTTTTTTTGGCTGATGCAGAAAAAGGTTTGCTTCCTTTCATCATTTGGCCTTACTAATACTAAACTCAACAGTGGTCTGTCATTTAGTCTCTGAATCATCTGCTTTATGTTTAACTATGTCTCATGCTTCCATAGTGTGCCATTTATAGCCATTGTTTACTTTGACTAAAATTTGGAAATTGTCTATCTGTGACTTTTGACCAAGGTTACATGCATGCGAAGATAATTCTGTTAATCTGGTCCTATGCATATACCACATTCATGGAAGCATGCACACTTGCTTGAGATGTTACTTGTTACAAAAGTGGAGCCTACATATTTGGCTGGGACTGCCTTGTTGACAATTGATGAGGTATACTATGTTATTTAAGTTACAAATATTGTAGGTCGGAGTGCAGAATGGACATGGAACCAATAGTAGAGTAAAACAGGAAAAGACTAGCTTAATGTCCATATATGCAAAAATGTCTCTTAATCTTGCAGGCTAGCAAGCTGTGGTATGAAAAGGAAACAATTTATGATTTTCAAAGGCACTATTCTTGTTAGGGTAGTTGGAGGGTTGGAAACATAAACGACAACCTCTCTTATTACGGTGGGAGGGATAGTCCCTAGTATAGAATAATGAAATAGACGTTGTAGCTCTTATTCTAAGTCAGCACCGAAAAGCAATATTTTTTTGCATTTAAGATTGTCGAGCCAAATATGTAGGCTCACTTCCATTCAGTACAGTCTCAGTAATATCTCAAACACATGTACACACTGCCATAAATACGCATCCACATGGGGACCATTAATGGAATTGTGTTCACACACACACTCAACCTTGTTCACAAGCTGCAGATAGATGATGACTATAAACTGCATATCCTGGGAGCATTAGCCATAACTAAATACAAATCAAATCACTCAAACACTCTAAATGCCAGACCACCTGTTGACTTTTCCAATGTCTGCTGCCTGGATAAAATTAAGTTTACAAATATGAATCCACAGCATGCAACTACCCCAGATATATAAATCCCTGGATTTTCGTGAGCATCCATATGGTAATTGATAATGTGTCCAAAAAGACTGGTACTCTTTTTAACACTATGTTCTTTTTTAAAATTTCTTTCCCTTTTTAACATCCTTCTACTTTTTGTTATATTATATTCAGTAGTGCCAGTATTAAGAATACCACACTCTGTTGCTGTGCTTCTTTTATGGTTCCCTGTACCTTTAGTTTTCTTTCCGGCGCCTCCATAGCCAGGTGGGAAAGAGCAGCAGTGCGTAGCACACGCTTCTTGATTAGACCGGGGTTCGAGCCCGTGAGCCACCAAATATGGAGGATGCGGAAAGGTCAGGGAATGACCACCGCATATCCCCAGAGCAATATGGCCTTAGTTGCTAATGCTCCTAAAAACCAAATAACAAGTTTTCTTCCCCCTGCTCTTTCTCCTCTTCCCAGGAAGTCTAATCAGCAGATCTGTAGAGGTGAGTTATCCTTATAAAGAAGACTGATAATTTGTAATTATCTTATAAAACTGAACCTCTAACTATGTATTCAAATTTTCAGTAAAAAAATACAGGTTTTTATTTTTTCAGATTTGAAATTACTGTCTCTAGAGAAAATCAAGAATGAGTATGTGCCATCATCAAATGCCTTTTCTTAAAAGTTTTTTCAAGCAAGAGGATATGCTTGCTACGTTGAAAGATAAATATTTTCCATAATGCAACTATATAAATTATTTGGTTGCCAACGTAAAAAGAGGTAATTTGACTTGAATGACTTGAACGTGTCAGGGAAGACAATTTCAGTCATGTGCTCTGAAAAAAAATATTTACCACTCACAAAATGACTCTCTCATGCCAATACATAGAATAAGGGGAGACTATTGATATCCAACAAATGTGTTTTGAAAATAATTTGTGCATATTTGAGCAAGAACAAATTTCACTGGTCCAATAAATTTAAACTTTTTTTTTTCTTGTAATAAAATATGTTATTCATGTGTATTTTGTAGTGCCAAATATGAATATGACCTTGATTTGGATATCTCGCCTGGTTTTTGTTAAAATTAATATTTTGTTTTATTTGTTTATGAAGAAATTTAACAAGCTCAGAATGTGAATCTTTATGAGCTTAATGTTTTAAGCCTTGATTTTTGAAGCCTTGGTTTTTGCTTGTATGTCGCCCAGCTCCCGTTATAAGTGTCCAGTGGTAACCAGCAAGCATGTTTGGATTCACATGTCCTCATGCCATTTTTCCCTCTTGTTCATCACTGAGGTGGGCCAATGCAGGACTTGGTCAGCAAGTTCCCATTGTTTGCTAAACTTTGATTTCCTCAAAAAAAGTATTACCAGAGGGCTCTGAAGGCATTCCACTGCTTTTTCTTGATGATACCCTCATATATCGAAGGCATCATCAAGAGAACTGTCTTTCAGTAACATTCTGAGGTGGGCCAATGAATATGCTCTTTTATTTTACATCATGTGAAAGGGTTTTTTTTTTATTATTGGAAACTGTCTTTTGTTTTGTAATTTTCAAGTTTTTTATTGAGCCTAATTTTGTATGAAGAGGATGACAAAATCTTTTCCCAGTCAACTAATGGTGGCTGGTTAATGTTCTGTCCAGGAATTGTGCTGTTCAAGATGACCAATTTTTGAGTATAATTATACGCAAAAATCCCCGTGCTCTGCTGTCCAATTTTGTTAAACCAACTTTGTTTCAGAACTAATTTTTCTGTTATATTCTTTCAAATGTAAAGCATGTCCAATTCACACGGATGGATAGGTATTTTCAAATGCAACTTCATGTTCTTTAAACTTTTTAGACTGATCATTGATGAGTCTGTAAAAAAGATTCCAGTCTTCAGGGTTATTCTTGTGACCTAGGCATTCATTAAGGCAGCGTTTCCTAACCTTTTTTAGTCACAGAACACATCATCTTACAACATATTCACAGTATACTTACGAAACACAAGTTTAGCAGGAGCCAAAGAACTGTTTGCTAATATTTTATGACACACAATGCACTGTGCATCAGGAGCATCTTTATTTCCAACACATGTAAAGCCAAAATTGAAATAACTGTCATCATACTTTCGTTTTGGTCTTTTATTAGTGGTTCCTATTTTTTCACTTCGGATTTTTGGGGAACAAGAGGCTGCGATTGTTCATCCTCACTTTGAAGCGTGCCAATATTGTGTTCGTTTTTATCAACCACAGTTACACAAGGAAGTGAATTGAATTTAGTTATGATATCAGTTCGCTTCCTCCTCTGCTTCAATCCTTGTACTCCAGGCTAAATCGCACTCAAATGGCATATTAGATCACTACATTGCTACTTTTTCGTATATGTCATTACCTCTACGCATACTTTTCTATGCAAAGTCTGCCAAAATAAAGTATTCCGCAATCTATTTGATTATTAGTTGATGCCAGTATATTAATAACCGAAAAAAAATAATGTTAAAAATTATAATGATAAAAATGGTGTATGCTACAAATATGCAAAATTTATTTATTTTATTTTTTAACTTATTAATTACGATTTTTCACAGAACACCAGTGTTCTGCGGAACACAGTTTGGGAAACACTGTCCTAGAGACTGTGTTGTACAAGATGCAGTGTGGTTGATGTGATTGAGAAAGTTGATATTTCTGAAGCTGTTTTGGGTGATGATCCCCGTTCTGGATATGCAATGCATATACTTCTGCCTAAAGTTTGGAATTGCAGAGTATGACAACATTTTCAGTCATTTCTTTGAATTAGCTATGAAAATGTAAGGTTAAATATATAAAAAAAAAAAAAAACACACTAAAAGTATTTTAAGATTTTTTTTTATATTAAGCATTGAAAAATTTACAACAAAAAATATTGAAATGATTAATATTAATAACTACTCTATACTGATATTTCATCAAAATATCCTCCACAAAGATGTGCAGTTAAGTGCAGAAGACTTGGCAGAGGATGATTCATTTTATAATAGCATCTTGACTAACATTATTCCAAGCAAACTATGTATATGTATATATGTCTCAGTGGCGCCCGGACTTATGTCCATCTTCACTTGTATAATCTGTATTACATGTATGTATGTGTAATGTGTTGAAACAAAACAAAAAAAAAAAAAAAAACACCAGGTAGCCTAGGGATGGTCACCAGCTGGGTATCTGCCATCCATAGGCACATGGAGCCAGGCCTGGATCTACTGTGCCGTCTGTGCAATTTGCACTATAATCCCACACCCATCAAAGTATGCAATACCAGTGGGTGCCAGCAATCCTGCTCCCAGGCTGCCCAGACCTGGAAGCCAGCAAAAAAAAAAAAATAATAATAATAAAATAAAAAAATATATAAATAAATTTAAAAAAATAAAAAAAATAGTTAAATTAAAATAAAAAACATCTGGCACTCTCGGGTCGGTCAGCCAAGAAAGACTGAAAGCCGAAAAAAAACAAAAAAACACAGACAATAATAACATGGAATCTGTCGTCTTTTCTTAAAAACTGCCCTTGCAAAGTGTCATACCTATTTCTATTTAAAAGGCATACATGTTCATTACCATTTATCAAATTTGGTATAACATTAAAAAAGTTATTCTAAATTGCTCATATATTAAACAGTCATGCAGAATGTGGCACCAAGACTCTTCATGAACAAAAACCTAGTGAACTATCCACCAATCCAAAATAACACAAATTAAAATTAAATGAGCCATGACCTGTAAGCAAATAACTTGTTTCCATTTCCAGAAAAAAACATTTCTTAATCTTAATCTTATTACTTGAAACAAAAAAAACTTTAGTTTCTTTTGTTTCAGGTAATAAGATTAAGAAATGGATTCCAAGCGAGCTGCCAGGTTTCCCATAAATTTTGTGAAGATGGACAGCCTTCATGGCCTTGACAGTCTAGATCAGTGGTGTCCAACTTACGAATAATTTTTGTACAGCCGCGTGGAAAGTGAACTAATACATTTTAGAGCAGCGTTTCCCAAACTTTTTTAGTCATGGAACATTCCGTGTCTAAAACTTGTGTTTGGCTTCTGCTAAACACAAGTTTAGCGGGAGGCAAAGAACTGTTTGCCAATATTTTATTACATATGATGCATTGTGCATCAGGAGCTTCTTTATTTCCAACGCATGTAAAGCTGAAATTCAAATAACTGTCATTATACTTTCGTTTTGGTATTTTATTAGTTGGTTCCTGTTTTTTCACTTAGGATTTTTTGGGAACAAAAAGCTGCGATTGTTCATCCTCACTTTGAAGTGTGACAGTATTTGTGTTCGTTTTATCAACCACAGTTGCACTACTAGAAGTACTTTGCTTCTCGTTTTAAAGTTCCTTTTTTCAACCACAAATCCTGGTCAATATTTTAATAATAATGTTTCGAAATACTAATAATTATCAAAAACAATTTATACAAGGAAGTGAGTTTAGTTATATCGGTTCACTTCCATCAACCCGTGTACTCCAGGCTAAATCGCATACGAATGAAATACCAGTTCACCACATTGCTACTTTTATGTAGGTGTCATTACTTCTATGCATACTTGTAAAGCCTGCCAAAATAAAGTGTTCCGTGATCTATTTGATTAGTCTATGCCAGTATATTAATAACCGAAAAAAATAAAGTTAAATATTATAATGATACAAAAGTGGTGTACGCTACAAATATGCAAAATTTATTTATTATTATTTTTTAAATTATTAATTATGATTTTTCACAGAACACTTGTTCACATCTCACGGAATATTAGTGTTCCACAGAACACAGTTTGGAAAATGCTGCATTAAGCCATTGATATCAGTTCGGATAGTGAGATCTATTATTATTGAGAAAAATTGTATTAAATCTTTTTTGGCAACTGTGTAAGAAAGTTCCATCCTGTAATCTGGAACCCAAAAGCTCAGCAGTTGACTCGTAGAAGGATTTAACTATTGAATCAGGTTATTTAGTTACACTTGAATAATCAAACAAGTCTGACTCTCTTTCTCTTGGATTGGTATATATTTATCCTTGTGAGGCACTTCTGTTCATTCATCTTCAGCTGAAGTCCATGTTTAAGGAAGTCTAGGAATTGGTATGTTTTCAGAATGAATTACTGGTTGCATTACAGAAGGCAGACTAGTATTGAATGAATCTTTTACTTTTAATACTTCTGTTATGCAACAGCAGAGTTCCCAAAGTGTGGGGTGAATCTCAGAGGACTTGGTTTTTTGTTTTTGTATGTATAAAGCTCTTTTTTAACAAACAAAATGTAGGCAAACATTTTTTTTTTTAATTCTTTGCTGGTTGACAAAGTTTAGTTCAGCACAATACCTTTGAATTCAAAGTCAGCTTTGGAGTATTCATTTCCAAGAAAACTCCAACCTCAGTATGATGAGTTATGTTTCAAGTGACAGTCACATCCCACTAATCTATGTACGAAGCATGATTTATTCCAGTCATTGAGATTAAATGTATTGAAGTATATATTAATTTAAAAATGTGTATTCATACCTAAATTTTATGTCAGATCTGTTTATTTGCACTTATTCTGGAGGGGAGGGCTAGGCTGAAATTTTTTAAGAGAATGCAAGGTATAAAATCTTGAGAACCTCTGCTTTAAGACAAAAGCAAACACTCATGGTTAAAAAAAAATAGTAACAGTCCTCAAAGTGGTCTGTTCCACCATATTATATTGGTACCACAAATGGTATACATTTCATTTTTTGATTCAACCATCCTCAGTTTGTCAGTGCATAATGTGAACAACAGAAATGTGGAGCTCCAAGGTTTATCTCTATCTCTTTTTTTTACAGTCAAAATATAGATCCTAAACTTTCTTGAACATAGAAGGAATTGTTCTTATGGGCCATTCAATTGGGTACTCATCACTAACAGAAACAGTCAAATTTTGATGTGATGCACAATATTTCATTCACATATATGTGGCGAATTACATAAACAAAGAAATTACCAAGTGGTTTATTAAATACAAATCAGTAATTTTTCATGTAAAATGTAATGTGATAGTGTGTCACTTTGCAGCTTTGTGCTGTTTAGTACAGTCAAGAAGTACCTCATTAGGCTTCATGGTATTGTAATCAATAAACACAGCATGATTTGCTGGTCTCAAATCACGTTTCATTGCCGTGTGCATTTAGTTTGTGATTTCGGATGGGAAAAATATCAAATTTGGAATTGTCACTCATTTCTCTTGCAACATTAGCTACTTAGCATATTACTGTAGTATTACCACATCCCCTTACTAGCTGACCTCTTGCTATTCAATTTATTTCCCCAAAAATGAAGTATTTACAAGGCTATTGACTTCGCAGCAAACAACAGGTTATTGATACAACTCAAATGCCACTAGCAGTTATACCAGCAGTGGCTAAAGAGCATTACTCTTTAGCCACTGCTGTGATTAAAGAGTACTTTGAGAGTGGCTGTTCCTTTGTTAAGTTACATTTACTCAATATTGTAAGTGCCAATGTGCACAACAGTATCACCGTTTTGCCCTTAAAAGATATCTGCTCTACAACATCATTAACTTTTCATAAATGGCCATCAAAATGCTGACTTGGCACCCAATTTCTTCATTCTGTGCACTGAACACACACAAAGATATCTCCCTTGGTTATATCATGTGCTGCTCCTTCGACTACATCCAGAAATCTGAATGCCATCGAAGATAAGCATAGGAGCAGAAAAATTCTTTTTGCGAGATATGACAACTGAATTTTAGAAGTATTCAAATTAACTAAGTTGTCTTATTTCCCATTGGAGAATTAACTGGAGATCAGCATGTAGGAATTGGTGGTTGATATTTGAGAAGTTGAAGCTGTTTGTGCAGGGCAAGGTTTCTCAAACTGGAAGGTGGAATGCAATGTGCTTTCATCAGCAAAACTATGGATAGGATTTCCAGTCAATGGGAGAAGGTGATTAATATACAAAATGAAAGAAGTGGTAGATAGAACTGAACCTTGGGAAACACCTGCATTAGTGGAGAAGTTAGGACAGGCCTGTCTACCATCACCTGTAGTGAGCAGTCAGAAAAAGATACCCAATTGCAAAAAAACAGTTCAAAACCACAAGATGGAAACTTATTTAGAAGACATTTATGGCAAATATAATTAAAAGCCTTTGAAATGTCAAGAGAATGCTTGAGTTTTGCCAAACTTTTCCATTGAATTTGTCCATAGATAGGTAACATAAGCTGGCATATCAACAGTGGATCGACAACGAAATCCATACTGGCAATCATTTATCAGATGGAAGGTTTCTAGATAGTTTAGGAGTTAGTGGTTAATAGATTTCTCCATTACTTTGGAAAGAGTAGAAGTAAGTTCAATGGATGATAATTGGATGGAAGGGGTTTGTCACCTCTTTTTAAGAACTGGCTCAATATGAGCAAATTTCCAAACAGAAGAGAAGACACAGGTGGAATAAGAAAACATAAAAAGGCAACATAGAACGGGAGTGAGCACAGGTTTTGAGAACAAGTGGAGAAATACCTACATGACGTAGTGCTTTCTTGGTATCAATACTTCAAAATTCTTTTGTCACTGTTTCGAAGGAAGACAACAGGAAGCATTGAATGGAATATACTGGGAATGGTAGGAGATGGTTTATCAAGATCATCAATACACAAATTAGAAGAAAACTAGGATGGTAGCAGGTCTTTATCTGAAGTGGGAATAGAGATGGGCAAAAGTTGCAGCCAACACTTCTGGGAAGAGAGCAGAATAACTGAGTACTGTGTGGACAAGAAGGAAGTTTTATACTCGTAGTCTGTTCGATATCTAGTTAGAACTCTAGTTATAATGGAGAAGACTATTGTTACTTATTCTTGGTGGAAACCTACTTCACCTCGGCGGATACCCGCTTCACCAATCTCTATTGGTGAAGCATTACTAATTTGAAGTAGTAATACCATGGCAACTCGTGAAGGTATTCATCTTTCTGGGTAGATGATCATTTTATACCTACACATAAAAATGATGCAAATTGCACTAACACATGTCAGTAAACTCCTTCACTGTCTAGGCAAAAATATCCTTTAGTCTAAATCAATGCACACCATCAGGCATCTCTCATATTGTGGAGATATACTTCATAACTGGGTTGTCACTTTGCCACACCAGGGTACCTGCCCACTGAAGGGAGGCCAAAAAAGGTGTGAAATGGTGCCATCTGGGTGGTGAACTGTTACTTTGAGGTAGTACTATGGCAACTCAATTGTGAACGTATTCACAATGTGAGATTTTCTTTAAAATGATGCAAATTCATCTACCAGGGTAGATGATCATTTTATAACTATACATATAAAAATGTCTAGGCAAAAATACCCTTTGTGGGGAAAATTTACATGCATGATGTCCACCAAGGTTTAAAGAATTTTAACTGTTAATGAAATACAGCTTCTTCACTGGTATCTGTAAAAAAAAAATAGAGGTCCATGCAGTGAAAAACCATTGGTTTGCCAAAAGAAATTGAAAACAACCCTCTGCCAGGAGACCATGGCAGCCTGGTTGTTTTTTTTTTTTTTGGACAAGTATGGAAGGAATTCTTTTGATAGACAACGTACCATATAAGAAAAGTCTGGAGATGCCTATGCTGCTGCTGTTCTCAAAATTTAAGAGGACCATAAAGGAACCAAAGAGGGAAATTGACAAGAACATGATATCCTCTAAATGACAATGCTCCTGTACACAAGTCCAGTACAGCAATTGCTGTACTGGACTTGTGTACAGGAGAAACTAAGAAACTGCAGATTCCATTTGTTAAACCACAACCCTACAGCTAAACCTGGCTCGTAGTGATTATTTCTTCAGATATCTGATGAAACACTAGCATAAGCATCAATTTTCAAGTGAATGATGATCTCAACGAAGTTGTATAATCGCTTTTAGAAGCCAGAAATGTTTTTTTCCCAAGTATTTCCTTTTCCCCCTCAAATTTGGAAAAGGTATAACACGTGTTTACACTATACGAATTCGATCATATATGATTCATAAATAAGGGAACGATATCGTATATAACACGAACCAAATTCGCTTATGCACGATTCGCCTTTGTCTTTACAAGAAATGGCAGTTGAAAGCGGAATCACCCCAACTGAATGCATAATAGCAATGGAGAGAAGATTCTGAAAATGTATTTATATTTTTTATATCAGTGAAGGGGGAAATGCATTTCACCATAATAACGTAAAAACCGAAACAATTCCAGCTATCGGTATTATCGCAAATGCAATTAGATCAAGTTTACTACCAGTTTATAACAGATTCCACTAGCAGGAATGCAACTGGAAATTGTTTTTGTTTTATGGTAGTAACCCCTAGAAATGTGCTTTAGTAAAATGTGAGCCAGTGAGGTGTTCATGGTGTGTGTCTGCCTTTACGGTGTTGTTTATTCAGTTGCTTCACGTGCACAGCTTTGTATATGTGTATCAAGCATGCCTCCTCTTTTGTAATTGGGCTTTATTCTCTAAAAATGAGTAAAATACTTAAAAGGTATGAAAAGGAAGCGTCCTTGTGAACAGATTCAGAGAGAAAAAGAAAAGCAATATCTATAAACAGAGGCGGACTGGGTCAAAAAGTCTTACCTGGGAAAATTTGTAGTGGCTTCATACTAGCGTTTATTGCCAAAATCACACCGACCTCCAGCCCACCGGGGTTTCCCCAGTGGGCCGGAGGCCGGTGTGATTCCCTGGTAAGGCTTATGGCCAGTCCGCCTCTGTCAATAGAGAAAAAATATGAAATTGTGAAATGTTTTGAGTGAAATGAAAGACCATGTGATATTGCACGTTCTACAGGCCTAAATGAGGCAAAGCCGTGAATCACAAAGAATGCAGAGAAAATAAAAACAACTTTCATAGCAGGAACAACTCAAAGTGTAATTAAAATCCATTAGATTGACACAAACAATTGGAAGAAATGGAACAGCTATCATCTGTTTGGATAGAAAATTAAACAAAAAACAAGTTTGCTTACGATAGAAGCAAAAGCATTAGCAATATTTTATTATGTAATAGTCATAATAAAATACTTAAGTATTTTATTACGATAATTTATTGTTTTTGGTAATGTTTTGGTTACAAATGTGTGTTCAATCTTGGGTGGTCGGCACCTAACCCTATTTTTCCCATAGGGCCTGTTGTTTATATTGCACGAGGGTTTCTAGGAACACAACTATCGTGCTATACGAGGACTGACTGTACTTAAAAAGGTGTTTCTTTAGCAATGTAGATAAATTTTTCATAAGCCTTGTACAGCAATACCATAGCGCAGCTTCAAAAAGTACAGGATTCACTATAGTGCAGTTTATAATCTGCAACTGATTACATATTCCCCATTTAGTGCTGATTCAATCAGTGTGGTAGTTTTCCAAACACATTAACTGCACTGTGCGAGGTATTGCTGTATGTGTTATAAATACTATCTGCTTGCAAACATTCATTTTTTCACTGTACCAGTTCTCTTCACTTATATCTGCTTAATAACTGCTTCACTTAACTTCACTTATAACTGCTTATATCCCGGTTCCCAACCTGTGAGTCGTGACTCCCAAGGGGATTGCCACGGTTATTTTTAGTTGCATTTATTTTTATAGGAAATTTCACCACAAAGGTTTTCAACACTTATTTTAATATGGCCTATGGCTACACTGCAATATTCTACTAATGGTTGTAACATTGATTTTTGATAAATGAAAGGAAGTGAATTAAGGTCCACCACAGCAGTTACTTAAAAAATATTAAACATTTTATATTGTTTTAATTATTTGCTATGGCCTTTAATATTTTTTTCAAATTTCTGCTGTGGCAGACCTTAATTCACTCCCTAAAAATAAAATACAAATGCAGTGTTATCATTAGAATAAAATTCTATGTTACAAATAGTAAACTGAAAAAAATATTCACTATGATGCAAAATTAATATCAAAATTTTGAAGCTGGTTGTCCAGATGCAAGTACAACTATCGCATTAAATATTAGGTTAGAATTATATTCTGAAAAATCTATTTTTAATGTGTTTTCTTTACCCTATTAAAAATGCCTTTTTACGCAAGTGTGGCAGGGGTCGCAGGTTACTTGACTATTATAAAAAGGGGTTGCAACTTGAAAAAGGTTGGGAAACACTGGCTTATATCATACTCCCATCATTTTAAAAATTTATCCAAGCAGATTAAGAAATCGAGTTGCTCTAGTTAGATAAATTTACTTATCTGAGTAGTGCCAAGGGTTTCTCACAAACCTGGCAAATGTTTCTGTGAAGAAGCATAAATACTGCTAATTCAGTCATGAGCATTGTGTAGGGTTGTTTGGTTGGTCGCAGCGACATTGACAAAGAGCTTCTAGTTAGGCCCTGCCACAAGGAAAGGGGTTGTCCACTCAGTTCGTACTGCCTTTTCCACCTAGGGTTTTTGGAGGTAAACTTTTAATAATTCACACGCAATGTCATGAATTGGGCTATCTGTCTTCTGGAAATGACCATAAGATAGGCTGTCCACTGAAGGTTTAAGAAAAGGGGAAAGGTAGAGGAAGACAGGTGAAGAAAAGAGTATTCTCCCTAGAAGTATTGAAAAGATGAGAATATAAAAGAAGATATGCAGTAAAATGTCCCACTCCTGCTAGCCTCCAGGACCCAGCAAAGTGACCCCATGGCAGGAAGGCACTCAATGCCATCATCAGAATGTCTATTTGTGTGCGAGATAATACCATGCCAAGAGGCATCAGCAAAAATCCTCAAATAGAAGGTGACACTTGGGAAATTCAATAATGTGACCATCCGTCAGCAGAAGAATGCCACCCTGATTATGAGCCTGGGTGTGCACAGAACAGAAGAAATGGTGTCCCAGAAGAGAGGATGAGCATCCAATGCAGGCAGAACAATCCTACATCAGCAAGTTTGGCCAGGCCCCAAAGAGAGGATCCAAAGCAATTCAATCCCCAGCAGAGGAGAGCCATAGACTATCCCTACTCAAGGCAGGTAGCCGCTGGATCAGCATGAGGATGATAGGAATGGAAATCCCACATAGGGAAACCCAGTGTTTGCATGAGTCTACTGCTCAGGCCAAGAAACAGGTGGTAATTCTCAGCTACCTGCAATGTAGGCAGATAGTGGGAGGTGAAAGAGCTGGTAGGTTAAGCAGCAATGTAATGCTTAGGGCAGGCACTTATTTGGGCAGAGAAGATGAAAACTTCTTCACCTATGGTTCAAGTAGGTTCATTCTGGAGTTTAGACCATATTATGCTGTATATATTATTCCTGAAAATTGCTTGTGTTCTGTGATCACTTTTTTCTGTTTGTTGGACAAAAAAGCCGAGTTTCTAGAAGGGGAAAAGCCACACTACATTCACCTGAGACTGACTAACTCAGCCATGTGAAAGAAAAAGCCCATAAGAATTCCTCGTGTTATTGATGGGATTCAAACTCAGGTCTTTTCCACCTGGTGTGAATAGGGCTGTGATTATACCAACTGTGCTACCTACGAGGACAGGTAGTTGATGACCAGTTGCAACTATCTGAAGAGATGTAGTTTTGAAAGTACACCTCGAAAACTTCCATTGCATAGTGTTTGAAAGCGTAGAAGGCTGCTTTGCATTGCTATTATCTTAGGAAGATTCTGGTTGGAGGGAAGGGAATATCTAGTGAAAGCTGTAAGTTGGTTCCAAGATATAAGTAGATTGGACATTGTCACATAATATGTTCCGTCCTCAGCAGCAGTATCACAATATACAATGAAAGTCCACAAAAGCCCAAATGGGAGAGTTTTTTCTTGAAGCCATAGACTGTTAGGAGGATCATATCTGGTGAGTATGGGCTTGGCATACCCAGGGTCCTGAGCTGGATATCATAATTCTCTCTCTCTCAGGGCGATTTTTTTTTTTTTGGCTAGTGCAGCATAAGCCTCAGACTTCCTATCACCATATGGCTATTACTAATATGGTGTGAGTAAATGAGGTGAACCTTGACTTGTTGAGAAACCCAATCAACAGGATGAACTTGGTGATAAAGGCAGTCTTGTCTTTTATCCTGCAGGTAGACAAGGGTGTCCCAAAATGTCTCTTCTAGCAAGGCATATTTGTCTTGCAGGTTTATATGTTTATGAAAGCCACTACCTGGTTAAGTTTAAAGTTGTAAGCGAGTCCACAATAAGCTACACGCAGATCTAATGGGAGTTTTACAAAAATAACATGAAGTGCTACTATACAGGTGGTGCAACAGGCTTTAGTAAGCTGGAGCAGGATCAGATATTGAGTCTGCTCCAAATAGGCTTGTCAGCACAATGAAACCAAAGTTCTGTGCCAGTCACAATGGAGATGAAGATTGCTTTGTACATAAGTGTCAGCCAATGGCCTTTCAGGCCCCAGTCCCTTCTGATGACCCTGGAGAGCATGGTAATGAATCCCAGGGGCAAAAATCAAAATATGATTTTTACCAGGATGGTTGCCTCGTGTCACTAGCCTTGCCCCAAAATATAAGGGGACAATAAAAAAAAATTAAATGGTTCCAGTGACAGCACTTTTTCTAGAGCTACAGATGGTATTTCCTGCATCAGAACTTAAACATAAGTCCCCACACCCTGAGGCCCAAACATGTAATGTTCAAAGCTGAGTGAGAAAGAAACTTAAATATCAATGTTAGTTAAATTGAAGGTAATAAAGTTGCTTTGATTACTTGCTAATGTCTAGGTTAAAGGCATCAGAAGAATGGAGATAATGGTATGCAATTGAAGCTACTGCTGTGGAGCACAACAAGGCTCTTTCTGTTATTATTTTCCTTAATTAATTTTAACTACTTAGGTTAACACTTAACTAAACATAAATTTCCTTTTAGCATTACTCTCAGTTAATTTTTACTCTTTATTTCAACCATTTAAGATAGGAATTTTACAAATTTTCATGAGTTTATGAGAAGTATATTCGCACCCAAAGTAACTTTATTATACAAAAACTGAATATCAAAGGAACTGAGAAAACAAAGTGATCTTGTCATTTATTTTGGGATAAGTAATTATAAAGCATCCAGCGCATTTATGGGATAAAGGTCAATTTTAAATGGGTTCTATTTGATATATAATCATCGGATATACCTTAATGTATATCCAATGATTCAGTAATTTTCAGTAATTGAACCATGCAAACCTTGAAACTTTTTAATCTTATGATCTTTATATGTCAAAACAAGGAAATTTCTGTTATAATTTATATTTCAAAAGTTAATAGTTCTCTTGTTGACAATGTGCCCTCTGTACATTAGGTCTACATCAACTTCCATTGCAAGTCGGCCATTGCAGACAAGTGGCTGCTGGAAGCTGATTAGATGGGGTGGAAGCCAATTTTGTTTGTTATGTTATTAGTCTAAAGTGCAACATGGACTTGTGTATGTGCACTCACACTTCGTGACCTTTGACACAAGGAGCATGAAAGAGTTTATCTTAACAAATGATAATGGAAACTCCAAATGGCATGCCAATTGTTGGGCACTTTTATACTCGAGAACCTTTTGATTTTACTTTTCACTGCCTCAACTTTGCTTGGGAGAGGAGAGAGCCACAGGTCGCGACAATGTCACTTTAAGCAACTATCTCTTGCCATAATTTTCACTAATAGCAGAGACTATAGCGAAACTGAACTAACTATTTTAATAGGGTAAGTTTCTCTTCATAATATATTCCACTATGACTCGTTGCCCCTGCTTCCTCCATGCCCTAGTTTATTACTTGAAATTAACTTACGGCAAGGTCATGTATACTCTGTTTATAATACCAATTAGATTAATGAACTTATTTAGTATTCGTTACCAATTCTTATTTAGCCACAAGTTCATAAACAGGTAAACGCTTAGTGTTGAATTCTAAGGAGTTAAATTTTAATGAATTAAAGTATAAGGAAATATCCTCTTCATGTGTAAGCGAGGTCCGATTACAGTCATGGAATCATAATCCTAATATGGAAGTTATTCTATAAGAGTTGTCTAGAGGTCCATGTTAAGATAATAATGATCTAAATGTCAGTGATAAAGCTAACACCTTATAAGAGATGACTCGTTGCCCCTACCTCGTGTGTGTAAACCTTTTATTTTTGTTGCCTCTGTCACCTCACTTAGTTAATTGTTGTACATCAGTGGAACAATACAGATTTATGTTAAGGATAATCAGAATGGGATCTATAGAGAAAAATAAGTAACTTTATTGGGATAAATAGACCTTATTCAGTACATTAAAACACTTGGGTTATTGCACGCCCTATGCCTGAACAAGGAAATTCACACCTTGAATGGATTAGGATATCAAAACACAACGCACCTTAGAACTGTCTTGCAAGGGGTGGGTTCTCCATCTTGATAGGAAGAGGTTCATCGTGGATTCCATTGTGACTCAAACCACTAAGCCACCTTGCTTATCCCCCTTAACTCGGCGACTCCGAGTTAACTTGAGTAGCCAGGTGGGAAGGAGCAGCAGTGCGTAGCACACGCTTCTTGATTAGACCAGGGTTCGAGCCCGTGACCACCAAATACGGAGGATGCAGAAAGGTCAGGAAATGACCACCGCATATTCCCGGAGAAATATGGCCTTAGTTGCTAATGCTCCTTTAAAAAAAAAAAAAAAAAAAACCCTTAACTCGGCCAGATTATGCCACTTAACACAAGTTCATAAATTAATTATACAGCACCCCCGGGCTGGCCAGCACTACTACTCATGATGAAGCATACAAACAAGCTTGTCTGTACGAAGTTACGACTCTATTATCTTCCCTTGAACTGAAGTTGAGATAACAGATCTGTAATTATTCATGTCACCCTTTGTGAATTTGGCATACATTCAAATACCTCCAAGCCACAGGAACCTCCCCTGAATCCAAATATATTCTCATAATTATGGTTAAGGGTTTGCTTACCTACATATATTTGGATAGATCCTATCCACCCAAGTGCCTTTTTTATGTTTGACAATTTCTCTTCCACTTTCCTCTCAGTTATAAAATTTAGTTCCCTGTTAGTGTTCGATAAACTTATGGCATCCCCTACCCTAAAGAATTCCTCACATGTGAAGGTAGATGATAATACCTATTCAATTTTTCACAAACTTATTATTAGCCATATGGTGCAAGGAAGCCTGAGGCTTATGCTGCACCAGCCAAAACAAAAAAAAAAAAAAAAAAAATTGAGTACCCTGAGAGAGAAAGAAGTAGGAAGGAATCACCAAAAAAGAGAATGATGATATCCAGCTCAGGACTGGGTTGGATATCATCATTTTAGTTATTCCCTCTTTTACTGCACCAGTTCAGCAATTTTATTGCCACACCTCATATATAACCTTGCTGATTTTGCTAGCTCCAGAAACGTTGAATCAATATTTTGTTCATGACAATTGCTCTTCATTTGCAAAATTTCTTCGTAAAGCAATGATCAGATTGAGGAAGAATGGTTGTGGGATAGATGTGCATAGGCATGTAGGGAAAAAAAAAAAAAAAAAAAAGAAAGAAAACAGGAAGTCACATGATTACTGTATTTGTTTAGTGAATTCTGCACTGATATCACAGATCACACCACTATTTTACATTTATTTTAAATTAAAAACCTCTCATTATGACTCCTAAAGTTAATAAACCTCATACAGAGAAAAGAACAACAATAAGGCTTAGTGACAAACTTGATATAACAGTGGTTTTCGACCTTTTTTTTTAATAATGGCACTCTTGAGTAATTTATTTTATTTTGTGGCACCCCCTCTCAATTTTCTGCCTGTTAGATCCAATTCTGTGTATATATAACGGTCAGTCTATTTTTGGTTTATTTTTGTTTTGTTTTATTGTAGTGGTTTACATCTCTGTTGGTGATATTTCACATAAATTTGGATCTGGTGCCCGTCAGAGGGGGCACCGTTAAATTTCTATTTAATTGGCTTTCAAAATTCAATGAATTATTATTCTTACATTTAGATTTTCTAAATTACTTTAGAGAGTTTCTGCTGCAACATTTTTACTCTTATTACCCCTCTCTTCCCTCCCCGTTTGGTTTGATTTTGACTATTTTTGCTCTTGTCTTGCCATACTGCTGCATTATTTTATTCTTTATTTTAACTCTCATTCTAATTTATTTGTATGGTTATATAATATTATAAAAAAAAGTATGCTGATATGATAGGTACAGGATATATATATACAAAAGTTAGCTGTAACGTAATATTGTATGTAATGAAACATCCTTTATACAGTAAACCCTCGATTTAATGGACCCTGATATAACGGATTTCTGATTTAACATTTATAATAATGTACATATTAATCTCGACCATATTTTTTTTTAGGTTATACAAAACGTCAGTGTTATTATTAATTAAAAATTAATAATAATTACTTTTTTCCATTATTGTTTTGATAATTACTTTTATTTTTATAATCAAATTCAGGAAATTGTTTTTTATTCTTCCTGAAAACATGTTCAAATAGCTGTTTTTCCCAGATTAGAGATAACAGATATGAGCAGGCGGTGACTAGCGAGCTGAATGTGACTCAGGACACTAAACTGAAGGTCTACCAACTCACTTTGTTTCGGGCTCAGTCTGCCTTAAGCTATTTTGCGGTCAGGTTGAATACAGAGAGTTTTTGTGATTTCTGAATTGTGACTTTATTAAATAATTTTGCAATCCTTACAATTTAAAATGGCATCAAGTGACAGAGGAGTTAACAGAAAGCATGTGAACTTAAATGTGGCACAGAAATTAGAGCTAATTGAGAAATTAGAACAAGGCATCTCAGTAACACGCGTTTGTGAAATTTATGGCGTAAAAAAAACACTGTTTCTGATATCCGCAAATCAAAGGCCAAATTGCAACATTTTATATTTACAACAGAATATTACATATTCTTTATTATAATTTAATAATTTTATATTGTACAGTACTGTTTATTATATTAAAGCTTTTTTTTTACATTTAGAACAATAAAAAATGCCTCCCCAGGTTGCATTCGATTTAACGGACACCCCTTCTCCCCTATTAGTCCGTTAAATAGAGAGTTTACTGTAATGTGAAGTTTTTTGTATTTTTTTTATTTTGGAATTGGAAATAGAATGATCAGTTGACATATGTAAATACTGTCATTGTGGTTTATGGAACAATAATAATGATGTACCTTTTATAATGAAATAAATACATAAATTTAAAAATAATATATATTTAAGCAACTTAAACCCAAATTACGTGGCACCCTGGAATGTTGTTGCAGCATCCTAAGGTGCTGTGGCACCCCAGTTGAAAACCACTGATATAATAAAGAAAATAGAATGGGTGTAAGTAGGAGTGTATTAATGGCAGAATTAATATTGGATCGTCAACATTGTTTTTTTTATGTTTACATATTACAGGATGGTTATGTTTTTTTATGTCTTCAGAAAGTTTGAGGATCTCCAACAAACATGTAGTTCAGTTCACAATAATCTCTCCATTTCTTATTTATACATTAAATATATTAAAAATAAAACTTTCTAGATAACGGAAAAATCGAAATAATGGCACCTTCAATCCCCAAAGGATCCATTATTCCGAGTGTACTGTACATCTCATTATATGTGAAAAAAAAAAAAAAAAAATTAAATAACACATTGTTCATGCATGGTAAAAAAATGCTTACAAAAAACATTTTTTCATTTATTTTTTATGTTCGCATTTGTTTCTTAATTTACAGGCTGCAAAGTAAAAAATGTATTTTTTTACTGTACTAAACTTTTTGCTAAATTCATGAAAATAATTTCTCATACAGTACATGTAAATTTTCATTACAAATTTAATTTAATTTTATCATATGTTAATTATAAAAAAATTTCTGTTATCTGCATAAAATAAGCCAAAAAATTATGTTGGCAACAATTTGCGTTTGTTGGACACAGCCTTCAAATTTTAATTTATTTCTATGAGATAATGGATCTTATTTTGCGCATGTTCCAGGAACAGAACTTATGCATAAATAATGACTGCCCCACAATTGTAAATCATAAGCAAATTAAAAACTTTTATACAGTGATGTTATATTAAAAAAAAAAAAAAAAAATTACTGTATTTCTTTCAACTTTGTTTAAATAGAGATTAGCATTGTTATACTGTGTGTGTGTAATTTGGGAGATATGCGAGATAATTTGTGAGATATCTAGTCAAAACTTTAAATAATCTTGAAAATTTATACAACTGAAGCAAATATAAAAAAATATATTTAGAGTTTATACAGAAACACAATATATCTACAACTGCATGGCACCTTCACATGAAAATTTATGTGACTATGTAAATATGTATCACATGAAACTAATTGCTGAAGTATAATCACAAAACAACCACAAGGGCTATTTGCTGCTATGTTATCCATTATTTGGTGCATTGTGGAAATTGGGCCAATGGTAGTAGAAATCTCACTGTGAAACTGCTAAAATAATTGAAAAAATATGACAGATAAGAGTATTTTATGTTATTACTAGCCCTGCAGATGATGTAAGGCGTGGCAGGAATACACCAGGCAGCAATATCAGCAGAGAAACATATGTTGCTAACCCTAACATTACAGGTGTTTAATTTACTTTAAACCACATGTAAGAAAAAGAGTAAATAAATTATTAAAATGTTTCTTCATATATTTCATTGCATTTCCACTGTTGTGCACATAAGGTCCTTTTCTAACTATATATATGCTGACTGGCCACTTCCTTAGGAACATAGAGGTTAATCTATGCAAAAAATGTAATATGTAATGGTATGTGGCATGTACAGGAAAGCACTATAAAGCCATGTGATCCAATCAGTTTACTGACACTAGGAAACAGACAGGATCTCACAGACATCCAAAGAATTGATTGTCAGCACACATTTAGCAGATACTACAGCAAAGAGAGAACAGCTGCACTGGTTCAGTGTTAAAAGATTGCATCATTCAGGTTTTCACTGCATGGAAAAAAAATGCCCAGAACATTTTCAACTGTTGTTGAAAATATAAGATGACTGACTGAGGTGTCTAATGTTCCAATGTTACTTAATGGAGTAGACTGTGAGGTGTAAATGTTGCCATATAACAGAATAATCAACCTCTGAGTTTAATGTGGGAACACCACAAAGGCATCACTACACACACACACACACACCATGAAAAAATAGCCTATGAAGGATGCATTGCAGGCGTAGAAGACTTTCACAGAAGCCTAACCCGAAAATACATTTTCTAGTGAATAAGTTCATTTCATTTTTTGTCTTAAAAATTTGTGCTTAATCATAATTTGCTTCATAAACCAATCCTCTCTTTTTACATGCATCTTCAACATTTCTTATTACAGTAAAATACACATGATGCATTTATGGCTTTTCTTTTAGGCCTCTAACTGCAAATTTACTAATACATACTGTAGTGCCCTAAGGCATAATTTTGATATGCATTAAACTCATGAAGAGAGCAAATGAAGTTTGCAATATGGCAAACTTCATTACTATAACATCTCATATTGTGAAATCATGAGCTCCCTAGCCTTGCACTTTCAAATAAATTCACGCACCTTTTGGATCTCTGATACTATGAGAAAAAATTTCACTTCCACGTTGTCTACTCTTACACTCAACAGTGCCTACCTGCCTATTGAAGAGGTAATAAAAATCCCCAAAACAAGGCTGTGTGTGGGTGGTTATATTAAACTGAGAATAAGCAACAGTTTTCTCTATTTGGAAAGTGTTACTTATTCAAAAGGCAGAGATGGATAGATGAAATTCATGAGTTTGTGGGTAGTAAATGGATGGCCAGTGCTCAAAACAGAAGGAACTGGAAAGTTGCTGGAGAGGCCTTCATCCTGCAGTGGATTGAAAATGGCTGATGATGATGACTTATTCAAAAGTTCAAAGAGCAACTAGTTGTGAAGGATTTCACAATATGAGATGGCATAAGAAACATAATCTCCAAAGTTTACTTTTCAAGAACATTAAAAGTAAACACCAAAACAATCTGTTGAATTCCATAAACTATTTTTGTCTGATGGAGAAGATGAATAAATTCTTTGGTTTTAAAAGATGAGCAATAATGTATATTTCTTAAAAATATATATGTAATAAAATGTAAATATACTGGTATTAACAATTTTGACAGATAAGATGCATCCAGATTTTAGAAGTTTTGTAAAAATATTTCATTGCATATATTTGAAATATAAATCCACGTAAAGGTATACTTTTTGTGGCTGGAGTGAGAGAGAGAGAAGAGGGACTAAAATGTCTTTCTGCTGCCCTGTTTCATGTTCTTTGTATAATTTAATACCTTAAAATTGAAGCAAACAGTATACAAAGCCCTCTTCTGTCTTGTACTCATTTCATCAGGACTACATTCATGATACATTAAAACTAATGCACTGCACTAAGCAGAAACATGAGCTACTAAGAGATACTTTTCTCTCTGATTTATAGAAGGGATCACCGATTCTCAAACATCAATAAAATGATTATTAATATTAATAATTCAAATTAATACTGATCATGCTGTTTATTGTTGCAGATGTAGATCAGAGTGCGAAGATGTGGGGTGGGATATCATTGTGTCACACTGAAAGCACTGCAGTAAAACTATTTTTTAATGTCAGTCACACCATCACTGTTCACCAGATTGTTGCCTGCCACAAAGAAGCTCTGTTTTATTGTCAAGTCCTGCTGACCACTTTTATAAGTTATGCAGGTTGGGAAACATTGCTGTAGGCAGCCAAGGCTAGAAGAGTTTAAAAATTCATTTCAACTGCATACATACTGAACTATTAAAGGCAGCCTAAATTTCAGTTCCATGGTCATAATGGATTTTGCATTTTTTTGTGGCAGAGTATGGGCTCGAACCCACAGCCTGTTTACTCATGGTCATGCATGCTAACCAATGGATCATGGCTAGCCCAAACATTTTCATACTGAAATCCAGATTATAATTTTTGGCAATAAAAGTGTTAATTTAAACTTTATATTCATTCCTGATTTTACTTTATTTTTGCCTCCCACATCAGTAGATGTGCAGCTAACAAGAACTGTGCCTGGTACACATGTACAGGGTTGTAATATATTTTTTGAACCATAAGAAGCAGAGGAATTTTAGGCAGCATTTCATAGAGAAAAGTGCCTTGTGATCTGGCAAATACGATGTTTTTCAAGATTACAATTTTATACTCAGTGTATAGGTTTACCTTAAAATTTTAGAGTTTTTGTGTTTAAAAGGACTTGTATGCCAGAATTATGGTATGTCTGCATTGATGCTAGAATTGCAAAGGATGGATGTAAAATGGAGGACGGGAAGTAAGTTATTCACTCCAATAAGTCCTGATTTCCACTTTTCAGCACTGTGGAAGAATCAGCGTATGGAGAAACTCATACAAATCACTGAAACAAGCCATCCTGTTGTTCAGAGCTTTTACTGTCAGAACATCTAGTTGTTCTGACAGTAAAAGCTGCTGCAGGAGGTATAATGATTTGGCACATGTTTTTGTGGCATAACCTTGGACTCCTGATCCCACAGGAGGGCAAAATGATCATCAAAGAATTTTTTTTCTGAATATTGTTAATGATCAGTTAGACCAGGTAATGTTCCATTGTTTAACTCTATGGACACAGATACTTCAAGATGAAATTGCAACTATCTGCCTCTTCAAGTGTGTGAAAGATAAAGAACACTAAAAAGATTTAAAGCATCTCTTCTGGTCAGCCTAATCCTTGGATCTCAATCCCATCAAGCACCTGTGGCACAAACTGGAAAAGAGTGTTCGTCAACAAAATCCTCTATCCACATCAACTAAGGAATTGAGGTAGTTTTTTTACAGACGGTCCAATATTCTTCTTATCATCACTTTTCAACATCTTGGCTCCTTTCCATGTTGTGTTGGAGCAGTGATTTGGAGCAACAGCATTCCAACATACTATGAGCTCATGGTTCTAATAAAGTGGCCAGGCAGCAGTATACATTGAAAAAAAAAAAAAAAAAAATTCTAGACTTCATAAGTCATTCTGAGAGAGAGTTGTTTGTTATTTGGTTTTTAGGAGCATTAGCTAGGGCCATATTGCTCCAGGATATGCAGTGGTCATTCCCTGACCTTTCTGCATCCTCCGTATTTGGTGGTGACGGGCTCGAACCCCGGTCTAATCAAGAAGCGTGTGCTACGCACTGCTGCTCCTTCCCACCTGGCTACGGAGGCGCCTCTGAGAGAGAGAGAGAACTGTGGCTTAGTTCTTCCTTAGCCCTATGTGAGTAATAATGGTACTCTTTAAATGACACTGAAAATGAAAATAAATTCGGCTGTTATACAGTTTCGTTTCTTGACTCAGTTAAATCATTTAGATATACTGATTGGATCTGAATTTATGAAATTGTTTTGTAACAAGAAACTTCCTAAAATTTAGGTTTTCTTGTTAGAAAAGAAAGGTTTGACATATTATATCAAGAAGAAATCTTTGGTGGGGTTCAGCGACTACTTTGGCATTTAGTTTCTTTTGATACAAGTTATAAATGAATTATTTACATGAAATATTTTTGGCATATACCAAATTTAGAGTACTGGTAACACATGATCATTGTCTTGTGAATCACTGTTTTCAGTTTCTTCTTTATTCTTCTTCCACTTCTTGGCAAGTTCCAGAAGTTTGATATGTGGTTGAGCTGCTTCATCAGTTGGGAAAATATAATCATAATATTCTTCCCAGCCAGCATTAGACTGGAAAAAAAAAAATAAATAAATAAATAAAAATAATAATAATAAATATATAGAGATATAACATAACAGAAGTAAATATTAAGTGGAGTTAAAGGAGTGGATGCAAAAAATGCTAAGGAATAGTAAGGAGGTCTGTATACAAGCAGTAAGGCAAGATGTCATATATGGATATCACTTAGGTAAAAAGGTAGAGGCAAAATGAATTAGTCATGTAACGTGGAGTAGTAGGAATTGGAATGGTCTGGCAAACAAAAATTAGAGGAATATAGTATAGAAGGAACCATCTATTCCTTCTTTTGACTATTCTAATAGCTCTAGAGGTGAAAGTATACTATACAGGTTACTTGGGTATACTGGGGTTCAAAGTCCTATTCCAACAGATAGGCTCTGAATAGAAGCAGTCAGGGAAGCAAAATCACTAAAATAAATAAATATATAGAATAAAAAAAAGTAAATTTCATGAATTATATATTTAAAAAGATAGAAATTTCAAAACAAAAACACATGGGTGTTTTTGTTTTGAAACTACCCAGAGAGCTTATAATATGATTATCAGCTTTCTATAGAAAATGCAACAAGAACACTGAATAATTATAATAGCATAATATGATTATGATTTCTAATACTATAATATAATATGATTTCTAATACTATACTATAATATAGTATTAGAAATAACAGTTAAATATTGGTAGTGGAGATGGTTATAACTTTGATATTACATGGTAATGAATGGAATAAATGTTGAAAACATATTACTATGTGGCAGGCAATGATTTTGGATTTTCAGAATGAAAAATCATCAATGGTTTTGGCTTATATCCGGCTACATTTCCTCTAAAAATGTAGGGTGACATGATCTTTGAATGCCTTAAATCCTGGCAGTATATTAGCTTCTTTGTAGATGTACATACGTTCAGGCATTTTATTTTCCAAAATAAGCTTGTTTCATCCATATTGAATATTCTCCCTCTTCAATGATACGATTAAACTCACTTTCACATTATGCAAATTGTAGTCATCTCCTGCACGTAATTTTAAAGTTTTAAAATTTTGCTTTAGCCTGAATAGCTAATAAGCTCAGGTACACACTTCTGAGTTTGGTCCTCTATCCATATAACTAATAACTTTTCCATCTCATGAATAAGCCCAGTTCTTTTTTTCGTTGTTACTGTTGAATTTATAGGCACTGACGCTTTTACTGCTTCACAAATTCTGCCTCTGTCCTTCATGATGATGGATACAGCGAAGTGAGATAAGGTGAAGTCATGAACCAGTTCCATTACAGATTTACCTTTTTCGTGTGCTATTATTTTCAGCTTTGTCTCTAAGCTAATTGTCTTTATCTTCTTCTTGACAGGAGATGGTAACTCAGTTTTACATTTGCTAGCCATATTAATTGAAGGGTGGTTTAGTTCCCAAGATAACAAAAAGATTGGGAATCACACAGTAATAACATCATTCTTACCAGCTTTGAACAGAGAGAGACTGAGTCATAATGAGAGTAGCTAGGCTTAATGATGCCATGCTAAGCATGGGATGCCGCAATTGTTATTAACAAGTGCAGCTTATTGTTAGGACTAATTCTATTTTTTTTTGTAATATTTTTAATTTCTAATATATATGCAATGTCAAGACTACGAATGGTCGAAAGTCGGGGGGGGGGGGTATCTGTATACACTAAAGCTACTAGAATGTTATGAAAAAACACCATACTATTAAAGTGAAGATATTAAATGTTGCAATACTGTATTTTTCTATATTTACCAGTTGTGCAGAGCAGGCAGAAGAGCTTGAAAATTTGCTGTGTTGCAAATTTTGATTTGAGTTGGTGACTCAATTTTACGTTTGCTAGCCATATTAATTGAAGGGTAGTTTGGTTCCGGAGATAACAAAAAAAGATTGGGAATCACAGAGTGATAATATCACATTCACTTTGAACAGGGAGAGACTGAGTCATACCTCTTCAGAGTCCAAATTTTATTTATAACAATGACCCTGCTGTTGAGACTTGGATGGCAAGAGTTAGCATTAACAGAGGCATACAATGCAAGAAAGCAAGTTTATGCAGCATCAGCTTAGCTTGTTATAAAGCTAAACATAACATGAAATAATTTGTTACATTTCAAGTTTTCTTCTGCAGAAGTTCTTAACAAGTTTTTTTACAAGTAGCCTCTGTTTGTTGTGATCTGAGCACCTAGTTCATTTCCACTTTCTGTCTATATAGTAAACAGAGGTTGCCCACAAGAACTCTTGAGGTTGGTAGAAGTGTTATCTTTGTTCCTTTTTTTTATAACCCTTATGGCCTTGTCCAAGACATTATCAAAGACCCTTGTATGTAACCTCCTCATTAAGAACACTTTTGTATTCTCAACAATATTAGATGAAGGTACAAATGCATATTCTTACAAAGACTGGAGTTCTGTAAGTAACTTGTACATTAGTTAAACTATTTACGTAACTTAAAGCTTTAGCCCTAAACTATACCATAACCTTAACAAAATAAGTCTTAGAAGTAAATGAAATGCTGCTACTTGTGACATAATTACACAGATTTTATTTCCTTTTAAATAAAATACTTTTCTGATAGTTTACTTTTAAAAATACTTTTTTGTAAAAAGTATTTTTACAATACTTGTTTTGATTATTGTACAAATGTGCAATCAAATCAGGATGGTCCCATAGTTTTGTTAAAAAATTTTGGAGAAGCTGGAAAAGAGATGCTTATTTATGATTTTGGCTATGTTATATGAAGAACTAAAAAGTAAACAATTTTCACTTTTTTACTGACAGTTAAGAATGATATAATACAGTAATAGTTTTAAGGAAATAAACAAAACTATTAAAGAAAAATATAGCACAACTTGAATCTCAAGTAATATAATTACCCCATCTTCTGTATTAATCTTCCTCCGTTTCTTTACTTTCTTTGGCATCTGCTTCTCCACATGATGTATGGAGTGATCATCTCCATGTGCATTCTATGAAAGAAAAATGACATAACTGAGAAAAATCATGTAAAATTTTTATATTTTATGTATAACTTGATCAAAACAAATAATTTGGAAACTACTTGTACATTAGTTAAACTATTTACGTAACCTGAGGCTTTAGCCCTAAACTATACCATAACCTTAACAAAATAACAGTCTTAGAAGTAAATGAAATAAATGCTGTTACAAATTTTTAAGTTGATTATAACCATGCATCAAAGCAGTAGTCAATCAGCAAGTTACTAGCAGACAAAAAAAATTTCCTAACATTACATTTGTCTAATGATCACCTTTCTAAACTACTAGTGCAACATTTGAAATTCTGCAGCCCCGAGACCTGGACACTGCTTGTTTTTGGGCAATAAATCTAACCACCATGAAATGCCAAACTTATTCAACAAGGAGAGAGAGACTCGGCAGCTTGGTCATCTACCTTCTAATAATTTTCCTGTGTTATGAACTTATTTTTATTAACTATATTATTTTATCCCTTCAGTAATATTTCATTAAAAAAAATAAAATAACAGAAAAAATAAATAAAAAGAACAAAGTATCAGACAAAATTATTTTTTTTTTACTAATGGCTGAAAATTATGCTAGTCACATACAAGAACAAAAGAAAAGCTTTTAGATTACACTCTCTCCCCTCCTGTGATCACAAAGAATACCTCCCTCTTTTGGTGGCCACAGGAAAGTGTTCTAATAGTAACATAACACCTTTAAACTGCCATATAATTAATGCCAAAAAAAAAAAAAAAAAAAAAAACACCAGAGAGGAAATACAATAATTTAATTTGACATTAATGATGTTTTATTTAGAATGCAGAGTATGATGATCAATCTTTTTGGTATAATGCAGGTATCATAATTTATCCTGAGAGCCTGAGCAAATACTCATATCTCAGGCTTGCTAAACCATATACCATATATTTTGGCAAATTGCACTCTTCAACAGTGGTAAAAATCAGGATTGAAATTATATGTAAGCACCTTGAATATTTTTTTAATTTACTGATTAATTTGATATGTAAACTAGCTATACAATAAGCAATTAAAAAAGCAAGCAAGCATAATGAACACAGCTGCAATAAGCACCAGCAAAAATTTGCAACAACTCAGCTAGCAAGCAAATTTTGCTTGCTAGCTATGAGTTGTTGCAATAAACATTGCAACTAAACTGTAAATAAACTGTAAATTATACAGCCCAGGGTGGATACTTGCCCTCACTTTAGAAAACAAAGATTTTGCTAATATAATGATTAATAAAAAAAAACTAATATGAATAACAATTTATTTTCAAAAGAAATAAGTGTAAGGAACAGCAACTCTAAGTTGAGTAGCTGTAATTTAGAATGAGCCAAAACAATGTCTACTACTTTCAACAAATTAGTAACGGCTGTGTTCCTTGTCAGCAACAACCAATCAGGGGTAAATACAGAGGATACATCATGAATATCACAGATGTTAATAAATAATGGAACTGATCACATATCACAGCCTTTAATCATAAGTGTTTATATATATATTAAAGTTATCATCATGATCATCATATTAAAAAAAAAAAAAAAAAAAAGAATAGAAAAGGAATAGAGCTACAGCTTAATCTGCCAAAGAACAATAACATTGGCCATTAACAGAGAAATCTGTTTAAACAAAAAAAAAAAAAAACATGGTTGTCAGAGAACCTGTATAAATTTTGGTGGATGCCTGATCAAAAGAATTTATGTTGTTCAAACTGATTATAACTGTTTCACCTACAGCAGCCATAAGTGTAGTAAAACAGTTAAAAACAGCCATAAGTGCATATCGCGCTTGACTGTACAATTTGCAACTAGGTACATTACCCATGTCTTAGAGAGACGCCTCTGTAGCCAGGTGGGCAGGAGCAGCAGTGCATAGCACACGCTTCTTGATTAGACCGGGGTTCGAGCCCGTAACCACCAAATACGGAGGATGCGGAGAGGTCGGAATGACCACCGCATATTCCTGGAGCAATATGGCCTTAGTTGCTAATGCTCCTAAAAACCAAATAACAACATGTCTTAGTGCAACTGTACCAATAAGGTGACTATATGCTGATTTGATCCACTTAAGTGATAAAACTTAAAGGATTATACAGCCACTCCCCGACTTACATAAGGGTTGCATTCTGTGGAACGCTACGTAAGTCGGGATTTCTCTAAAGGCTTATGCAGCATTCTTAACTATGAATAATTCTATTTACATGTTCGTCAAACATTTCTTTTTTGACTGAAGCAAAAAAGAAATGTTTGATGAACATGTAAATAGAATTATTTATTAAATTTTTTTTTATCTTATTAAATTTTTTTTTATCTTATGTGTAAGAAAAATTTTAAAAGCGTACAAAATTACAAAAATTTTACTTTAACGTTGTTGAAACCAACGCAATGCTTGTACCTATTAAACCACCTGCTGCTTGCCACGAACGTGGCTTAGGATTTGCCGTACTTATCCTTAATATCTTCATAAATAATTCTTGCTTTTGCTTGAATGGCCATTAGATTCAGGTGCACTTGCTTCTGAATCTGATTTTCCATCCATATTATTAATAGCTTTTCCATCTTCGATATAGCACTTGAACACTGTTTTGTAATCACTGTTGATCTTAAATGCGTTGATCCCTTAACATGTTCTTTTATATGTGCACTGTCCTTTAAAATAGTATTCACTGTTGAAGCAGCAAGACCTAATTTCCGTGCAATAGATCAACTTTGTCCTGCCTCTTACCTCTTAATCATTTTCATCTTCATTTCTAAATCAATTTTGTTTCATTTGCTAGCACTGCCACCACTTGCACTTTCCGTTAGTCGCTTTCCCTTCATCATTATAATAAGTAAATACGAATGAAGAGAAGATTCTGAAAATTTATTTATGTTTTTTTATACGATTGAAGATTTCAGTGATGGGAAAAAACACATTTCACCATAATAAGTTAAAAACCCACACAATTCTAGTTATCAGTATTATTGCAAATGCAATAAGATCGAGTTTACTACCCATTTATAACAGATTTCACTAACAGAAAAGCCCAATAAACTGGAAAGTGCAAATTGTTCTTACTGTTTTACAGTATCATACAATAAACAGAAATGTGCTTTAGAAAAATATCATAAAGCATTCAAAACTGATTCTTATAGAACATATGATAACAATGAAAGTGTAATGCATTCTCCGGCCGGACTATGTAGCCCTTCCTCTCAGCCAATAGTAGCATTTGTAAGCATGTTTTGTTTTTACATCCTTTAGTTAAAAGTAATTTTTGTGTTGTGCTTATTTGACAAATTTATATAAAACTAATACAATTTCCATTATAAAAATGACTTTTTAGAGAGTTAAATAGCTTTAGTTATATATTGAAAATTTCAACTTCTAAGGTTTAGAAATGAATTACCAAAAAAAAAACCCCAATGTGTTACTGGGTTTACATTACCTCCATTTATTCCTGTGGGATCCAAAATACATTTCCATATATATATATATATATATATATATATATAAGTATTATGTAAGTATATATATAAAATACTATATATATATATATATATATATATATATATATAGTATTATGTAAGTTGGGGAGTGCTTCTACTAATAGTATCAGCTGTATGGCTTTAAAAATAAATGTGATAAATTATGGATTTGGTGGCCAACAGTATTCATCAGTTAACAAGACTATATTCATGCATTAAGAATCTGCTGGTAAAAGATCCACTCACAGTAATCACAGTGTACTAATGTAGAATTTAATTAAGGACATAGCTATTGACAAGGGGAAAAGGAAAATGCTTTTTTAAGGGTGGCTACAGAGGTCTCAGACAATTTTTTAATTGGGTGCAGTGGGACCAACTGATGATGTTACCAACAGCAAATTCTAAATGGGAAATATTCAAGGAAGTAATCAAAGAAGCTACTAGGCTTTTCATATCAACGAAGAAATACTGTTCAACGCTTAAATCTAAATGGATGTCGGATGAACTACTGAGATGTGGCAGAGAATAAAAGTGCATGGGATACATATAAATTAATTCCCTTTATTTTTTACAATGTCGCATATGGTTTGGTCACCA
This sequence comes from Mastigoproctus giganteus, assembly GCF_048544385.1. Taxonomy (NCBI): domain Eukaryota; kingdom Metazoa; phylum Arthropoda; class Arachnida; order Uropygi; family Thelyphonidae; genus Mastigoproctus; species Mastigoproctus giganteus. The sequence goes on along the minus strand of NC_143580.1, from coordinate 146,590,047 downwards.
ACATTATACTGGTTCTTTAGAGATTTAACGGATACACCGTTTTCAAACTTTTGAATAACTTCAAGTTTTTGTTTTATTGAAAGCACAACTCTTGCATTTGCCCATGATTTTTGCGATTTCTAAACAAAAAAAAAAAAAAATAATAATAAAAATACAGACATCCCTGAAATAAATAACAAACCAAAATTTGTCCTTTTGCGGTGCGACGAAACACAACAATCGACACGACTTACTAAAACAAACTAAACTAAAGATAATAGGTACACTAAACTCCCAATGATGACTTATAATGGCCCTTCTTGTCGTTTATTTATGACTTGCAAAACATCTGTTTATACTTATTCTAGTTATTACTTGAATTTTATGATTTTTGGTTGATTTTTTTAATTTGGAGTCTTGAAGCGTCCCGGTAAATCGAGAGTCTGCTGTATTTATTTCATTATAAAAATATGTACGGTATCCATTGTACTGTATCTTTTTAATTTTGTGGTGATCTATAATTGATGTTTATTTAGTACCTCTACATAAAGAATAAAATTATTATATAAGTATATATAACTTGTATTATGAATTGTAATTTTGTTTATAATTATATTGTTATAATAACTATCATATAACATATTTTTTAAATATAATATATATATATACACAGGGAGAATTGGATTACTAAAAGGTCGAAAACTGCTGTGTTAGGTATTTCTTTTGGCCTAGGGGTGCCGTGAAAAATTTACTGGGACACTAAGGGCACCACGAATCGAAGAAAGTTTAGGAACCTCTGACCTAGAGAAAAAGATAAAGAAAGTTAATCTTTTGTATAATACCACTCAAATAATCTGAATGTATAAAAATATGTTGATCTGGCTGAAGATTTTTTACGACAAGTCAATCTGGGAGTGCAGAAAATTTGTATCACAAAGAATAATCTGTTTTTTATTCTCTGCTTAATCAATGAAACCATTAATATGCTTCCATGTTTTTATGGGAAATTTTTTTATACAGGTACCCTTGCCAATCACAGTTTCATTTTACCTTTACAGTACTGCTTATGCACAGTTTCTTTTTCACTCCCTACTTTCACCACTCACGGAATGTTGCTTATTTACAAAGAATGCAATTAATTTATATTCAGTAAATCCAATATTCTGATCCTGACATCTGCAAATTTCGATATCGCTCCCTGTATCCCCTCATCAATTCATATAAGAAAATTTGAAACACTGGTCCCAGCAGTGATCACTTAGGGATCTCATGTCTAGCCCTCAACCCTATCTGAAGAGTAACTATTAATTCCAACCCTTTTCTGTTCTGCAACCATCCTGTCATCCATCTATGGACCTTACCTACGATGCCAGGATTTTCTAGCTTATTCAGTAACCTCTTGTAAAAGATAGGGTCAAGTGCCTTGCTAAAGTCCAAATATTTTAACAATGTTAAAATTATTTCTTGCAATCAGCTCACAAGTGGCTCTTTCAAAATAGCTGACTAGATTAGTTAAACAAGATTTTCCCTTTACAGAAACAATCTGTTTCCCACAAAATGCCATTTCTATCTATGCCCTGTATTGCATTCTTAGTCAGCACAGCACCTCCATGATTTTCCCTAACACTGAAGTCAGACTGACCGACTGACAAGTAAGTTACCTACTTCAGTTTTAGATTGAACTGCTTTATGAATTAGTGAAGCTCTCATAATCTTAATGGTTCAATACACTCTCTTGTATTTCCCTCAAAATTCCTTGGTATACAACCCTAAATCCAGTAATTCTGCCTAAAGGCAAGTAATGCACCAAAAGGTGCCTTAATTACCTTTAGGCAGTTCAGCTTGCCAGTTTTCTACTGACCACAATGCAGCAGCTTATAAGTTTCTTAATGAAAGAATGGTGAAATCTGGAGCTAAACTCCCTCAGATACCTATTGGAATCCATGCAACATGTATGGGCTATAATTTAAGTGTATAAAGTAAACCACACAACTGCTCTTGGTTTGGTTTTTTTTTTTTTTTTTTTTGGCATGCCCAGTTAAGTTTAGTAGCTACTTGATTTCATTGTTGTAAGCTGTTGTTAAAACCCAAAACCAGTTTGCCAGGATTAAACTAATCCAATTCAAATTAAAAATAATTGATGCTATAATTTCTACAATGTCCACACAGCTGAAACACACAGTATCTGTCAACAGAAGTGTTCTCTTTTATTTCCCATTTAAATTTTCAGAAATCTCTTTGCATAAACAGAAAAAATTAGGATCAAGTATGCATGCTGGTAAGCCTATTTAAATTATTCATGAGGAAAACAAATAGGTGTTGCCCTCATTAACAAATGCAATATTGCATTTGTTTGACTTTCCTGCATCTATTTTTAAGTGCATACAGTTGACATAGATGGACATTGCAATGTTGAGTCAGTTTGGTGTGACATAAGCACTGGGAAAGCAAAAATGAGAGGAGGAGTGTGTTGTAGGCCTAATGACTCTAATGAGTACAACGAACAATTGTACAGAGAAATAGAATGGGCCAGTAAATCAGATTGTATTATAATAGGGGATTTTAACTTCCCAGATACTGAATGGAACTTGTGGGTTGGTCACTAGCACACTAGCAAGACTTTTGTGGATTTATAGGATAATCTTTTTTGCAGCAGCATGTTCGAAAGTCAACCAGAGAGGGTAACAATCTTGATCTAATTATCAGCGGTGATTATTCATGCATTAAGAATTTGCAGATAAAGGAATCACTAGGTGACAGTGATCACAGAGAACTGATGTGGGATTTACTTAAAGATGTAACTAACATTAGAGGTAAAGGTAAGGGTTTTTGCTTTCGTAAAGGTGACTACAGTGGTCTCAAACAGTTTTAAATTCAATACAGTAACTGATGTTACCAACAGCATATTCTAAATGGGAAGCATTCAAAGAATTAATAGTAGAAGCTACTAAGCGTTTCATACTGATTATGAAATTTTGTTCAAGGTTTAGGCCTAAATGGATGTCAGATGAACTAATGAGACTCACAGAGAAGAAAAATGCATGGGATGTATATAAATTATCAGGCGACACAGAAGCCTATGGCAGAAATAAGCTAGTCTGTAATAAAATCACAAAGGAGATTAGGAAAGCAAAGCCAGATTATGAGAAATCTTTGGCAAAGGATGCTAAGAAAAACAGCAAGAACTTCTTTACTTATATAAACTCTGGAAGAAAGGGGATGAATCAGATTGGTCCACTTGATATCGATGGTTTGACTGTTGATGATCCTGCTCAGACAGCTGACAAACTGAATGAGTATTTTGCATCTACATTCACACATGAGGAATTGTTTAGGGAAGTGAAGGACAGAAGTTTATTAACTCTTAACAGGGAGCTTAATGATTTTGTAATAACTGAGAGCAAAGTGGAGGAGAAATTGTTGAAGTTAAACAGGAAAAGCACCTTGGGTGGATGGGATCTATCCAGTTATATTAAATGAGGCAGCAAAGGAATTAAGCAAACCGTTAGCCATAATTATGAGAGAATCCTTGGACTCGGGGGAAGTCCCCATGGACTGGAGATGTGCAAATCTAACCCCAATTCACAAAGGGCTACACGAGTAATAACAGACCTGTTAGTTTAACTTCTGTTCCGGAGAAAATAATGGAGTCACTGGTTAAAGAGTAATAATTCAGACACAGCATAAAGGGAAAGTCTTGTCTGACAAATTTGATTGAATACTATGATGTGGTTACAAAGTATCTGAATGCAAAAAATAATTTTGATATCATATACTTGGATTTCAGGAAAGCTTTTGATACTGTTGCACATGGAAAGACTACTGTACACGTTGGAGCAGTATGGCATTAAGGGCAAATTGCTATAATGGATAAAACGGTGGTTGAGTGGGAGACGACAGAGAGTGGTAATCAATGGATGCTGCTCTTCGTGGACTAATGTTATTAGTGGAATCCCCCAGGGTTCGGTGTTGGGCCCTGCTGTTGTTTTATATATTTATCAATGATACTGATGAAGGCATATCAGGCTTAATGTTGAAGTTTGCAGATGATACGAAGGTTGGCTGCATTTTAATGACAGTAATGGCAGTGTGCTACTGCAACAGGATCTAGAAAAGTTGGGCAGATGGGCTAAGAAGTGGCAACTGAAGTTTTTAACATTGACAAATGCAAAGTACTGCATGTGGGTAGCAGTAACCCAAGAGAAACGTACCAACTGTGTGGTACTACACTTAGGGTGGTAGAAAATGAAGAAGACCTGAGAGTAATTGTGCAGTCAGATATGAAGTTTTCTGAGCAATGCAAACAGGCTGCCAGAGCAGGTCATGGGGTATTGTTAATGACAGAGGAATTTTGCTAGTAGGAAAAGGAGGTGATTATCCTTTTGTATAAGGCAATGGTCAGGCCACACCTTGATTACTACCTAAAGGTCTGAAGGCCTCATTTTAGGAAGGATGTAGAGTTGCTTGAGTGTACATAGAAGGGCAACAAGTTTTGTGAGGGGAATGAAGGGATCCTATTACCAAGAAAGGCTTAAGTTCTGCAAATTGCAGCAGCTGGAGACTAGGCACCTGTGAGGTGATTTGATTGAGGTGTATAAGGCCTTGAATGGGTTGAGCAAGCTGAATTCTGAAGGGATTCTTCCACTTGCTCAGATTACAAACCTGAGGAGGCATTAATTCAAATTGAGGCCATATACATCTCAATCAAATCACCGGAAATTTGCCTATAGCCAGCGGATAGTTGATTGCTGGAAAAAACTTCCACCTGTTGTTGTGGAAGTTGATAGTTTAAATAAATTCAAGAAGGAAATGGACAAACCTTTAGATGGAATGGATGTATGAAATTGTTTTTTTATTTATTTATTTATTTTGGCTGATGCTAAGCTCATATGCTTGCTTTCTTGCATTGCATGCCTCTACTACTACTACTATGTTTCTGCATGCTTACCACAGCTAATCTTGTTTACATTGAGCATCAGCTGTAGCTTCATTCACTTGGTATGGCGTCTGTGCGCTGCTTTATCAGGAATAGAGAGAGATATGCAGACCAGGACTGTTTCTTGGTATGAGAAATACAGCACAATGATTTATAAGAACTGTTTTGGAAAAACAAAAATTCAAGGAAATTCATCTATTGGAAGCCACAGTGGAAATTGGAAAAAGTAGTGTAAAAATGATTACACCACAATATGCACTTGATGAAAAAAAAAGAGGTCTACATTATTTTAATTGTTTTTCTGAAACAATATTGGTACAGCACATTTTCTGCATGAATATTTGATCTATGAAATTTCAAGAAATGTTTCTATTGATAGTGACGTCATAAACTTCAAAAACTGGCATTAAACTTACCTTGTGTGCAAAAAAAAATAAAATAAAAATAAGCTTGCGCTATGAATAATGGATTATTTTTTGAAATTTATATTGTTATAAAATCTTTCTTTTATATTTGACCATTGTATAATTGATGCCTTGTTCCCATTAAATTGAAGCAAAGTGTGCAGGATCTGAATTTAAGATTTGGTGCATTAATAGAAGAGACTGTGTTGCTTAGAAAGCATGTTGATGCCCTGGAGAAGAATAAAAATGGGACTCTTAATTGATTCAGTTCTCAGAAATAAATCATGAAGAGTTCATTTTGGCTCCTCCAACTGTAAGAGAAACTGAGAATACATTCTGAAATTAAGATAGGTGAAATAGAATAAGAATATGTCTGCCTGGTGTAAACACTCAACAATTTAGCTAATCAGTTGTTAGCTCTCAAGGGAACTAATGGGATTTAGGTTATAAATGTGGGTATTGTGGGTATTAAATGTAAAGGAACTGAGGTCTTGAATAGAAAGTATACATAGCTATTTTGCCCTACCACACAAAAAAATGTACGGCAGGGCAGAATGTAATCCTGTTGCAATCATTTTGACCTTGCCATGATGGAATAATTTTATGATATAAACTTTTCCAATTAACTCAAGGCTTGAAGGACTCAGCATGATTTTTTGGGATGGGGTTTTTTGGTGTATGGGCAATTAGTTAGCAGAAAGAAATCATTTTTCCGAGATGGCACACATTTAAGCAGAAGAGTTGCCAAGGTCAGTGCAATTTGAGTCAGTTTGGTGTGACACAAGTACTGAGAAAACAAAAATGAGAGTAGAAGTGAATAGGTCTAATGACTGTGATGAGTACAACAATCAACCAATACAGAGAAATAGAGTGGGCAGTAAATCTGAAAGTCTTAGAATTGGGGGATTTTAACTTTCTAGATATTGAATGGAAATTGTGGATTGGTCATCAAACACCAGCAGGACTTTGGTGGATTTATTGAATGACTGTTTTCAATAGGAGCATGTTAGAGAGGCAATGAGAGCAAGAGAGAGCAATATTTTTGAGAATGTGATTATCAGCAGAAATTCTTCATGAATCAAGAGTCTGCAGATAAAACAATACCAGGTGGCAGTGATCACAGTGGATTGATGCAGAATTTATTTAAAGATGTAACTATCATCAAGGGAGAAGGGAAAAGCTTTTATTTTCCGAGAGGAGACTACAGTGACCTCAGACAGTTTTTAAATTCTATATAGTGAGGCCAACTAATGTCATTACCAACAACAAATTCTAAATGGAAAGCATTCAGGGAAATAATCACAGAAGTTACTGAGCTTTAGCATTAGTAGGGCATATGATGCAAGAATGCAAGCTTATACAGCATCAGCGAAAAAAAAAAAAAAAATAAATAAATAAAAAAATAAGCCTTCCCATTTCACCCATCCATTCACTCCAAATGTTGGTCTAGTTCTGCTTTGAACTTATTTAAATTGCTAACCTTCACTACAACAGATTGAAGTTTGTTTCAACTATCGACCACCTGTTGGCTAAAGGCGAATTTCCGCATATTCTACAATTGTCTTTCGTCAATTTGAATTTATGCCCCCTCAGGTGAGTAATCTGAGCAAGAGGAAGAATCCCATTAGCATTGAGTGCTCAATCCAATCAAGATCTTATATACCTCAATTAGATTACTTCACAGGTGCCTAGTCTCCAGAAGCTGCAGTTTTCAGAATTTAAGCCTTTCTTGGTAACACCAAACCTTTGTTCAACTCACCAATCTTGTTGCCCTTCTCTGTACTCGTTCCAGCAGCTCTACATCTTTCCTAAAATGAGGCCTCCAGATCTGTATACAGTACTCAAGGTGTGGCCTGACCATTGCTTATACAAGGGGACAATCACCCCCTTATCCCTGCTAGCAAAATTTCTGTATATCATTGACAAGACACCACGAGCTACTCTTGCAGCCTTTTTGCACTGATCAGAAAATTTCATATCTGGCTGCACAATTACACCCAGGTCCTTTTCTTTCTGCACTACCCTGAGTGTAGTACCACCAAGTTGATACATTACTCTGGGGTTACTGCTACCCATATGCAGCACTTTACATTTGTCAATGTTAAACTTCAGTTGCCATCTCTCAGCCCATCTGCTGCAGACCGGGCTAGCCGGGTGGGTAAAGTCCCTGCCTGGCAACCAAAGGTCGTGGGCTTGGATATTACAATGGTGCCATATTCTCTGGTTGGACCTCACAGCCACGATAGAAGCAGGAAAAAACTGGTTCCTTCGTGTATTGCTCACATCATACGATAAAAAAAAAAAAAAAAAAAAAAAAAAAGCACATCTACTCAACTTTTCCAGATCCTGTTGCAGTAGTGTACTATCATTACTGTCATTAGCAACCATGCCAACCTTTGTATTGTTTGCAAACTTAGACATTAACCCTAATATACCATCATCAATATCATTGATAAATACCGAAAACAACAATGGACCCAACACCGAACCCTAAGGGACTCCACTAATAACATTAGTCCATGAAGAGCAGTGTCCATTGATAGCCACTCTGTCTTCTCCCACTCAACCATCCTTTTATCCATTGTAGCAATTTGTCCTTAATGCCACACTGCTCCAACTTGTACAGTGGTCTTCCACGTGCCACAGTATCAAAAGCTTTCCTATATATATATATATATATATATATATATATATAACCATTGCTTCTATAATTTTTTCAGGAATTTCATAAATCATGAATAAAGTTCGAGGGATTTTTTTTGTTAACTAACTCCATTTTTTTACATTCAGTGAAATACACCATTCTTTGTTCGTAGTAGTAAATTGCAATGAATGGCATCAATTTAATTGTATCTCATATTGTGACTACCTTCACAATGAGTTACCATGTATTGCAATACCTCGAATAAGTAATGTTCACCAATGGAGAAGACTATTGTTACTTTTTCTCAGCAGGTACCACCACTCAGGTGGCACAGTTTCAACACTTGTTGGCCTATCATTGGTGAGTGGGCAGGTGCCCTGGTGCTTCAATCATGCCAACTCAGTTATGAAGTACATCTCCACAATATAAGAGATGCCAAAGGGTGTACATAACTGGATGTATCATAACGGGGTATGTATGACTGCAACACCAGGGTATATGTACATGCCTACCCACTGATGATAGGCCAACAAGTTAAAATGGTGTTGTCTGGGTGGTGGTACCCACTGAGAATAAGTAACAATAGTCTTCTCCATTGGTGAAGCATTACTTATTCGAGGTAGTGTAATGCATGGTAACTCGTGAAGGTAGTCACAATATGAGATACAGTCAGTCCTCGTATAGCACGATAGTTGTGTTCCTAGAAACCCTCGTGCAATGCAAAATCGTGCAATATAAACAACAGGCCCTATGGGAAAAATGGGGTTAGGTGCTTACCACCCAAGATTGAACACACATTTGTAACCAAAACATTACCAAACACAATAAATAATCGTAATAAAATACTTACGTATTTTATTACGACTATTACGTAATAAAATATTGCTACTGCTTTTACTTCTATCGTAAGCAAACTTGTTTTTTGTTTGATTTTCTATCCAAACAGATGACAGCCGTTCCATCTCTTCCAATTCTTTGTGTCTTAATATAATGAATTTTAATTACACTTTGAGTTGTTCTTGCTATGAAAGTTGATTTTATTTTCTCCGCATTCTTTGTAATTCTCGGCGTTGCCTCATTTAGGTCTGTAGCATGTGCAATATCACATGGTCTTTCATTTAGCTCAAAGCGTTTTGACAGTTTCATATTTTTTCGCTATCGACAGTGGCGGACTGGCCATAAGCCTTACCGGGGAAACCCTGGTGGGCCTGAGGCCGATGTGATTTTGGCCATAAACACTAGTATGAGGCTACTACAAATTTCCCCGGGTGAGAATTTTTGATCCAGTCCGCCTCTGTTTATCGATATTGCTTTTCTTTTTCTCTCTGAATCTGCAGTATCTTCACCAGGACGCTTCCTTTTCACACCTTTTAAGTATTTTACTCATTTTTAGAGAACAAAGCACAATTACAAAACGAGGAGGCACGCTTAATACACATAAACAAAGCTGCGCACGTGTAGCAACTGAATAAACAACACCGTACAGGCCACTATTAACACCTCACATTTTACTAAAGCACATTTCTAGGGGTGACTACCATAAAACAATAAAAACAATTTCCAGTTGCGTTTCTGCTAGTGGAATCTGTTATAAACTGGTAGTAAACTCGATCTAATTGCATTTGCGATTATACCGATTGCTGGAATTGTGTTGGTTTTTATGTTATTATGGTGAAATGTGCTTCCCCTTCACTGATATAAAACACATAAATACATTTTCGGAATCTTCTCTTCATTCCTATCGCGTTGCATTCGGTTGGGGTGATTCCGCGTTTGACTGCCATTTCTTGTAAACACAAAGGCGAATCGTGCATAAGGGAATTCGGTTCGTGTTATATAAGATATCGTTCCCCTATATATAAATCGTGTATGATCAAATTCGTGTAATGTAAACACGTGTTATACGAGGACTGACTGTACAATTAAATTGATGCCATTCATTGCAATTTATTATTACGAACAAAGAATGGTATATTTCACTGAATGTTCAACAGTAAATTTACAATTCGTAATGTATTATGCCTCATGCATTTATTTTTACCTAGTAATTAACTAACTCTGTAAATTATATCAAGGGAATAGCTTCACAAGCTCAAATAATGTTAGCTTGTTTTTGTATATATATCTGAATATTTAATTAGTTGTAGCCTACTATACTTGTAACTGTTTCTACCTTATTTTTGGTGGCAACTTCACAGAATCTTGAGAATTTTTTTGTTTAAATAACACTTTAAATTACAGTAAATGAAGAATTTTAAGGTCCTAATCACACTGGTTAGCTTACTTTTGTTTTTAACTCAACAGTTAACTTATACCAGATGTTTCAGTTTACACAGTGTTTATTCACTGCTTGATGATACATACTTACTATTGGTAATTTTGCAGGAACTTTGTAAGTAAGAATTTAATTTCTACAGAATGATATTTAACAGGCTAAAAGCACCTAGATAAATCATAAATCCTAATTAGAAATATAGGGTAAAAAAATGATAAGAAGGGAACAATGGGAAGCAGAAGACAGCAGATAATGAAGACAGCAGTCTGCTGGCTTGTCATCATTGTGGTCTGGTGCCAATCTCAGCTCTCATTTTTACAATTTTTTTTTAACTGTAAATGATGGCGATGCATTTTCATATGCCAGATGCAGCTTGTTGAATTAATGGACAAAATCATATTTCTGAGTAAGCAAGTAGATGTCTTAGAAAGTATTAAAACTGAGGGCTTGGCAGATCAAGTGTCCAGTAAGCTACCAAGTTAAGCACTCCTGGCTGACCGAACCCTAAGAATAGATCATAAAATCTATTTTTAGGGTCAGGTCAATCAGGAGTGCTAATGCTCTGGTGCATAACAAAGTAATTTTATTTGAGGATTCCATTGTAAGGGATACTGGGGAACATTTTCTGTAAAAAAAAAAAAATGGCAGATGAAACAGAACCATAGTATGTCTGCCTGGTGCTAAGATTACAAACCAGTTGTCAGTATGTACTTAATGATTTAAAGAATAAACAAAGTGAGGAGCTGATCCATAAATATAAGATCATTGTCCAAAAATGTCATGAGTCAGGTCAAAATGTTCTTGTGTCTACAATTTTGCCCATATATGATAGGAGGGATCTTATGATGCATACCTTGTCAATTAACTCTAAACTTCAGGGACTCTTAGGCTTATGGAGGAAAAAATATTTCTCATCTTAGCCTATCCTAATTGATAGGGCAAATTTATTTAATAGAGATGGCCTTCATTTGAAAAGGAGGGATACAAGTCTTTGCTGAAGTCAGAGTCACACATCAACCAACCAAAAAACAGTCATGCAGTTATAATGGATATGCATGGGTAGTGAAAAAAAGAAATAAGGGAAAAAAAAAAGAAGAAAAAAAAAAGGTTACCTGTTTATACAGTAATACCAAGAGTATTGTGAAAAAGATAAAGTGAATTTGAGCTGCTGGTCAAATTTTCTAAAGCTAATACTGTAAGGCTAACTGAGGCTTGATGTTATCCTGAAAACAGGGCCAAGAAATTTCACTATGATTATGAGTTCGGGGGAGATAGAGGATGCAAGGTGCAGAGGGTGGGTATGCTTCTCATTAAAAGTGAATTGAAAGCAGTCATGCTGTTACCAGAGCCTGACCAATCTAAGGTGGACGTAGATTTAGTATGGGTGTGATATAATTATTATGGTATGGTTTTGTGATAATGTAAATTTGGGGCATACTACAGGCCTAATGATTATGGGGAATATGAAAAAATCTGTTTAGGCAACTTGAATGTTTCATTATGGGTGACTTCAATTTATCCCTTATTGATTGCAATTCATGGAATTCAGCTCTAGTGAAATCATTTCAACATATCAGCTGATACTGTAAGCCTTGGTCCTCACTAAAGATCCAAACATTTTTTTGGAAATTAATATTTCAGAAAATATCAATCAAATATTATAAAATGGGTCCAATGAAATTCTGTGATCATAGGTAAAGGAGTGGGGTTTTTTTTTTAAGAGGGCGAAGTATAGTGAATGGAAGATCTTCTTAGGCTCTATCAACTAGGTAATTTCAGGTTGCTGGATATGAATGCTGTATGTTTAAATAAATTATTACTATTGGTAGCAGCAAATGATACAAGCAACCTTATACAGCATCAGCAAAAAAAAAAAACCCTTCCACATCATCTGTCCATTCCCTCTGGAATTTTGTTCAATCCTTCCTCCATAAATTTATTCAAACTTCCCACTTCCACAACCACAGATGGAAGTTTATTCAAACAATCAATTAACATTAAGCCCAAAAGCAAATTTTTGCATATCTATCCTGCAATCAGCCTTTCTCAATTTAAATGCTCGTGTGTGTGTGTGTGTGTGTGTGTGTGTGTGTGTGTGTGTGTGTGTGTGTGTGTGTGTGTGTGTGTGTTGTCTTGGCTAGAGCAAGGATACCATCAGCATTTAGTTTATATAATCCATTCAAAGCTAACACCTCAACAAGCTCTTTTCTTCCATGGTAAGAGTACCTTTTAAGTACTCTTGATTTATCTTGTTGCTCTTCTTTGCACTGGTTCAAACAGATCTACATTATACTTATTATGAAGCTTTCAGACCTGTATGCAGTACTCAAGATGCAGCCTAACTATTTGACAGTTTGGGGAAATTCAAGGTCAGCTGGATAGTTACTTATGGGAGGAGGGAAATGCACAGGTTGTCTATTTCCTTTACTGTTATTATATTATTATTTTACTCTTTTTTTTGGCTGGTGCAGCATAAGGCTTCCTTGCACCATATGGCCATTACTAATACCAATTATTATACAATAAGATAATCACTTCTTTGTCCTTGAAGGCAAAATTACAGTATATCATTGGCAGAACCCCATGAACTGCCCAAGCAACCTGCATGCATGGCTCAGAGGGCTTTGTAATACAACTCATCTTTGTATTCTTTATATTCAACTGTTCTCCACTGCATTGAGCATGGTGTAGCATTCAGTTGGCATGTTATTCTAGGATTATTTTGACCCATATGCAGTACCTTGCATTTTTCAGTGTTAAATCTCAATTATCAGTCATGCTGTTACCAGAGCCTGACCAATCTAAGGTGGACGTAGATTTAGTATGGGTGTGATATAATTATTATGGTATGGTTTTGTGATAATGTAAATTTGGGGCATACTACAGGCCTAATGATTATGGGGAATATGAAAAAATCTGTTTAGGCAACTTGAATGTTTCATTATGGGTGACTTCAATTTATCCCTTATTGATTGCAATTCATGGAATTCAGCTCTAGTGAAATCATTTCAACATATCAGCTGATACTGTAAGCCTTGGTCCTCACTAAAGATCCAAACATTTTTTTGGAAATTAATATTTCAGAAAATATCAATCAAATATTATAAAATGGGTCCAATGAAATTCTGTGATCATAGGTAAAGGAGTGGGGTTTTTTTTTTAAGAGGGCGAAGTATAGTGAATGGAAGATCTTCTTAGGCTCTATCAACTAGGTAATTTCAGGTTGCTGGATATGAATGCTGTATGTTTAAATAAATTATTACTATTGGTAGCAGCAAATGATACAAGCAACCTTATACAGCATCAGCAAAAAAAAAAAACATTTATTCCAGTGGTAAATTATGGAGGATGCCAAAATGGACATTAAGAGAGTTCACAGAGCTTATACCAATAAAGAAGGGAGCATGGAAGAGATACAGTTTATGAAGTGACACCGACACATGAGAACTACAGTGGCAGACAAAAAAACTGCATCACCTTAAAAAATGTAAAATTAGTAGTGAAATGTATAAGATATTGTTTGATAACAGTCATTTTGTTTGTTGCAAAGCAAAGGTATTGCAAGGTACTGCATCAGCTGTTTCTATAAATACGGCACTGGAAGGGTATACGTGCTCATTAGTATCCTGTTTTGCAGAGGAAGGGACAGAGCAACAGCTACACTTTTTTTTCTTAGTGTCAACTGAACATATGGAGCCATGCTTACACCTCTGCAAAACAGGATACTAATGAGCATGTATACCCTTCTAACGCCATATTTATAGAAACAGCTGATGCAGTACCTTGCAATACCTTTGCTTTGCAACAAACAAAATGACTGTTATCAAACAATATCTTATACATTTCACTACTAATTTTACATTTTTTAAGGTGATGCAGTTTTTTTGTCTGCCACTGTAGTTCTCATGCGTCGGTGTCACTTCATAAACTGTATCTCTTCCATGCTCCCTTCTTTATTGGTATAAGCTTTCTATGCGTGGTATCGCTGATAAAATAGGCTGCCACCAGTCAACAGTATCCCAGGTGCTGAAATTAAAGTGTGAAACCGGTGATGCGAAGAGAAGACCTGGATCAGGCTGCAAGAGAGTGACTTTGCTTTCCCAAGATTGATATTTGAAATGGCTATGCCTTCAAAATCGTCATACTAGTGCTCCCGATCTAAAACTGGACTTTGAGATGACCTCTGGTGTTGAAACAAGTTCACGAACAATCCAAAGATGGCTTTCGGAATGTGGCCTGCATGCCTATCGGCCCAAGAAGAAGCCTTTGTTGACCCAACAAATGAGGAAGAAGCCACTTGCTTGGGCTAAAACGCATGTTTCATGGACAAAAGAGCAAGGGGACACCATCTTTTCTGACGAATCGAAATTCAACTTGCATGGCTCTGATGAGAAGCGATATGTCAGAAGAAGAAAATCGGAGGCATACCATCCTGACTGCATAACACTGACTGTAAAGTTTCCTGTTGGTCAGATGGTCTGGGAATGCAAGCAAAAGGGTGGGGTGAATTAAGTTTATTAATGGAACAGTGAATGCAGAAACCTACACTGCTATCTTGGAGGATTGCCTGAAATCCATTATTAGGGATCACCACATAGACGTTCAAAACTGCATTTTTCAAAAGGACTCAGCACCCTGCCACACAGCAAAATTGGTAAGTTTTATGTTATTAGATTTAATGATGAGTTTGTTTTCTTGTTTCACAAGGCTTAAAACATACATACATACATACACCAATGGTTTCCCTCATTTTTCTCCCTTAAGGTGCAGTCATACCTCAGAAATGCTCATTACAGTGTTGGACTGGCCCGGCAACAGTATAGATTTGAACCCCTATTGAAAATTGCTGGTACATAATGTCGTCTAAAATTGCATTTTTCAAAAGGACTCAGCACCCTGCCACACAGCAAAATTGGTAAGTTTTATGTTATTTAGATTTAATGATGAGTTTGTTTTCTTGTTTCACAAGGCTTAAAACATACATACATACATACATACATACATACACCAATGGTTTCCCTCATTTTTCTCCCTTAAGGTGCAGTCATACCTCAGAAATGCTCATTACAGTGTTGGACTGGCCCGGCAACAGTATAGATTTGAACCCCTATTGAAAATTGCTGGTACATAATGTCGTCTAAAATTGCCCAGAAGAAGCCAACAAGTAAGATTCAGCTACAGGAGAGCATTTTAAGGGTGTGGTACCACGAAATTTGGCAACTGTACAAAGGGTACTAGGAAAGTTTTGCAATACAGCTTTGTTTATTTAATTTTTTCAAAGTAATTTCCTCTACATTCAATACACCTCTCCATCCTCCGAAACCAATCTTTAAACCAGTTCTGCCAAGTTTCACTAGGGAGTAAAGCACACTCGTTGTCCCAAGCCCGTAGAAGGTCCTCATCACTGGAAAACCGCCTCCCTTTTAGCTTCATTTTCACATGCGGGAACAGTGCAAAGTCGCAGGGAGCAAGGTCTGGACTGTAGGGAGGGTGCTCGAGAAGTTTCAGTCCTGTCGTGGTCAAATATTCGGTGCAGGCTTTGGCCCTGTGAGCTGGAGCATTATCGTGATGGAGGTACCAGGTGTCCATTCTTGACTTTGGCCGCAGGTTCTTCATAGATCCAATGACTTTAGGCAGGCATTGTTCAGTATACCACTTAGCTGTGACTGTCTTCTGCGTGTCCAAAACGACACGTTCCACAAATCCACTCGATTTGAAAAATACAGCTATCATTTTCTTCTTTACAGATCGGGATTTTTTGACAATTACGGGTGTGTCGTCATCATCAAAGACCCAAACTTTGTTTTGAGCCTTGGTCGGCAGATCGTAATAGTACAGCCAAGTCTCGTCACCTGTCACGATGTTGTTCACATACCGAGATTGTCCCTTATCAAACTTTTTTAACATCTCCCGGCACCAAGTCACACGTCGTGTCATCTGCTCTTCAGTCAGTTGATGCGGCACCCAGAGAGAACAAAGTTTCTTCACGTGCAAATGATCTTGCAGAATCGAACGAATTGCTGGTGCATTTAGGCCCAAAGTATCCTCTATCTGTTGGTAGGTCACTCGCCTGTTTTCGTCAAGCATTTTCCTCACAGCAGTAACGTTTTCCTCCGTAACTGACGTTCGTGGCCTTCCCGGCCTCTCAGAATCCTCCAGAGTGAAATTTCCCCTTTGGAATTCTCTATACCACCTGAATATCGTTGTACGATGTGGACAATCATCATCTAGTGCAAGAGTCATTTCTTCTAAGCACTGGTCTATGGTTAAACCACGCACGAAATTATACCGCAAAACTGTCCTCATCTCATTTCGTGACCACGATGCCATCGCAAGCACTTTACACTCTCACTACTAATGAATAACTGAGCCCATCGACTTGGCGCGGCGGCTACTATGCACGTATGAACATGTCTCAACATGCAGCAACAAGCAGCTTCCTGTGATTCATTGTTGCGTCATATTGCAAAACTTTCCTAGTACCCTTTGTATATCCAGAAGTTGATTAATTCTATGCCGGATCGTTGCAAGGAGGCCATAATTGCAGCTCAAGGAGGAGGAACAACAAAATATTAGGACTTATTTTGCTGATTTACAGTATGTAATACTATTACGTTAACTTGTCATTTCAGTTTGTACACATAAATGCAATAAAATGTATGTTTGGTTGTCATGATTGCCATTTGCATGATTTCTCATATTTCCATTAATTATACATTTTACCCTTTGGGAAGATATTTATTGGATTTCATTCACAAAGATATATATTTCATCTAACAAATGCATTTCGAACATTTCTCAAACCTACAATGCAGTGCAAAACACAGTATTTGCAAATTTCACAAGTGATGCAGTTTTTTTTTGTCTGCTACTCTATAAGCAGATATGTAACAATACTTTTGCTATTCATATAGGTTAGTGCAAAAGCATCATTTTAGTGTAACCATCTACCAAACTAGTTAAATTAATTAAATTGGCATAGTTTTGGTTATATCTCATATTGCAAATACCTTCATAATGAGTTTCCATGGTATTGCACTATCTTGAATAACTTCCACTTCACCACTGGAGAAGACTACTGTTACTTATTCTCAGCGGATACCACCACCCAGACGGCACCATTTCAAAGCTTGTTGGCTTCTCCTCGGTGGGTGGGCAGGTACCCTGGTGTTGCAATAGTGACAACCCAGTTATGAAGTATAACTTAGGCGGCACCATTTCAAAGCTTGTTGGCTTCTCCTCGGTGGGTGGGCAGGTACCCTGGTGTTGCAATAGTGACAACCCAGTTATGAAGTATAAAGTTATACTTTATACTTTATACTTTATGCTTCTCCTCGGTGGGTGGGCAGGTACCCTGGTGTTGCAATAGTGACAACCCAGTTATGAAGTATAAAGTTATACTTTATAACTGGGTTGTCACTATTGCAACACCAGGGTACCTGCCCACCCACCGAGGAGAAGCCAACAAGCTTTGAAATGGTGCCGTCTGGGTGGTGGTATCCGCTGAGAATAAAGTTATACTTTATAACTGGGTTGTCACTATTGCAACACCAGGGTACCTGCCCACCCACCGAGGAGAAGCCAACAAGCTTTGAAATGGTGCTGTCTGGGTGGTGGTATCCACTGAGAATAAGTAACAGTGGTCTTCTCCATTGGTGAAGTGTTACTTATTCGAGGTAGTACAATTCCATGGCAACTCATTGTGAAGGTATTCACAATATGAGATATAACCAAAATGATGCCAATTTAATTAATTAATTTAACTACTTTGGTAGATGGCTATGTTAAAATGATGCCTTTGCGTCATTTTATATGTTAGTCATTCTACCTCGTAGCACGAGGCCTTGGCCCTTAAATATTTTATACTTTTGCTTTTCTTATCCGAATGGTTTGATTTTGATTTTTTTTGTGGTGCAAAAACAGCAAGGTTATAGTGCGCCAGGAAAAGGTTAAAATATAAAAAGATAAGACTGGTAACTTGTAAAAAGGCTGCTTCGTCGAAAAGCGCATACATATATATATATATATAGACATATCAATAAATAAAATCAGAACAATGATAAAAGCAATATGAGATAAATATCATATAAGTGTATATATATATTAATCAATTTTAAAAATTTAAAAACTGCTGACACATTGCCATTGTCATTTAAAATCTGACTGAGTAAATATGGCTCAGTCAGATGGGTAAAAGCGGTAAAACGAGCATTTCTAAAACTGGTACAATCGCATAAAATATGTTCAGCGGATAAAATGGTGTCACATTGCTCGTACATAGGAGGGTCATCAGCCCTCAGCAAAAAGGAGTGTGTCACATGAGTGTCCTATGAGGAGCCGAGCAAGAACAACATCCTCTTTGCGATCCCTGAGTAAGCTGGACCGCCAAGGATGGATCACAGGCTTAATCAGACATAGTTTGTTTGTAGTAATCAGGCAATGCCACGAATCTTGCCACTGAGATTGTAAGTTATTACGGATCACTTGCCTGTAGTCTGTATAGGGGACTAACAGGTCAAGATTATCTGTCAGGGCTGCCGATTTGGCTGCAGTGTCAGCCAAATCATTTCCTCTAATCCTGATGTGACTGGGGATCCAGCAGAAGCGGATATCGAATCCACCTACATAGAGGATGTATATTATCTGCTGAATTCGGGACAGGATTGGATGATTAGTGCGTGACATCGCTGATAAAGCCTGTAGTGCACTCACTAAATCGCATATATAATACACCGTTGGTATCGGTGTATTCTTATGTGATCTAGAGCTAACTGTATAGCAAGCAGCTCTGCAGTGTAAATGCTGCAGTCAAGGGGTATTTGCTCTGATATGGTATTATTTGGAAAAACAGCAGCAGATCCCACATACGATTCTGACTTCGAGCCATCTGTGTAAATTGGCAAGAAGTGAGAATGTTCTGCACGGTGTTGTGTATTAGACTTCGTCGCAATCTTGAGCGAGAAGTCACATGCTGGTGTTTGTGCATGCCAGGGGAGAAGGGGCTCCTTTGGTGATCGAGCAACCTTGTCTACCGAGATGTTAAGCTCATTGAGTAGCTCTTGAACACGAATGCGGAATGGGCGATTGGCAGTGCGTCGTGTGTTATAAAGATTTTCCCATCGTGGCTCAAAAACGGATGTCCACGTGGGGTGATCTGGCCAGGATTTCAGCTTGAAGGCATATTGCAGAGACAACTGCATTTGTCGAAGCGACAAGGGTGGTTCATTTGCTTCGACATACAGACTTTGGACAGGTGATGTTCTGAATGCACCAGTAGCAATACGAATGGCTTGACGATGGATGGGGTCAAGCCAACGAACAGCACTCTTTCTGGCAGATGCATATACCTGAGACCCATAATCTAATTTTGAGTGTACAAGTGCACGGTATAGACTGAGTAGAGTACATCGGTCTGCACCCCAAGAGGTAGAAGAGAGAGAGCGGAGAATGTTAAGCCCTCTCGTGCACTTCGTGCATAGCTGACGAATGTGTTGGACAAATGTCAGCTTTTTGTCAAAAATGAGTCCCAAGAATTTTATCTCTGGTACACCTACATAGAGGATGTACATTATCTGCTGAATTCAGGACAGGGTTGGAATGGTATTTTGTTCAAGTCGTAATTCAGGTTCAGGGTGGAGGTTACGTTTGCAACAAAAATGGACGTAAACGGTCTTCTACGGTGAGAACCTGAAACCATTGGCTGTGGCTCAGAAGTTAAGATGTCAATAGCTTGTTGCAGTTGTCTCTCAATAACCCTCATATTGCATGATTGAGAAAATATGCTGAAGTCATCGACGTAGAGTGCACTGTTTATAGTTTGAGGAAGTTGTTCAGAAATAGAATTTATTTTAATGGTAAAAGGCATGACACTTAAGACAGATCCTTGTGGTACCCGCCTCCTCTTGGCAAAAGGGCCGCGAAAGGGAGGATCCTACACGAACTTGGAAATAACGGCAGGATAAAAAATTTTTAATAAAAACGGGAAGGTCACCTCTTAGACCAAGATTGTAAAGGTCTTTAAAATACCAAATCTCCTAGTTGTGTCGTACGCTTTTTCCATGTCAAAGAAGGTGGACACGAGGTGTTCTCTTTCTAGGAAAGCATCTCGGATAGATGTTTCCAGTCTAATTAAGTGGTTCAGTGTGGACCTGTTTCTTCGGAAGCCGCACTGAAATTGGGAGAGAAGGTCATTCGATTCTAAATACCATAAGAGACGAGCATTGACTATTCTCTCCATTATTTTGCACAGACAGCTAGTCAGAGCAATAGGACGATAGCATTTCGGAGATTTAGGATCCTTTCCTGGCTTGGGAAAAGCAAGAATAGTTGCTTTGCACCAGGTATCCAGAAAATGCTCTTCAAGAAAGATTCTGTTGTACAGGAAGATGTCAGATGAACTAATGAGGCATATGGCAGAGAAGAAAAATGCATGGGATACATACAAATTAACACGTGACACAGACGCCTACGACAGATACAAGTTGATCTGTAACCAAGTTACAAAGGAGGTTAGGCAGGCGAAGGCAGATTACGAGAGATCCTTGGCAAGGGATGCAAAGAAAAACAGCAAAGAGTTCTTTACTTATGTAAACTCTAGAAGGAAGGGGATGAATCAGATTGGTCCACTTGATATCGATGGGTCAACTGTTGATGACCCTGCTCAGGTAGCTAACAAACTAAATGAATATTTTGCATCGACATTCACACATGAGGAGTTATTCAGCGAGGGGAATGCCAGAGGTGTATTCAACTCTAGCAGTAAGCTAGAGAATCTTGTAATAACTGAGAGCAAAGTGGAGGAGAAATTGTTGAAGATAAACACAACAAAGGCACCTGGGGTGGATGGGATCTATCCAGTTATATTAAAGGAGGCAGCAAAGGAAGTAAGCAAACCCTTAGCCATAATTATGAGAGCTTCCTTGGACTCAGGGGAGGTACCCATGGACTGGAGATGTGCAAATGTGACCCCAATTCACAAAGGAGGATCAAAGGCTGACACAAGTAATTATAGACCTGTGAGTTTAACTTCTGTTCCTGGAAAATTAATGGAGGCACTGGTTAAAGAAGCACTGCAGGATCATCTAGACAAGACTTCAGTTATAGCTAGGACACAGCATGGTTTTGTTAAGGGGAAGTCTTGCCTGACCAATTTGATTGGATACTATGATGCAGTCACAAAAGAACTGGATGCAGGGAATAACTTTGATATTATATACTTGGATCTTAGAAAGGCTTTTGATACTGTTGCACATGGAAGACTGCTGCACAAATTGGAGCAGTGTGGCATTGGAGGCAAATTGCTGCTATGGTTAAAGGGGTGGTTGAGGGGTTGATTGATTGATTGATTGTTTGGATTTTTTTGGCACATTAGCAACTACGGCTATGATGCGCCAAGACTAGGTAATATTTAAAATTTTTTTTTTTTTTTTAAATTCTCGGTGACCTAATTAGTAAGGCCACCATGTCCATATATATAATAACAAAGATATAAAAAATAAATCAATAAAAACGTAACAATAACATAAATTAAATACAATTAAAAACTTTTATTAATTTAAAATAGCTAAAAACAGCAGACACGTCACTGTCAGATAAAATCTGACTGAGTGTATACGGCTCAGTCAGATGATTAAAAGTGGTAAGACGGGTATTGCTAAAATCTGGACAGTCAATTAAAAGGTGTCTAATCGTTAAAATTGTGCCACAGGACACACACATAGGAGGGTCATCAGCCCTCAGCAAAAAAGAATGAGTTAAATGACTGTGTCCTATGCGGGTCCGGGCAAGAACAACTTCCTCCTTACGATTCCTGCGCAGACTAGACTGCCACGGTTCAATTACGGGCTTTATACGATATAATTTATTTCCCGTCTGTCTATTCCATGAATCCTGCCATTGGGAATGAACCTTTTGATGTACTATTTGCCTGTAGTCTGTATAGGGGACTAACAGGCAGCGGTTATTGTTGGGGATTGCTGATTTGGCTGCGGCATCAGCCAAATCATTTCCCCTAATCCCAATATGGCTGGGAATCCAGCAGAAGCGGATGTAATATTCGCGTTCATGGAGAACGTGAATCTTCTGCTGAATGCTAGACAGAACTGGATGAGGATTATACCTCACAGATATTAAAGCCTGTAACATGCTAAGAGAGTCGGAATGTAAGATGAACCGTTGGTATTGGCATTTACTAATTTGATCCAAGGCTAACTCAATTGCGTGCAGCTCTGGAGTAAATATGCTGCATTCAGAGGGAATCTGCTCTGATGCAGTGCTGTCGGTAAAGACAGCAGCAGATCCCACATATGATTCTGACTTCGAACCGTCTGTGTAGACTGGCGCGAAGTCAGAATATTCAGTTCGGTGTGCTGAATGAAGCTGCAGGTAGACCGACGATGGAGTGTCCGACTTTCCCCAATTTCTAAGGGACAAGTCGCATGCCGGGACACGAGCATGCCAGGGTGGAAAGGGTTGCTTTGATGTTTGGGCAACCTTGTCTACCTTGATATTGAGTTCACTGAGTAGCTCTTGGACGCGAATACCAAAAGGACGATTGGCAGTCTTACGGGTTTTGTACAAGTTTTCCCATCGTGGCTCAAAAACGAAGGGCCACGTGGGATGGTCTGGCAGGGATTTCAGTTTTAAGGCGTACTTTAGAGACAACTGCTTACGTCGAAGTGATAACGGTGGTTCGTTTGCTTCGACGTATAAGCTCTGGACAGGAGATGTTCGAAATGCACCAGTAGCGATGCGTATAGCCTGATGATGGACGGGGTCCAGCCACCGCAGGACACTGTCTCGGGCTGAGGAATATACCTGGGACCCATAATCTAGTTTAGATCGCACTAGTGCATGGTAAAGCCGAAGAATGGAACATCGGTCTGCTCCCCAAGATGTAGAGGAGAGCGAGCGCAGAATATTAAGTCCACGTGTGCACTTGGTGTGGAGTTGACGAATGTGATCCAAAAAAGTTAGTTTTTTATCGAATATGAGTCCCAAGAATTTTGTGTTCACTGCTACTGGAATAGCATTTTGTCCGAGCCTTAATTCGGGTTCAGGATGAAGATTACGCTTGCGACAAAAGTGTACGCAAACGGTCTTCTCCGGCGAGAACCTGAAGCCATTAGCAAGTGCCCAGGAATTTAGACTATCAATGGCTTTCTGCAGTTGTCTTTCAATAACCCTCATGTTGCACAACTGGCAAAAAATGCTAAAGCCATCAACATAGAGGGCACTGTTTACAGTTGGAGGAAGTTGTTCTGTGATGGAATTTATTTTGATGGCAAAAAGCGTGACACTTAATACTGATCCTTGTGGTACTCCCTCCTCTTGGCTAAAGGAGCGAGAGAGTGAGGATCCCACACGAACTTGGAACGATCGATTGGCTAAAAAGTTTTGAATAAAAAAGGGCAGTGCCCTCTTAGGCCTAGGCTATGTAAGTCTTTTAAAATGCCAAATCTCCAAGTTGTGTCATACGCTTTCTCCATGTCAAAGAACACCGACACCAAGTGTTCCCGTTTTAGGAAAGCATCCCAGATGGATGCCTCCATTCTAATAAGATGGTCCAAAGTGGACCGGTTCCTTCGGAAGCCGCACTGGATTCTGGAGAGAAGGTCATTTGATTCTAAATACCATATTAAACGAGAATTGACCATTCTCTCCAGGATTTTGCACAGACAGCTAGTCAGAGCAATAGGACGATAGTTGGTGGTGGCTTTGGGATCCTTTCCTGGCTTAGGGAAGGCAAGAACGATTGCCTTTCGCCAGGAGTCCGGAAACTGCCCTTCAGTAAAGATTCTGTTATATAGAAGGAGCAGACAATCCATAGATTTTGATGAAAGATGTTTAATCATTTCATAATGGATGCCATCTGGTCCAACAGCACTTGCTTTGGAAAGAGTGAGGGCTGTTTTGAGTTCCTCTATAGTGAACGCCCCGTTGTAGGGATAGAGGCCCTTGGTCTTAAAATTAAGTGCTTGTTTTTCCAATTTATGTTTCAGGACCAGGAACTCTGGGGAGTACGAGGATGTTGCGGAGATGTTAGAGAACGTTTCCCCAAGAGCATTGGCTATTGCAGTTGGATCTGCAATAGCGCATCCATTATAATCTAGGATTGAAGAAGGGTGGGATGTATATTTCCCCTTCATTTTCCGGATTTTATCCCAGACTACCTTAGGGTTGGTAGACTGGTTAATAGATGATGTAAAACGGATCCACGATTCCTTTTGACTCTGACGGCGGATATATCGTGCTTTGGCTCGTGCACGTTTAAAGGTTATTAGGTTGGTCGTGGTGGGATATCGGTGGAATATCCCCCACGCTTTGTTTTGAGCCTTTTTTGCCGCTGTGCATTGTGAATTCCACCAAGGTTTAGGAAATGGTGGAAACCGGGCAGATGTTTTTGGAACAGCATTCGCAGCTGCTTGGACAATATTTTCTGTGATGTACTTAACTGCATCATTGATAGACTCTTGACTGACTGTGCTAAGATCAAAATTTGCCTGATGTTGGAAGGCAGTCCAGTCAGCCTGATCAATCTTCCACCGTGGTAACCTAAAAGGAAGACATGGTCTCCCACTGTGTAACAAGGTTATCACGGGGAAGTGATCGCTTCCGTACGGATTCTCCTCCACTTCCCAAGTGAGTGAAGGGAGTAGAGAAGGGGAGCAGATAGAGAGATCAATGGCAGAAAAAGTACGGGTAGGCATGTGGAAGAAGGTGTTTGTTCCAGTATTTAGAAGGGAAAGGTCATTGTCATTGAGCATTCGCTCTATGACTCATCCCCTTCCGTTGATGTTAGCACTACCCCACAGGGTGTTATGTCCATTCATATCCCCGAGAAGTAAGAAAGGGGGAGGCAACTGCGTTAGAAGATCATCAAGGTCTGCCTGGGAGATGTCAGTCCCAGGTGGCAAATAGATAGAGCACACAGTTAATAAAAATCCCACTGAAAGGCGAATTGCGACAGCCTCTATGCTGGTTGTAATTAGCAAGGGCTGCACTGGGGTCTGGTTACCCACAAGGATAGCCACTCCCCCATGTACAGAGCCACCCGCAATTCTATCCTTTCGAAAAACTGTGATGTTGTGCATGGTGGGATCATCATTTGCCTTTGGATATGTTTCCTGCAAGCAAAAGCAAACTGGCTCGTGCTTTTGCAGGAGGGCCTTGATGTCATCAATATTTCGCCGGAAGCCACGACAATTCCATTGTAGGAATTTAGCCATTATTTTGGCTTGGTGGGTCCATCAGGCGGCTTCCGAGGTGCAGAGGGCTTACTTTTATCAGTCTTGGATTTATCTTTTTTGGGGAAGAATGGACGCTGTCCCGTGTCCATTTCCTCCTCCGCAAAGAGTTCCAAGACCGACTCTTCGGGTACCTCCTTCTGCTCGATATCCATCTTTTCTTGGGTTATAGGGGGGACTTCCCCTTTCTTATTCTTATCTTTCATAACTACCTTTGTAACTTGTGGAGCATTAGGAGGTACCGATATAGGAGTGGCAACTGATTGGTCCTTCTGTGCAGGTTTTTGAGAACTTAATAGATACCGCGCGATGGGAGTGAAAGACTCCTTTGGAGGAATGGTCATGTCCGTCTGAGTTCCGATGGAACATCTCCCTGCTACCTTCTGGGCGTAGGTAGTTCTGTTGATATTCAGGGGTTTGACCGATTTCCTTGCCTCCTGGTATGATATGTTAAGCTCTGTCTTCAGCCGTTGAATCTCTTTTTCTTCTTTCCACCTCTGGCATGCTCGTGAATAGGCCGGGTGTTCGCCTTCACAGTTAATACAGGTGGGTTTTGCGGCTGAACATGCTGTTGTTTCGTGGTCCTTTGCACCGCATCGAGCGCATGCAAGGACTCCACGGCAGGCCATTTGAGAATGTCCATACTTCTGGCATTTGAAACACCGTAAAGGGTTCGGAATGTATGGACGCACTGAACAGTTGATGTATCCAGCTTTAATCTCATCAGGAGGTTTAGGAGTGTTAAAGGTCAGGATAACGCTCCTGGTTTTAACAATTTTTCCATCCCTTCGCGCAGTGATTCTCTTGACGGCAATGACTCCGTGGTTTTAATTCGGAGCAGATTTCCTCCTCGTATACGTCGAGAAGGTCCCACTCCGAAATGACACCTCTAGATGAATTGAGTGTTCTGTGTGGTGTCACTGTTATAGGGATTCCTCCGATTGATGTTGTTCGGAGTAGGTGTTCTGATTGCCTGTCAATTTTAGTTTCAATTAAGAGGTCTCCAGAACGGAGCCTCTTAACCGATTTGGGTGAACCTACTAACCCATCTAACCCTTTCTGTATGAAGAAGGGCGACATTTTACCAATCAGTTTTTCGGTGGTAGAGTGTATAATTAAAAATCTTGGGACAGGCCCTGATGATGTTTCAGTTCGCTGCCTCTTTGTAGCAATAATGCTATCTGCTTCACTGTCTAAATTTTCAGATAGGGACCGGGTTGGGGCCCCTGAAGGAGTAAGTTTATCAGGATTCATGAGTTTTTTTTAAGTGGTTCAGTGCCCGGGCTCCCCACCCACCACGGAGCCCAAAGGGACGCCCACTACCAGGCATGCAATAAATGCGCTCGGGAGTGGGACGCCAGGGCTACCCAGACACCATACCCGCACCGCCGCCAGCCTGAATCCTGTCCCTCGGACCATGAGGGTAGGGGCATGGCTTTGACACGGTTGACCCTCGCAGGCGAGCCTACTAGCCGATTGATCCTAGCCGGGCCTTCCAGGACCACCCGTCTTGTCGAAGCAGGGGCCAAAGTGGTGTATTGAAGCTGGGCCCCTCAACCACCAGGATACCCCTTTCCGAATTTCCACGGGTCGCAGCGCACGGCAAACACGCCGGATTCCATTGATGTAAGCCCGGAACCTAGGCTGTGGGCGTTGGATCCCAGTGATGCTAGTCTGGAAGTCCAGCAGCGTCACTGGGAGGTCCCCTCACCACGTACAGGTGCCCACGTCGAGGGGGGTTGAGGGGGAGAAGACAGAGAGTGGTAATCAATGGACACTGCTCATCGTGGATTAATGTTATTAGTGGAGTCCCTCAGGGTTCAGTATTGGGTCCTTTATTGTTTTCTGTATTTATAAATGATATTGATGATGGTATATCAGGCTTAATGTCCAAGTTTGCAGACGATACGAAGGTTGGCAGGGTTGTCAAGGACACTACTGACACTATGCTGCTGCAACAGGATTTGGAAAGGTTGAGCAGATGGGCTGAGAGGTGGCAAATGAAGTTTAACATTGACAAATGTAAAGTACTACATATGGGGAACAGCAACCCCAGAGCAACGTATCAACTCTGTGGTACTACACTGACAGTGGTAGAGAATGAAAGGGACCTGGGGGTGGTTGTGCAGGCAGATATGAAGTTCTCTGAGCAGTGCAGACGGGCTGCAAGAGTCGCTCATGGTGTATTTTCAATGATATATAGGAATTTTTCTAGCAGGGATAAGGAGGTGATTATTCCCTTGTATAAGGCAATGGTCAGGCCACACCTAGAGTACTGTATACAGGCCTGGAGGCCTCATTTCAAGAAGGATGTAGAGCTGCTGGAACGAGTACAGAGAAGGGCAACAAGATTGGTGAATGGGACAAAGGGGTGCTCTTACGAAGAAAGGCTTAAGTTTTGCGAATTGGTGTCTGGAAACTAGGCACCAGCGAGGTGATCTGATAGAGGTGTACAAAGCTTTGAATGGTTTGAGCATGCTCAATGCTGATGGGATTCTTCCTCTTGCTCAGAATAATCACCTGAGAGGGCATAAATTCAAATTGAGGAAAGACAGATGTAGGATAGATGTGCGGAAATTTGCCTTTAGCCAGCGGGTGGTTGGTAGGTGGAACAGACTTCCATCCCTTATCGTGGAGGTTGATAGCCTAAATAAGTTTAAGGCTCAGCTGGACAGGTATTTCGAACGAACAGAGGGGTGAAGTGGAAGTGGTTATTTTTTATTTATTTATGTTACCTTTTTTTTTTTTTGGCTGATGCTGCATAAGCTTGCTTTCTTGCATCAAATGCCTCCACTAATGCTAATGCTAATAGCAGACAGTCCATGGATTCTGGTGAAAGATGTTTGAACATTTCATAATGGATGTTGTCTGGTCCAACAGCGGTAGCCTTTGTATGGGCAAGTGCTATTTTCAGTTTGTGGATAGTAAATGGCCCATTATATGCATGGGAACCCTTCGATGTGAACTTAAGGGCCTGTTTTTTACTGTTGTGCTTTAAAACCAGAAACTCTGGGGAGTAAGATGATGTTGCAGAGATGTTAGAAAATGTTTCCCCAAGAGCATTGGCTATTGCAGTAGATTCTGCAATAGTATATCCATTATATTCCAGGACCGATGGGGGTGGGGTGCTGTGTATTTCCCCTTTATTTCCGGATTTTTTCCCAGACCACCTTAGCACTGGTAGACTGGGTACTCAATGACGCAAAACGGATCCATGATTCCTTCTGACTCTGAGGGGTTATGTAGCGTGCTTTAGCTCGTGCACGTTTAAAGGCTAATAGATTGACCGTGGTAGGATATCGTTGAAATATCCCCCAAGCTTTGTTTTGAGTCTTTTTGGCTGCTGTGCATTTTGGATTCTACCATGGTTTTGGAAATTAAGGAAACTGAGTGGACGTTTTTGGAATTGTAGTTGTAGCTGCATGGACAATATTTTCTGTTATGTACGTGACTGCATCATTGATAGGCTCCTGACTGACTGCAGAGATGTCTAAATTTGCCAGGTGTTGAAAGGCACTCCAGTCAGCCTGATCAAACTTCCACCGTGGTAACCTAAAAGGCAGACATGGTCTCCCAGTGTGTAAGCAGGTTATCACAGGGAAGTGATCACTTCCATATAGGTTCTCCTCCACTTCCCAAGTGAGTAAAGGGAGAAGAGAAGGGGAGCAGATAGATAAATCAATGGCAGAAAATGTACGGGTAGGCATGTGGAAGAAGGTGTTTGTTCCAATATTTAGAAGGGAGAGATCATTGTCATTTAGCATACGCTCTATGACTCGTCCCCTTCCATTGATGCTAGCACTACCCCCAGGGTATTATTATGTCCATTGAAATCCCCGAGATGTAAGAAAGGGGAAGGCAACTGCATTATAAGATCATCAAGGGCTTCCTGGGAGATGTCAGTCCCAGGTGGCAAATAAATAAGAGCACATGGTTAATAAAAATCCCACTGAAAGGCGAATTGCAACAGCCTCTATGCTGGTTGTAATTAGCAAGGGCTGAACTGGGGTCTGGTTGCCCACAAGGATAGCGACTCCTCCATGAGCAGGACCATCTGCAATTCTATCCTTACGAAAAATTGAGATGTTAAGCATGGTGGGATCATCATTTGCCTTTAGGTAGGTCTCCTGCAAGCAAAAGCAAACTGGCTCGTGCTTTTGCAGGAGGGCCTTGATATCATCAGTATTTCGCCGGAATCCACGACAATTCCATTGTAGGAATTTAGCCATTATTTTGGCTTGGTAGGTCCATCATGCTGCTTCCGAGTTGCTGAGAGCTTACTTTTATCAGTCTTGGGTTTATCTTTTTTGGGGAAGTATGGACGCTGTCGAGTGTCCATTTCTTCCTCCACAAAGAGTTCCAAGACTGATTCGTCCGGTACCTCCTTGGCCTCTACATCCATTGTTTCTGTTATTATTGGTTGCTCTTTTTTACCACTTGGTTTTGGTAGTGGTGGAGCACTAGGAAGTAGGGATATAGGAGTGGCAGTTGACTGTTTTTTTGGTGGGCTTTTGTGAACTCAATAAATAATGTGCAATCGGAATGAATGACTCTCTTGGTGGTACAGTCATCTCTGTTTGTGTACCGATAGTGCACTTCGCAGAAACCTTCTGGGCATATGAAGACTTCCCGCTATTTATTGGTTGTATGCGTTTTCTAGCCTCTGGGTAGGAGATATTCAGCTCTGTTTTCAGTTTTTGGATCTCTTTTTCATCCTTCCACCGCTGGCATGCTCTGGAATAGGTAGGATGCTCTTGTTGGCAATTTACACAGATCGGTTTGGAAGCTGAACATTCCTTGTTCTCGTGGTCCTTCACAACACATCGGGCACAGGCAGGGTTACCACGACAAGCTGTTTGTGAATGGCCGCATTTTTAGCATTTGAAACACCTCAGTGGGTTTGGAATATAAATCCTCACTGGGCAGTTTAAGTACCCTGCCTTGATGGAACTTGGAGGCCGTGGGGTGTTAAATGTTAGGATGAGAACTCGGGTAGGGACGAGATTCCCATCCTTTCCCATCCATTTCCCATTCATTCAGAGCAGATCTCTTCTTCAGAGACATGAAGGCCCCACTCTGAAATGACACCTCGTGAAGAGTTCAAAGTTTTGTGTGTGTGTGTGTGTGTGTTGGGGGGGGGGGTTTACGGTGATAGGTATTCCCCACTATTGATGTGGCTTTCAGGATTTTTTCCGCTATAAATATGTTTTATATTTATAGCTTCGACCAAAAGGTCACCAGAACGCAGTCGTTTTACAGATTTGGGTGATACTGCCAACCCTTCTAATTCTTTCTGGATAAAGAAGGGTGACATCTTTCCAACTGACTGCTCTCCGGTGGAATGGAGAATGAGGAAAAGCGGTGTCACTGATGGTGGTGGGTCCTGGCTCTTTTTGCAGAGGTGTTTTCTGTGGTTTCATCTCAATTAGGTAGGGGCCTTGTTGGGGTCCCAGAAGAAATAGAATTTAAATTACTCTATGAGTAAGATAAAAATTTCCGATGCCCTAAGTTATCCGAATGGATTGGATATGAAAAGCAAAAGCTGAGTATGAGAAATCATTGGCAAAATAAGATATGAGTTTTCTTATTATTCCCAAAATATGAACCTGAATTTTGAATGGATTTTGCATCCATTTTTACAACTGAAAGCACAGTTGAATGAGGTCAGAGAGAAAGAGAATCAGACTGTAATAAGGTAAGTAATATATGATCTCTGAGAAGCACCTATCAGAAAACTACTGAAGCTGAAAGAAAGGCTACTGGGATAGATGAGACATCCAGTTATATTAAAGAATGCAGCAAGGAAGTGTATCCTGCCATTAGGACTACTAAGATGTTCACCACATTCTGGAGTGATTCAACTATGCTTTTCACTCTAGACCTGTATGCCTTAGACAGAAGGTGATAATTAACTACATTCTTTAGAGTGGATTAATACAGTGCGAGGCACCTTGTCTTGTTTCTAATTTTCTTCACTGATACTGATGAGGACATACATGGAAAGCTGGCAAATCTTGCTGATGATTTAAAGGTAGGTAGTATGATTAACAATCAGGACCAGTCTATCTGTTTCAGAACGACACAGATTAATTACAAACTGATCTAAGTTACAAGATTACTGAGCTATGCTGCTTCAGAAACAAACAAAAACTTCATTACAAACTGTTACAGATGGCAGATGAAGTTAAATCCTGCTAAATGTTTTGGATTTGGGGAAAAAAATCTGGCAGTGACTTACAAACAATAGGAAACAGAATTAACCTACTGGCAAGAATACATCAAAAAAGTCACACTATCAGGCACATGCAAGTCCTCCATGATACTATGGAAATGTTTGGAATAGAGACAATAAATACTTTAAAGTTGGGCACTTTTTAATGTATTCATTATCTTAACAGTGTAATGAACATAACAAAAAATAATATATAATTTTTTATAATTTAATATTAAAGCAGAATTAGAAATCATCATAACAACTAGTAGACATTTTCATAAGCATATAAACGCATACAGATATCCTGTAGAATCTCTTTTATGCATATACGGAAAAAAAATATTTCTAAAAGTTTTAAAATAAAAGTTTATGAATAAAAGCATTAAAATAAAATCTTAAGTTTTTCAATATACACTTTGTTTTAATATTTTTAATTTTAAAGAATTTTTTAAAAAATTAAATAATTAGAGAACTAGATTTGCTTCCGCCATTTTCTCATGGTCGATTGAATTCCCACACAAGCACATAACACATGCGAATTAGACTTCAAATAAAAGTTGTTAATAAATCTGCAAATGAAATCAATAATACTGTACACTAATGTAATTATAAAGGTTTGCTATTTTATTTTTTATTATTATGGACAATAATGACAGCTGCTGTGAAATGAAGTGCCAAATTTATTGGTAAATTTCATGTTATTATTATTTATTATTATTAGCCATATGGTACAAGAAAGCTTGAGACTTATGCTGCACCAGCCAAAAAAAAAAAAAAAAAAGTTACCCCCTTAGAGAGAGAGAGAGAGAGAGAGAGAGAGAGAGAGAGAGAGAGAGAAGTAGAAAGGAATCACCAAAAAAGAGAAGAATGATAATATCCAGCTCAGGACCCTGGGTTTGCCAAGCCCATACTCACGAGACGTGAGCCCCCGGGGTTATTAGCTATCCATTAATGACTGCTATATTTGGCATTCCAAGCTGTGCTAGCTTAAGCACTAAAAAAATTGCCAGAAGACTTATAAAAATTAAAATAAGAATTCCACTTAGACATGCAAAGGTGCAGAATGTAAAGTCCATTAAAAACAGTAAAAAAAAAAAAAAAAAAAAAAAGGCCAACATCTATGAACACATCTACTTGTAATCTAACCCAACTAAAACACTTTAAACTGAAACAATGACATGTAAGAGCTGAAATCAGAACCAAAAATAAAGTAATATTAGACATCTAACATCCTTCTAGATAACTTTTCTGGCCCATGATGTTAATTTTAACTGCAAACATTTGGTGTTCTCAGCATATGCCCAAAACCACTCTTACATGGAATTGGCACATTAGGCACACACAGAACACCTAAAACTCAGATGTGATTTTTTTTTTTTTAAATGACATATTTCTCATATTCCAACAAAATTAGGGGTACAGATCAAAGGCCAAAATATACTAAAAAGAATATTAAAATTCATATTTACATCAATTTAATAGCTATTTCAAGTTTTTCCATGTGCCATTGCAGCTGTTGCAGAGTTAAAGGTGGTTCAAGATGAAAAAATTTAAGGGTTTTGATAAGAGCAATTTTGAAGTTTTTCTTGTATCAACAACACATGGCCAGAAGGCTCAGGGAGCTATCAGTGATTAATAGGACTTTTGCCAATAGAGAGAAGGACATTATTATTCCTCTTTATAAAAAGATGGTTATAGCTCATTTGGAGACCTAAAAGTAGAACACAGAACTTTTCTAGAGGGTCCAAAGAAGGACAACTAGACTGGTTGGGAGGTTAAGGATAGTGCCTAAGAGTATAGATGTGGACTTGTTGTTGTTGTTATTTGGTTTTTAGGAGCATTAGCAACTAAGGCCATATTGCTCCGGTGCGGTGGTCATTCCCTGACCTTTCCGCATGCTCCGTATTTGGTGGTGACGGGCTCGAACCCTGGTCTAATCAAGAAGCGTGTGCTACCACTGCTGCTCCTTCCCACCTGGCTACGGAAGCGCCTAGATGTGGACTGTAGAGCCTCAAGACTAGCCACCTCAGGTGACTTGATACAGGTGTTTAAGGCCCTTTAAAGAATAAGCTGAATGAATGAAGTAAGTAGTATTTTCACACTGGCATATGAATGAGGACAAGCAGATGCAAATATAAAAATATGTCTGATAAGATTCAAAGTAGAATTGGATGGTTACTTTTTTTAGAAATGGGAAAATTATGATTGTCTGATGATAATAAAGCACTCAAACCCATAATTAATATATTATGCATAATCATGTTTATTTCTGAATTGGAAATATGTACATAGTGTAATCAAATGTTTTGTGGTATTTTCTTACCACTTCTTCAGTGACAGCGATCTTTGCAATATCACCAACACAAAAGGTCACAAGAACTTGACTCTATTATGTACATATTTCCAATTCAGAAATAAACGTAATTATAACAATGCAAGTTTGAATGCTTTATTATCTTCAAACAACACAGTTTACTTATGCACCATGTCGCTCAAGGAATACCTTAGAAAATCACAACTGATTCTTTTTATTTTATTTTTGACTGATGCAGAAAAAGTTCTACATATGAGCAATATATTGTGAAATAACATACTACCAGAATCTCGGGAAGTCAACCAATTACATGATCAATAATGCATCTGTATCAACTTACAAACAAAAAATACATCTAGGTTACAACTCACCTCAAAAGCTTTCCATGATTCCAATAACATAAGTCTTTCTTCTTTTTCGCCTGGCTGAGACAATGACTTATTTGCTCTTTCATATATATGCCGGCACCGTTCAACTGGAGAAATCCCACCACAAGTTAATTCAAATTGTGCATAGCTTGTCCATACCTAAAATAAATTAATCTACTGATTAAATCAAAACTTGACATAATATTATTATACTACAAAAAATTTTGTTAAAATCAACAATAGATTCAGAGACAACTTTGACTATCTAATCTGAAGTGTTAGAAAGTTATACCTCAATGTAATTTCCTAAATATTTATGTTAATTCCATTACCTTCATTATCTATAATACAATCTAAGGTATTCTTATTTTTTAAATATCATATTTAATTAACTATCATATATTTAAGTAGTATTTTTTTTAAGACTACTACAAAATGAAGTAGTATCTTCCCATCAGTCTCACCATTCTAGACAAATTACTCAGCTTGCAGCTTTATTAACACCCTCGATAAATTGTTCATTAATCAACGGTTGGTAATTGTCAACATTCATGGCTAGGAAAGACTACTCTAATGAAGCTTTGCATAGGACGTGAGCTAGTGAATGCTGGGCTTTCCCTGTCAGAAATCTCTGAAATCTGGAACTTGGGAGTGGTTTGTACGAGATACGAGTGTGGTTCAATAAAGAATCGCCCTCATCTACTTCCACATACCGCAGGGTCATGATATTTTGTGTGTAGCATCATACATATCTCTGTACTAAAAGTGTAAAATTTCAGCCCTGTATCTTAATTTGTTTTTTTCTTACAGAGCTAAACGTGTGACGAAGTAGCATCATGGACAAAGTTGAAGCCAGAGCTGTAATCCAGTATCTGTTCTTGAAGGGGAAATCTCCTAAAGAAATCCACAAGACAATGACTTATTTGCTCTTTCGTATATATGCCAGCACCATTCAACTGGAGAAATCCCACCATAAGTTGCTGTACATAAGATGAAGCTCCATCCTATGGCATTGTGAAGCACTGGCATAGACAGTTTAGGTGTGGTCAGACATCGGCAGAATCTGAGCCCATTCCAGGTGGTCCCCATTCAGCCATTGATGACAGCATGATCAGAAAAGTGGAGTCGTTAATCATGGAAGATCGCCGGATATTTGTGCGTAAATTGCCCCAGGGTGTGAAGATTAGTGTGGGCTCTGTTTAAACAGTCCTTCGTGACCAACTCCATTTACGGAAATTGAGTGCAAGATGGATTCCCCGATTATTGACTGGTTTCTAGAAGGCTAATCAACAACAGAAATCACAAGTTGTTAGCCCTGTGCCAAAAAATGAGGTGGAAAGTTTTACTTTCGTAATAATAAACATCATTATTAAAACAATGATTTAACAACAAACAGTAAATAGTAAAAAATATTCTTATTCATATCAAAAGTAATTTTATCATTTATAGTTAATAGTAAATTAAACAACCAATATTTCAAAAAACTAAAATATGCATCTCATATCGTATTTTTGTCTTATTGATTTTGGTTTATTTTTATTAAAAAATAATTGAATAAATTTTTTTCACAGTAAAACAATTTCCCAAGAAGGAATTAAGAATTAGTTATATTTTTGTTATATTTTGTGAAATTACACAAAATTGCTTTTGTGTGTTGCATTTTTACTATTTTATTCCAAGTGTCAAATTATTTTGAAATTATTAAAAAAAATTAAACTTTGTGTTTCTTTTATTATTTCAAAGGAAATGAACTTACAATCAGTATAATAATTACAGTTTTTAATAAAGCTGAAATCCCTCTAGAAGTTACATATCATGCAAGTCAATGTGATTACTCAATCTATCTTTTCTTCTGCAATATATGCATTGACTACTTACACAATAAAAGTTAAAGTTTCAGTATTAGTGTTAAGTAGTGGCAAAATGATGCAAGGAAGCTAACTTATAGAACATTAGCCAAAAAAATAATAATAAATAAAAAAAAGTTAAAAAAAATAATAAAAATTTACCCACTTCATTTATAAATCCCTTCCAATAATTTGTCCAATAGAGGTCAAACTACACATCACAATGCTAGATGGAAGCCTATTGGAGATTGGTTAAGAGATTTCAAGTGCCAAGATGCAGAATTTTGGGCATGTGGAAATGTAAAAGTTTTTTGGAAATTTTTACCATCTTTTTGATTAATTAACATATTGAATTGTGTTTTACAAATAATTTAAATTATGTTTAAATTTAGCTAGTGATTTTAATCTTGCATGATATTAAGTTAAGGCTTACTATTCATACTGCTATGGTATCAGTGTTTTGGTGCGAATATCGCAGAACTTAACGAACAGTGCAGAGGAATAGCGCGGTTTTAATTGTGATAAGTAGCTCGAAGGTTCTAATCACGTGTTGGGTATATATCTTTATTATTTTTAGCTAAGGAATTTTTACTTTTTAGTAAGGATATAACTAATTTAACATTGCAATCAGAATGATATAGCGTAACATATATCTTGAACTTGATAGTGCAAGGTATTAAGTAAAGCTTGATAGAGTAATACGTATCATTGAATTTAGGAATCTGTTAGTTTAGTGTAGTATTGTAAATTAATCGGTTAAATTTATTAATTTTCATTATTAATCAATTAAATAATAAACTTCTTTATTGCTGTTAAGTATGGCACATGTACTAGGAACAATAATTCTCATCACAACGACATGGCCAGGAGTTTTACATTACATATGTGATTAAATTGGTAAAAATTACAGTCACATGGGAAATTGAGTTACACAAAATTAAACACGCAAAAATGAAATTATAATAATAGGAAAATACAAAGAGCATGTGATGGTATTTGTAGTCAGTAGCCATTTTCTGTAGGTTGACTTCAAGACGGAGCAGTGCTTGAATTTTGGGGAGTGTCTGCACAGGTAGAAACCAACTACACAGTTTCAACTGGCTGTATTTGAGGATTAGTGTGGGGTCTGATCTCAAGGATGGCAGAGGATTGTGCCACTGACAGAAATCCCAGATGTTTGGGGCATTTATCACTCCTTTGTACATTTTTAATGGAGTCATTAAATGCCTGCTGTCAATTAACTTCAGGAGCCTGGGTACATTTAACTGCTCGGCCATGTCAGTTGTTTTCAATTGAGGGGGTCAGCAATGCTTATTTGTGGCCCATTTCAGTGTCAGTATTCACACGAGAACACCGGTTTTTGAAGTGAGGGCGACACAGATGTCAAATTTCAGCAGCATATAAAATAACTGGATAAACAGTGGCTTGAAGATATCTGGTAGTGGTTGCAGCATCGTTGGAATGAAATAAGTGTTGCTTCACTCTCCAGCATAGGGTGTTAAATTGCTTCCGGAAGTATTCTGTGTGAACATTAAATTTCAGCTTCGGATCAAAATAGACACCGAGGTCCTTATGGCAGGTAACCACTGGGATGAGAGTACCCAAAACTGATGGTTGAATTACTGTTGGTTGCTGTTTCAATGAGTAAATCATTATTGAAGATTCTGAAGTGTTAAGGTTTAACTCAAACATCTTCAAGGTTGCTCTAAATTGCATTTAAATAGAAATTATATCCCAAAGAAGAGCAGCAAAGCAATGGGCACGAAGTAATCAGAGTGCTATTGCTGAAGGAGAACTGAAGAGAAGATTCTAAAAGGCAACACAGCCTAAAAAAAAAGTGCAACATGTGAAATGTTTACAGACCTTTCTAGAACAGGACATGATCCAGCCAAGAAGGATGCCTTTGTGTGTGCTAGGTGCAGAGTGTATGAGGAAATTAGAAACCAAATCAGTGCTTTTTTTTTTTATGTGAACCCCAAACACGAGAGGTATTAGAACCTATAGTACTTAGTACCGTCCTTGGGTTGGAGGTTGAGAAGACGAAAGAAGATATTTGTTGACATTGGACTTGAACTTCTGTAGATTGTAATTTTCAGGAAATACGTATGAAGGAAGGTTGTTCCAGAAAACGGCAGTTGAATGAATAAATGAGGAAGATGAAAAGTTGGTTCTGTGGGTTTGAAGTTGGACAGTAAATGGATGTTGGCTGGTGGCGGCATGTGTTCGGACTGTTTTGAAAGAGAGAGCGGGAATTATAGAAGCCAATTCAGAAGAACAGTGCCCATGGAAGTATCTGTAAAAGAGGCAAGCAGCAGAAACAGTGCGTCTATGAGAAAGCGAGTAGAGAGACTCTGTTAGAGATGAGTCATTAATTAACCTAACTGCCCTCTTCTGAATGGAATCAAGAAGCCTGAGAGAGGTTTTGGGGGCACCACCCCAAATGTGGGAACAATATTCCATGGCAGGGCGGATTTGCGATTTATACAGAGTGAGCAGCTGTTTGGAAGAAAAGTACCGCCTAGAGCGAAAGAGAAAACCAAGTTTTTTAGATGCAGAGGAAGCAATATTTGTAATGTGCTTGTGCCAAGAGAGATTAGAAGTCAGGGTAATCCCCAAAAGAGATATATCCTTTTGCCTAGAAATTGGAGTGTCACTAAAGATAAACATAGGAGCAGAAGAATCCTTTTTGCGAGATATAAGACAAGACTGAGTTTTAGAAGGGTTGAAATCAACTAAGTTGTCTTTGCCCCACTGGAGAATTACCTGAAGATCGGCATTTAAGGAATTGGTAGCAGATTTTCGAGAAGTTGAAGCTGATTGAGCAGGACAAGATTTCTCAAAACGGAAAGTTGAATGCAATGTGCTATCATCGGCAAAACTATGGATAGGATTTCCAGTCAATGGAAGAAGGTCATTGATATACAAGAGGAAAAGAGTGGGGGAAAGAACTGAACCTTGGGGGACACCGGCATTAGTGGAGAAGTTAGAAGACAGAGAGCCATCTACCATCACCCTCAGAGAGCGATCAGAGAGAAAACTGGATAACCAATTACTAAAAACAGTTGGCAAACAAACCATAAGATGGAAGCCTGTTTAGAAGACCTTTATGCCAAACACGATCAAAAGCCTTTGAGATGTCAAGAGCAACTACTTGTGTTTCACCGAACCTTTCCATTGAAGTAGTCCATAAATGGGTAACATAAGCCAGGATATCACCGGTGGATCGACACTGGTGGAATCCATACTGGTGATTGTTGATCAGACGGAAGGTTTCTAGGTAGTTTAAGAGTTGGCGGTTAATTGATTTCTCCATTACTTTAGAAAGAGTAGAAGTAATTGCAATGGGACGATAATTGGATGGGAGGGATTTATCACCCTTTTTAGGAACTGGCTGGATATGAGCAAATTTCCAAGCAGAAGGAAAAACACCTTTGGAATAAGAAAGTGAAAAAAGGCGGCAAAGCATAGGAGTAAGTTCAGGAGCACAGATTTTGAGAACAAGTGGAGAAATACCATCAGGACCTGGAGCTTTCTTAGCATCAAGATTCATCAAAATCCTTCTGATATCCTTTTGACGGAAGACCACAGGAGGCATTGAATGGACCGTGTTGGGAATGGTGGGAGGTGTTTTACCAAGTTCATTAATACATGAGCTGGAAGAAAAATGGGATGCTAGCAGGTCAGCTTTATCCTTGGCTGAAGTGACAACAGAACCATCTGGTTTGGACAGAGGTGGAAGCAGAGATGGACAAAAGTTGCGGCCAATAGCTTTGGCAAGAGACCAGAATGCTCGGCTACCATTAGGGCAAGAAGCAAGTTTTCTACTCTTAGCCTGTTCAAACTCTAGTTTGGACTGATTAATAACTGCTTTACAATTGTTGCGAGCTTTGGTGTAGGCAGAAAATGAAACTGAAGAATTAGAAACAAGCCAATTACGATATGCAACATTCTTCTCTTGAACAGCCTTAGCACATTTATTGGAAAACCAAGGTTTAGATAAAGGATGAGATTTTAAAGTGGAGTGTGGGATAAAGGATTCCATTCCTGCAAGAATAATTTCACTGACACGATCTGAGCAAACGTTGACATCAGACGTTTTGAAACAGTAATCCGACCAAGGAAAAGAAGAAAAGAAGTCACGCAGGTCATCCCATTTTGCATTCTTGTAATGCCAAACAACACGAGGTTGGGAATAGCCATGAGATAAAGGTTCCATTGGAGAAGAGACAATCACCAAGTTGTGATCTGAAGTGCCTAAAGGACCTCTCACTTCGACCGTGTACTTAGAAGGGTTGTTTGTGAGAAAAAGATCAAGCGTATTGGCTGTATGATTCGGATTGTCCGGTATTCTTGTAGGTAAATGAACAATCTGTGCTAGGTCATTAGTAATTGCAAAAGCCTCAGCATCTCGACCTGCTGGGTCGGTGTGACAAGAAAACGGAAGCCAGCTGGAGTTGTGAACATTAAAATCACCAAGGAAAATTACCTCACTGCTAGGAAAGTTGGACTGGAGAAAGTCAAGTTGCAACGAGAGGAAGTCAAAGAGCTCCAAGTGATTAGTGGAGTTGGGAGAACGGTAGAGACAACAGATGAATTTGACACAATGCGGTAGAGAGATTTTAAGCCAGAGAAGATCGAAGAGAGGAGATTCCAAATTGCCAAGTCTCTGACAGGGAATATCAGAACGGACATATGCACAAGTACCACCTTTGAGGCGAAAGGAATCATACAGCGAATAATTTGGGCATCTGAGATGAGCAGTAGTTGAATCAACCGATAACTGAGATTCTGTCAGAAAAAGTACATGTGGTTTGGCAGACTGCAAGTGGAAATGGACATCGTTGAGATTAGAATTGAGACCACGTATATTTGTGAAATGAATTAGGAAGTCCTTGGGAGGTTTAGATCTTTTCGCAGATAAGCTTGTTCTATTAGTTTGACAATTCATGGTGTATTCAATAGTAAGAAAAAGTGGGTGGGACATGCTGTATGAAGTAATGAAATTTTTGGATATGGCGTACATGTGGTAAGAATATACCCAGATCCTTGACATAACGTGGCCTCGACAATGCTCCCCGCATACACACTACTCGGACTCCCTCCAGTCACTATCTGGCAGAGTAGAGGTAGCAAGATTATACACTAGCTGATCCGGAAGCCTCCTAGAGAGTTACCAATAGGTTCGGTCCGGTCCGGTGTACTAACTAGCGGCCGGCCTGCGAAAACCGTTTTAGAGCTGTACCCTCGAAATGTAAGGAATATTGGATCTCGCCACGACGTTCATCATAACCTCAAAAGTGATCAATCATACTGCATGATGGAAGAGATAGGAAAGGGTTGACCGGAACTTAGCTCTAGAGACTAAACATGGGTTCCACCACTTCAAGCCTCCAATAAGCAAAGTGGTGGTATTTCACCGGTTGATGAAAGTCATCTACCACCTAGTACTGCCTGGTAACATAGAGGGGCGGCGTTCCTCCATGTGGTGTGGGCGCCACACCTCGACCCCTGCTTACGTTGGTTCACACCTGGGTGGTCACCCACCATGTGCTTGTGCATGGAGGTTATACCCAGGATTACTAACAGTCCCACCATCGTGAAGGTGCAAGCATCGTGAAGGTGCTTTGATTGGCATTTATGTGAGTCTGAAGAGTAGGGTAGATCCCCTCGAAGGAATTAAAATGGGGGGCCCATCAAGCTCTCAGCGCCCCAACTCAATGACAAAGCTAACTCTTGTGCATCAGACAACACAGTAGCAATCTTCAAGGCAGAAAGCACTGGACCAACAGGAGCTAGTTATTGTTGTTGACTCTATTGTCAGGGAAAGGGGAAATATATTGTGCAAGGAGCATAGGTGGAATAAGACCAGGGTATGCCTGCCAGGGCAAAAGTAGATGACAATGTAAAGCAGATATCTTTTGAGGGCAAAAAAGCTGATACTGTAGTACATGTTGGCACTCATGATATTAAGAGTAGGAGATCTGAGGACTTACTGAACAAGTACAGGGTAATGCTGGAAATAAGTCGTAAGTTAGGATTGAATTTGAAAGTGTCTCAATTCTGCCAAGACGCGATAGAAGAGAGTATATGTTGAGAGCCTTGTCAATCAATTTGGCTATGGAAAGAATGTGCAAGGCTCATGGGGTAGAGGGTAGAATTTATTTCAGAATGGTCTGTGCTTGTTATTAGGAAAGACTGTTTTAACAGGGATGGATTAAATCTGAATAGAAGGAGCACAAGAATATTTGCTGATGCTATTGAGGCAGTGATAGGTGGCATAAAACTACCAGCTTGGGGCGGGATATGCGGACTAGAGCAATAGGCAGAGGTGAAAGTGATTCTTGCACTACTTCTATTAGAATGTGCAGCAGCCTGGAAAGCAAGGTGTTTGGGATTTTAGGCCCTGTTGTGTGTCATCATGGAACAAATAAATACTTGGGCTGTGTTAGGGTAACTAAGAGTAAGAACACGTGGATGTATACTTGCTAGTACACTAATGCTAGGAGCTTTGTAAATAAATTTAATGAATTTGAAGTACTGATTAATCATCAAATGCAGAATAGTGGAGACATGGTATCAAACAGACATAAGTGAATTTGAATATGGAGAGTACAACGAGAGAGAGAGAGAGAGAGAGAGAGAGAGAGAGAGAGAGAGAGAGAGAGAGAGAGAGAACAGCCAGGACAGGATAGGTAGAGGTGTTATGCTTTTAGTTAAGAAGAATATTAAATCTAAGGCATCCAGTTGACATTTGTGGTGAGTGCAATTTGAGCCAGTTTGATGTGATATAAGCAGTGAAAAAACAAAATTAAGAGTATACCACAACAGCTATACAGGGAATGTCTCATAATAGCAGATTTTAAATTTGCAGATGTTGACTGGAATTTGTGGGTTGGTCACTCGCACTAGCAAGACTTGTGGATTTCTTGGATGACTTTTTTCTACAGCAGCATATTAGAGAGGCAGAAAGGGAAAGCAACACTCTTGATCTAGTTATCAGCAGTGATTCTTCATGTATTAAGAATCTGCAGGTAAAAGACCGAATGGGTGGCAGCAATCACTGTACTAATGTGGAATTTAATTAAAGACATAACTACTATCGAGGGTAAAGGGAAAGGCTTCTGCTTTCATAAAGGTGGCTACAGAGGTCTCAGACAGTTTTTAAATTGTGCAGTAGGACCAACTGATGATGTTACCAATGGCAAATTCTAAATGGGAAGTAATCAAAAATGTTACTAGATTTTTTATGCCAACAGAGAAATACCATTCAAGGCTTGGACCTAAATAGATATCAGATGAACTATTGAGACAAGCGATAGACAAGAAAAGTGACGGGATACATATAAATTATCAGGTAATACAGAAGCCTATGGTAGACATAAATTAGTTTGTAATCAAGTCACAAAGGAGGTTAGGCAAGCTAAAGCAGATTATGAGAAGTCTCTGGTGAAGAATCCAAAGGAAAACAGCAAAGACTTCTATGCTTATATTAACAGTAGAAGGAAGGAAGGAAGGGGCAAATCACATTGGGCCACTTGAGTCAATGGATTAACTGTTGATGACCCTGCTCAGGTTGCTGACAAATTGAATAGATATTTTGCATCTACATTCACACAAGAGAAATTTTTTACAGAAGGGGCCATCAGAAGCTTATCAAATTCTAACAGGGAGCAAAATGATTTTGTGATAACTGAAAGGAAAGTGGAAGTGAAATTGTTGAAGCTGAACATAAAAAAGGCACTTGGGGGTGGAGAGGATCTATCCAAACATATTAAGGAAGGCAGCAAAGGAGGTGAGCAAACCCTTAGCCATAATTATGAGAGCATCCTTGGATTCTGGGGGAGTCCGTATGGACTGGAGATGC
Source organism: Mastigoproctus giganteus (assembly GCF_048544385.1). Taxonomy (NCBI): domain Eukaryota; kingdom Metazoa; phylum Arthropoda; class Arachnida; order Uropygi; family Thelyphonidae; genus Mastigoproctus; species Mastigoproctus giganteus. The sequence goes on along the minus strand of NC_143580.1, from coordinate 146,545,957 downwards.
TCAAATGTATCCCTAATTCAAACGGGGAGGGGGGGATCAAAAGGTGACATGAGTAATTACACACCTATCAGCTTAACATCTGTTCTAGGGAAAATAATAGTCACTGGTTAAAGAAGTAACATAGGACCATATGAAAGGAATGCAATTATACTATTGTCACAGGATGGATCTGTTAATCAGTCTCCTCTAACCAATCTGATAAATTACTATGATGCAGTGACCAAGGAACAGGATGCAAAAAAATAATTTTGATACAATATACTTGGATTTCAGGAAGATTTTTGGACACTTGCACATAAAAGGCTGTTATATAAACTGGAGTGATGCGGCATTAAAGGTAAGTTACTGCTGTGGATAAAGCAATAACTCGTCTGCTATGGATAAAGGGATAGTTAAGTGGAAGAAGACAGAGTGGTTATCAATGGGCACTACCTCTTTGGGAATTAATGTTATTTATCAGTGGAGTTCCCCAGGGTTCAGTGCTGGGCTCATTGTTTTCAATATTTATTGATTATATTGATGAAGGTGTATCAGGCTTAAAGCCTAAGTTTGCAGATGATACAAACGTTGGCAGGGTGGTTAACGACAGTAATGATAATATGCAACTGCAACAAAATTTAGAAAAATTAGGTCGATGGGTTGAGAAACGGCAGTTGAAGTTTTAACATTGGCAAATGCAAGGTACTGCATATCGGTAGCAGTAATCTCAGTGTGATATCAACTATGTGGAACTACACTGAGGGTAGTAGAAAATGACCTGAGGGGTAATAGTACAGTCAGATATGAAATTCTCTGAGCAGTGCAGATGTGCTGCTAGATATGGCCTGACCATGAACGAGGCCTTGTTCGTGGTCAGGCCATATCTTAAGTACCGTATACAGGTCTGCAGGCTTCACTTTAGGAAGTGATGTAGATCTGCTTGAACAAGTGCAGAGAAGGGCAACCAGATTGGTGAAGGGAACAAAATGGTGCTCTTACCTAGAAAGGCATCAGTGCTGCAAATTGTAGTCTGGAGACCAGGCACCTGTGGGGTGATCTGATTGAGATGTTTAAGGCCTTGAATGGATTGAGTAAGTTAAATGTGAATGGCATTCTTCCTCTTGCTGAGACTAAACACACGAGAGGGCATATTGATCGAGTAGTTAATTGTTGGAATAGGATTCCATCTGTTGTTGTGTGAAAGTGGATGGTTTGAATAAATTCAAGAAAGAACTAGACAAATTATTGGAAGGTAAGGATGGGTGAAGCATTTTTTTCTTTTTTTTTTTCAGTTGATGCTATATAAGTTTACTTTCTTACATCCTTTGCCACTATTACTACTTTAAATATTGGCTTTAAAAATTTTTCTTATTCAAACAATATTAAGTTTATTAACTGCATAAAAAAATGCTTTTTTTTTTGCAGAAGTAAAATTTTTTACCAGACCCATTAAAAACCTTTGGTCACTGCAAACAACTTCAACCATCCTGCTGTAATGTCCAGTATTTTTGAAGGGCACCATGAAAGATAGTTACATATTAAAAATAATCAAATAAAAAAAATAATAAAAAATCAATAGATGGATTATCTGAAAATTTGATCATAACTGTGACATATGTGGATGTACGTCATGCTGATTAGCATAGTAGAATGTCCAAAAGCCTGTCTGTTACCACCCTGATATAGTAATCTGAAGGTGCTATAAAAACATGTATAATGTTACAAGCAAACAGTCAGTGAGCAATGACCATCTAACAGCATGCAACATTGGGTAGTCAATATGGAAAATTAATAGTCATGTAGGTTGCATTGCTTGAATGGCTGCATGCTGTTGGTAACAATAGATAGGAAGGTACTTGGCTACAGTTCCAGGGCTCTGGTGGCATAAGAAGAATGTCAGATCTGTTACAATGTCAGATTTCCAGAATTGTTAACATTATTTCCATATGGAATTATCTACATGCAAACTATCACTGTTTGCTCCTGCATCAGGGAGCATAATTAGCAGGTGACTGAGAATGGAGATGCATTCTCACCAACTACTGCCTCACTTATCTCTGATGCCCTTCCATCAATGTCAACATCTGCAGTAGTGTGAGAGAATTGCTTGGGGAAAAAATATGGCATTGCGCTGTATTTAGTGATGAATTATATTTCTGTCTGGGATCTAGTGATGGCTGTAGGTGCATCCTGAGACCTGCTGGGAACAGAGGTAATGATTCAGCCTGCATCAGAAAGCAGCATACTAGGCCAACACCCAGAGTCATGGTATAGGGAATCATAAGTTACAATAGCTGTTCACCTTGAGTTGTTATTGATGACAAAATATTATGCTGAAATCATTCTGGGACCACTGCTTTTGCCCTTTCTAAGCTTGCATCACTTTGTAAGTAAACAAAACATTTGCTCCTATTTTGTTCAATTCCATATATATTGTCCAATGAAAATTTTTGCAGTTCCAGTTCCAAATGGTACTTCCAGAGGAAAATCCAGTACGCAGAGTTATCACAACTCAATAGTTCCTATATGATGTCAACATGCTTTTTTGGCCATGTTCATTCACCAGATCTTTCGCCCATCAAACACATTTGGGACATGAATAGATATTCATCTTGACCACTGCCTCTCAGTCTCTTATCATTGTTGCCTAACTTACAGGCGAGGTGGAAGAAGAAGAATGGCTTAATGTGACATTTGCCACCTTTTCTATTCCTTGCATCACTCTTCATGGATGAAATATTTTATATATAGATGCACACTGCATTTTTGTAAGTAAACAATTGTTGAATGTATACAAACATTTCTTGTCTACATTGATATCTATCACTCAACTTTGTGCTCAAAGCATGTACTTCCACAGTACTGTCCAATGAAAATTTTTGCAATTCCAAAATTTTTTCCTTCAGTGAGAGAGAGCTTTAAATATATATGCATCATTTGAAAATGGCCAAAATGATTAATTAATGCTACTTATAAAAAAATGCAATTATTAAAAGTTATTAAAATAAATCCAGCATATATGAAAGACACCTGTCAAAACATGCAAGGTATTACTTGATGGTCTATAAAAGTAGCAGTAGCTTTCTCTGCTTTTGTCAGGAAATCTGCATTAAAAGTTTGTTAATAACAGTGATTCATTTTCCTCCACTTACTGAAAGAAGGATCCAATGTTCTAAATGCCACGAGAATGAACCCAAAGTAAGCACCAGATGCAATTTATTTTAGAAGCCATGATAGGATGATTAGGGCACTTTGGTTTTTAGATTAAATTTAATTTTAAACAAAAGTAATCATATATGTGTATAACAAAATAATGTAATGAATCAATTCTGATCTCATTTTGATCCTGATCTAAAATATATCTCCATTCACCCTCTTTTCCACTAATTTGCTAATCCATCCAAACAGGCTTCAGCAGTGACCGAGTTTATTCTTGTGGTGATAGGACTATATGTTACCTGAAATTCCATTCTGTCCCATTCTTGAAAATAATATTTCTTCAGTCAACTGGCACTGTTTGTATTTGAACTAATTCAACAGTATTTCACAACCATACACTGGCAGAAGAAAACCTAACCTAAGATTAATAGGGCACTACACAGAGAGAGTACTCTAAACAGAAAATATGAAATGAAATGTATGAAATGAAAAGTGTTTCAGTGCAGAGTAGGCATTTGATGAGGAGAAAACAAGTCACAGAAAATAACTCTTATAACTAAGGTAAGCTGTACATTCCCATATTCTTTTTTAACCTAAAACATTTTAGAAAAAAAAAAAAAAAAACCACAGAGATGCCACTGTAATACAAAATGAAAATAAAAACCACATCATATATTGAGAATATGAATTTATCAGCTCACCTAAACTGTTCCTTGCACTAAACATGAAAATTCTGTATGGCTGAAATACAAAAATTATTATTACAGTATGTTGCTTTGTGTGCCCATCTTTTATCATGATTATTTTTTATTTTTCTTACGAACAGCCATGATCACATATTAATGTAAAATGTAGAGGTACGATGGGGTAAGTAAGTCAAATCTTTTCTATGTAAAAGACACATCTGTCAAAATGCACTGATCAATATCCAATCAAGAAATGACCGATGTAATTATTTTCCTGTGCATTTGTAGTGACATGATTGCTCCGCCCACTTGTACCACATCCCTCTTCTCCCATTGGCTACTACACCACACGGCATTCTCAAGGTCAAATAAATATCACTAAGTAATTATTTACATGCATTTACATAGGTCATAGTGTGTTTACATACAAATATTTACAAAATACTAAACTATTTACAAATATACAAACTATATCGAGTCCCTTCATCAGCTGACATTACAATGGAGCGTCAAATGATGCCAGGGTGGTCATGTATTAGACAGTAAAGCACGTGCACAAGGTTGGTGAACATTGAGGCAACTGTCTTTCAATGGAAGACAACAATGTAATTATTTACCTGTGCATTTGTAGTGATGTAACTGCCCCCACCCTCTTCTCCCATTGGCTTGAATAAGTGATGTAATTACCCTATCCTCTTATCCCACTGGCTTGAATAAGTGATGTAATTGCCCCACCCTCTTCTCCCATTGGCTCGAATAAATATCACTAGGAAGAAAACTTTTTTAATGTACAGAGAGATAATGTTCTAGCCTTTTTTTGGTAACACAGGATACTTTTTGCAAGACTTTCACAAAAGTATCCCACAGAAGTTTCACAAAAAAGTCACTCATGGACCAGTGCATAGTATTCTGGCTGATATCTTACATAGTTGATGAATATTAACTTACACAGACTCATAAAATTGCAAAATGTGATGATCTGTGGGCCCACCCTCCTGTTGAAATCATCAATTTTCATGCCATGATGTGCACACTACTTGTCAAAATAATGTTCTGGCCTTTTTTGGTAATGTATAGGATACTTTTGTGGAATGCATATACACTAGAGTTAGCTTATATACCGTTCATGACAACAAACTCTACAAAATTTCTTATTTTTCATAATAATTCTCACATAGGCAAGTGGTGAAATTTGAGAAGCTTTTGTTAGATAGCGAAAAGCATGCCATTGTGATGAAAAGCAGTGTTTTGCTACACAAAAAAATTGTACCTGGCCGAACACAACAGCGCAACATATGGTAACACTATATCACCTAGTCTTTTGTGGGCACTCAGCTTTTGTGAAGTGAAAAACAATATAAACAGATAAAACAAAATTGCAGCACATACAAGACTAAAGAACACTATTAGAAAGGTACAAAAAGAATCAATTACTAATCCCCAACCAGTGGATCACCAGGATTAGTGGATCACCAATATTTTCCTGCTGGCTGTGTCAGGGGATGCAGCACTACTGCCTGGTTGATTGCTCTCTGATGTTAGAAACTTTCAACCCTATAGCCTCTTTGGCTGTTCACTATTAAAAGTGATAGAAAAAAGTATGTTTAAAACTTTCACATATCCAATTTTCACAAGTCTCCTATCATTTACTGTGGACTTCCTGGATGTTCTGCTCGCTCTCTCTCTCTCTCTCTACTAAAATCTTGCAAACCTGGAACAAATCAAATTAATCTTCACTCATTTATTTATTTATAAATTTTTTTCCCTCCTGGACATTTCTTCAGCATTCAATGTAGTCTCAAATTCAGCACTAATTATACTACTTAGGAATTACTTCTCAATACACAGTCCACCCCATTTCCTATAATCTGCCCAATCATCATTTTCCAATATATACTCATGCAGGAAAATTAAGATTGTTATTCTTCTAGGCAGATCCTTATCTATCTTGCTATTATCAGCTATTCTCATTCCTTTTCATGAATTCATTCTCACTTAATGACATATGCAAATAGCATAGTCATCAGTATCTCACTGCCAAGTCAAGGGTCAAATACTACTTCTAACCCAGTGGTTCCCAATATTCTTCCTCCCCTTACCTTCCTTACCATTAATTAAATGTAATTAAATACATTTAATTAATAATTAACTTCCTTACCATTTCTGACTATCAAAATTTATAAATTATGTCAAATGATAAAAATTAATATAAAAAATTTTCAAAAATCATTTATTGATAATCTGTGCAATGTTAAGCACAATTTTTTAAAATAGCTTATGAACCCGCAGTGCTATTTTCATAGAAAGGATATGCAGACCATTGGGAACCAATATTTTTACTTAGCTTTATTTTCTGAAGAAAATTTGAAAAATTGTTGAATACATTAAATTCATCGGCTTCCAGTCTCTCTCTCTCTCTCTCTCTCTCTCTCTCTCTCTCTCTCTCTCTCTCTCTCTCTCTCTCTCTCTCTCTCCCTTGAAAAGATAAGTGTATCTTTTTCTTTCTCTTAATATCACTCAGTAAGCTCAATTTTTCCTTGCAAGGTATCTCCATTATTCCTTCTGAGGAATTAAAGTCCTTAGGTCTTGTTTTTGACCCTCTAAGTTTTGATTCCATGCACTTATACAATGCCTTCATACCAAAGTACCAAAGAGTTTTAAGATTCATGAAATTGACCTATTTGTCAAAGACAAGCAGAAGGTCATGGATTACATCATCATCAGCCATTTTCAATCCACTGCAGGATGAAGGCTTCTCCAGCAACTTTCCAGTTCCTTCTGTTTTGAGCACTGGCCATCCATTTACTACCCACAAACTCACGAATTTCATCTATCCATCTCTCTCTCTGTACCTTTGTAATTTATACCTTTGTCTTCCAGGTTTTCTTCTATCTCCTCTTGGGTAACATTGTTATTTTCTTAGTCCATCTATAATCATATCTTTGAGCTATGTGTCCTGCCCAAGACCATTTTAGTTCTTTAGTTTTGATAAGAATGTCCTTTACTTGAGTTTGCTGCCTAATTCATGTGTTTCTCTTCTTATCTAACAGTCTGATTCCCAATATAATTCGTTCCATTCTTCGCTGTGTAGTTCTCAGCTTCTCTTCCATTCTTTTGGTGAGTGCCCAAGTTTCACTTCCACAAGTCATGGTGGGGAGTATACACTAGTTCATTATTTTATGTTTCAGACAAACTGGGCTATTGCTCTTCAGTATGTGACTATATTTCCTGAATGCTATCCATCCAAAATTTATTCTTCTCTTGACTTCCAATCATTTGTCATTATTACAGCTAATAACTTGTCCCAGATAAGTATATGATTCCACCTTTTCAATTACTGCTCCTTCAATCATTATTTCCCTTTCTGTGGCATACTTGTTCATCATTACTTTTGTCTTAGCCATATTCATCTTTAGTCCAAAACCTTACTAACTGTGCATAACTGATTAAGATTTTCCTCTAATTCTTTGGGATCATGGCTTATGACCACAATGTCATCTGCAAATTGTAGATGGTTTAGGTACTCTCCGTTCACATTGACCCCTTTCTGTGACCAGTCTAATCTTCTGAAAGCTTCCTCAAGGGCAGCAGTAAACAGCTTCGGAGATATTGTGTCTCCTTGTCGAACTCCTTTCTCGATTTAAAATTTGCTACTGTCTTTGTCTAGTCTAATAAAGGAGGTAGCATTCTCATATATTTTCTTCAAAATCATAATATGTGGGGTATCTATGCCTTGTCTTTCCAGTGCCCGAAACATTGCCTTATGCTGTATGGAGTCAAATGCCTTTTCATAATCCACAAATGCCAGGCATAATGGTGTTTTATATTCATTTGCTTTCTCCATTAGCTGTGATATTACGTGAAGGTGATCCATAATTGAGAATCCTGTCCTAAAGCCAGCTTGCTCTTTCGGTTTATTCTCATTAAGTATTCTTTCTAATATGTTAGTAATGACCCTTGTGAACAACTTGTAGATGTGGGATAATAAGCTAATTGGTGTATAATTTCCAATTTCTGATTGATCTCCTTTCTTATGCAGCAAAACTATGATTGCATTATTCCACTGCTTAGGCATCACACCTTTTCTAATGCACTTTGTGAAGAGCCTTGCCAGTTTTTGTGTTATGTCTCTTCCTCCCAATTTTAACAACTCTACAGTAACTTCATCTTCCCCCAGGGCTTTCTGATTCTTCATTTTCTTCAATGCATGTTCTACCTCATCAGGAAGAATATCAGGTATGTCATATGTATTGCTAATTTGCAATCCATCATTCCCTTGCTCCTTGCATAATTCTCTATAGTAGTCTTCTGCTATTTGAATTATGCCTTCTCTGCTGTTTATAAGTATACCATTGCTATTCTTCAGTGTCAGTATCATTTGTCTTTCTGTATTACTGCTCATGGCTGCTGATTTAAATCCTTTGTTTTCCCTTAATGCTTGTTCTACTTTTCTTGTGTTAAATCTTCTTATGTCCTCTCTGAGTCTCTTTCTAATGGCTTTGCATAACTCAGTATACTCAATTTTCTCTTTGTCAGTGTTTATCTTGCTCTTCATTTTTCACCTTCAGTTCATCATAACAAGTGTTTCTTGTCTAATTTTTCTTCTTTGGATTTCTTTTTCCCTATACGTTAGCATTAGTAGAGGCATATGATGCAAAAAAGTAAAGCTTATGCAACATCAGCCAGAAAAAAAAAAAAACTTCCACTTCATCCCTCCGTTCGTTCGAAATACCTGTCCAGCTGAGCCTTAAATTTATTTAGGCTATCAACTTCCACAACAAGGGATGGAAGTCTGTTCCACCAACCAACTACCCGCTGGCTAAAGGCAAATTTGAATTTATGCCCTCTCAAGTGATTATTCTGAGCAAGAGGCAGAATCCCAATGGCATTGAGCATGCTCAAACCATTGAAGGCTTTATACACCTCTATCAGACCACCTCGCTGGTCCCTAGTCTCCAGACCCTGTAATTTGCAAAATTTAAGCCTTTCTTTGTAAGAGCAACCCTTTGTTCCATTCACTAACCTTGTTGCCCTTCTCTGTACTCGTTCCAGCAGCTCTACATCCTTCTTGAAATGAGGCATCCAGACCGGTATACAGTACTCAAGGTGTGGCCTGACGATTGCCTCATACAAGGGAATAATCACCTCCTTATCCCTGCTAGAAAAATTCCTGTATATCATTGATAAGACACCATGAGCTACTCTTGCAGCCCGTCTGCACTGCTCAGAGAACTTCATATCGCCTGCAAAATTACCCCCGGGTCCTTTTCATTCTCTACCACTGTCAGTGCATTGCTGTTTCCCATATGTAGTACTTTACATTTGTCAATGTTAAACTTCATTTGCCACCTCTCACCCCATCTACTCAACCTTTCCAGATCCTGTTGCAGCAGGATAGTGTCAGTAGTGTCCTTAACAACCCTGCCAACTTGGACATTAAGCTTGAAATACCATCATCAATATTATTTATAAATACAGAAAACAATAATGGACCCAACACTGAACCCTGAGGGACTCCACTGATAACATTAGTCCACGATGAGCAGTGTCCATTGATTACCACTCTCTGTCTTCTCCCCCTCAAACAAATCACTGCTCCAATTTGTGCAGCAGTCTTCCATGTGCAACAGTATCAAAAGCCTTTCTAAGATCCAAGTATATAATATCAAAGTTATTCCCTGCATCCAGTTCTTTTGTGACTGCATCATAGTATCCAATCAAATTGGTCAGGCAAGACTTCCCCTTAACAAAACCAATCTTTGTCCAAGCTATAACTGAAGTCTTGTCTAGATGATCCTGCAGTGCTTCTTTAACCAGTGCCTCCATTAATTTTCCTGGAACAGAAGTTAAACTCACAGGTCTATAATTACTTGTGTCAGCCTTTGATCCTCCTTTGTGAATTGGGGTCACATTTGCACATCTCCAGTCTATGGGTAAGCTCCCATAGACTGGAGGTTTCTTGGGCTTTATCACTTTCAGAAAGTTGTAATATTTCTCGTCGATATCTTGGTCCTGAGCAGTCTGCAGAAGCTGAAACTTGTTCTTAAGTTCCAGTACATACTGCTTTTTCTCCTCTTCTGTTATCTCAAAGACCTTTGTATTATTTACTCAAGCTAATTTTTTCCTTTCCTTTCCTACATCTATATCAAGTGTACATCTTACCATTCTGTGATCACTTCCTTATTCAGGACAGTAACATCATTCACGATATATTTTCTGGTAGTGAGGATGAAGTCGATTTCATTAGTTGTTAATTCATTTGGACTCTTCCATGTCCACTTTCTGTTCACCCTTTTCTTGAAAAAAAGTGTTCATTCTGACAATCCTTGAGATTCTGCAAATTCCACAAGTCTTTCGCCTCTTTCACCAATTCCAAAATTTCCTATAGTTCCCCTTTCTGCACTGTTTTGTCTTTTTCCAACTTTAGCATTGAAGTCCCACAATAATAGTGTAGTGGGTTTTCTGCTCATCTAGAAGACTCTCAATTTCGGTGTATATTTCTTCAACCTCTTCATCATCATGGCTCGATGTTGTGCATAAATCATTATAACCTTTAGCTTGTACCTCTTAGAAATCTTGAGTATTAGTCTTGACACCCTTGGTGATGTACTTTTGAATTCCAAATCTTTATGGACCAGAAACCCAACTCCACCTTCACTCCTTTCACTGTTTCCATTGGTGTACAGCAGATTTCCACTTGATAAACTTATAAGTGATTCATTTCTTCTTCTTGTTTCAGCCAAACTGATAATATTCCAATTCACATTTTCTAATTCTTTTTCCAACTCTAATATCCTGTCTTCACCGATGAGTGATCTTACGTTGTAACAGGCCAAGTTCAGTTTCCGTGCATGGCAGCCTGGTCGTACTCAGAGATTCTTAGCACTTAATGGATTACATCAATTGTAATCAAATCATAAATACCCTGCTATGTCCTCATTTGGTCATCTTTTCCCACTTCAACCCAGCAGCTACTAATATGATGCCAATATTGGTACTAAAATGGCTCACCTTTAAGAATCAACTGTCATACACAAACCCAAGGACCCAACTAATATCAACCTCGCAGTGTGTGCCTCCCCTTCACTGTTAGAAATACAAAAAATTCTAAGCTCCAATAGCCCAAATAACTATGTTAACATATAGAATGTTATAAACTGGTAAGTCCCTACTGGGTTTTCAAGAACCAAAAACTAGGAGCCAACTTCATAAAGCATGCTGTTGATTATGACAAGAGTGCTTTCTGAAAGGGATTTAATGGTGCTTGCTGTAATACCCGCAAAAATTATGTAAAATTCAAAACTTAATTTCATGTCAGTTTTTGGTTATTGTAAATACAACAGCTTTCTATTAAGGGGTATGCCATTTTATGGAATTTCATTTCTGTCTTTGTTACTAAAGAAATAATAACAGTCAGTAGTGTGTCCAAAGCAGAAAATGCAACATCCAGATTCTAGGCAGAGCAAACTTATTCCTGCAAATGAGCAATAATGAGGCTTTCATTATTTATTTTTTACTTTTCAGTCTGTTAGTATGCATCAGCTGTCAGTTATATGTTAATTTCTTGCAGGATAGTAATTTATCTTTTCTGTATCCATCCTTTTTAAATTTAAAAAGGATGAATACAGAATAGATGTGTGAAATTTCCATTCAGCCATAGGATAACTAACCAATGGAAAAAACTTCTACATAATGTTGTGATAGCGAGTGGTTTGAATAAATTAAAATAGTAAGAAAGTGTGATCATATCCTTGCCACTTTCTCAATATATCTGATAAGAATAAATTAAATTTCCATAAATCTTATATACTACTAAAGCAATTTTTCTCGACAAAACAGAAAAATCATAAGATTTAAAAAGAATAAACATCAGCATTTTAAACAGCACTTACTTTTACATGCTGTGTTCTTTCTAAAAGTCTCTCATACAACTGCCTTACTCTGTCATATTCTTCTTGCTCTACTTCAAAATCAATATAGGCCTTCCATATAAGTTCTGGCATATCGAGTCGTGGGCGATTGATGGCAATCTCATAGATAGCACGTGCTCTATCTACATCACCTAAAATAGTTTCCAGTTCTGCAAACTGATCATTATAAAACAAATTATAAAATTGAAAGTATTGTTTTAATCACATCACAATAAATATGTGGTTCCAACACTAATTCTTTAATACTGTAAAATGATGTAGAACAAAAAAAAATTTTTTTATCCATGATATATCTATATGTGAACCCCTGGCGCTCGTCGCCGTGATGGGATATTGTGCTGTAAATCTACTTCACAATAAAGATTTATTTATTTATTTATTTATTTATTTACGCATTCAGAAATATTAATTATTTTAATTAGTTCTTGTTTATTTAATTAATAGATATAATTCTCCTAATTACACATATATCCAGTCAGAAGACAGAATGAAATGAACACCCAGTCAGGTCAAGTGCCATGATTCGTAGAGGTGATCTTCCAAGAGGAAAATCAGCTTGAATTTGAGGTCAAGAGGTATCAGAATATACTTTGTAAATTGCTCACATTCCATGGTCAATTTATTTTGCTGGATGAAAAATCATGCAACACTTACTAATCAACAAACTCAACCTTGATGTCAAAAAAGTCAGTCCATAAATATTTCTTCCATCTTGATGTAACAAATTTTTATGGACTAAGTGTCTAGGCTTTTCCCTGAAAAAAAAAAAAAAATCTGTAAAAAACATCAATTGTTAATCACTGCACTAGCCATGAGCACATTTAACATGAAACAAGCAACAAACAGCTAAACGGAGTCATCTCTCCATTTACTCGTAGTCATATATTGAGTGATCTGAGTGCAAACTGCACATAATTTAACCTGTTTTGACCACCTGGAGGTTAAATTTGGCCCCCTCCCCCATTAATTTAGTTTAACTTTAATTCAAACTTTTTTTTTTTTTTTTTTTTTTTGCTCAGGGGTAACTTGCAGTGCTTTCTAAGGTGATTTTTTAAAAAAATCTCTATTGAACTGAGAGAAAATGACCCTCCGAAATTGCAAATATCTTGTACATGATTTTATATGCTAACAGGTTTAAACATTTTGTTTGGTCTCAAAATGTTAGGCGATAAGAGCTTGGGTAATGAATTTATAAAACTTGGTTGCACCATTTAGTGCAAATGCAGCATTTTGTTCATTATCATGACAAGGCTGACACTACATTCTCTGACAACAGTCAACAGTACAAACAGGCTGCCAGAACAGCACATGGGGATTCTCAATTATATACAGGAACTTTGCCAGCAGAGACAAAGAAGTGATGATCATCACATTGTATACATGGCAATGGTTGTGTCATACTTTGAAAAACACATACATTTGTCAGCATAGATCTATCGGAAAGGGTAAAGAGAAGAGCAACAAGATTTACTCAGGAGCACAAAAGATAGTGCCCCTGACTGATAAAGCTTACAGAACCCTAGTCTTTTTTATCAAGAAAGAATAGGATTCTGTACTGTCTCTGTAAACCAGGGTATCTGTGTTGAGATAATTGAAGTGTATAAGGCTTTAAATGCTAATTAAACTGAATTCCTTTACTCTTTCTTAAATCTCACACACACACACACACGCACACACACACACGACAAATATTTAAATTTAAAAAGGATGGATACAGAAAAACAGATGTCTGAAATTTCATTTGGTCATAGGATAACAAACTGTTGGAAAAACTTCTACACAGTGTTGTGAAAGTGGGTAAATAAATTTAACATTCAAATCACGTTGACAAATTATTGGAAGGAATGGAATTTTTTTTTTTGGCTGGTGCTGCTTTCAGCACGAGCAAAAGAAAATAAAATATATAAATAATAAGCTCATTTTGCTAATACTAGTACTCAATCAATAATATATTGAGAAGCAAATCACTACATATTGCCTGTCTTAATAGTACAAATAAACTGCACTATTCATAAAGGGGAAACACAGAACTGTCATAACTAGAATACATCAATTTGCCTACCTGTAGGTAGCAAACTAGGAATTGCTCAGTGATGACATCTGGAATAGACAGTAACTAGAACAGTGGCCTCTTTTCCACTATATTGAGCAACTTTAAAAATAGAAAAAGGTCTAAGGATTGACCTATTCCAATTTTTTTTTACAAGTGTATATCTATTTTAAATAAAACATGCTGGTTGCAGAATTTATATATAAAAAACATATTAAGTAGGTATGTAAAAATCTGAAGTAAACTTACAAACTAAATAATACAGTTAATTAATGGGATTTCAGGCACTGGTTTATCTGGCTGTAAATATTGTCTTATCAATTATAAGACTGTGTCCTTCCTTATCTTACTGATTTACCTATTAAGATAACATATTTCTTACCTTCTCTTACCTCATCAATTTACCATACCTTTGTATTTAAGGAAGTTACAGTTATATTATTACACAATGGTGCAACCACATTTGGAATATTGTTCGAAGGTTACATTTAAAGAGACACAACTTCTTGGAAGGGTCTAAAGACAGATGTGATAAGCCTGATGAGAATAGTAAAGAGGTGTCAATATATGAGCAGATTACAAAGCTTGGGAAAAAGGAATCTCTTGGGGGAGGGACTGATTAAGGTGTATATAGCATTGAGAGGGTGTAAAAATTGAATGACAGTGGAATTTTCACACTGGTATGGGAACACAAAAAACAGGGAACATAAATATAAATTGAGGAAAAAAATCAAACTGGACCTTAGGAAGCTTACCTTTGGCTAGTATACTGTTGATAACTGGAATAAACTGCCTTCCTGGATGGGTGGGGTTGATTATCTGGTGAGGGTTAAGGGATGACCTCATCAGTAAATTCTCAATGTAAGAACAGCATTTTTGATAAAGTAGCAAAAGCCTAGCTTCCTTTCATATTTTGGTCTTTACTTACACTAATATACCATTAGAGTTGATTGTTACTGTGACCTTGTCTAATGCAGTATGATTCCTACTGATCAGAAAGAGGATGTCTGGATAACATCATTTCCCAGTATTTTGCAATGGTCACCACCATTTGTTACTTTCCATTTCTCAGTATTTTGCAATGGTCACCACCAATTGTTACTTTCCATTTCCCAGTATTTTGCAATGGTCACCACCAATTGTTACTTTCCATTTCCCAGTATTTTGCAATGGTCACCACCAATTGTTACTTTTGGTTATATGTACATTTCAAGGATAGGGTTTATCAGGGCAGTATTCAGCCCCTGGCTGATCTGAAGGCAAGCATTACAAGGCACATTGCCAACTTTCCCTTTGATGTGCTGTGTATGACAGTTAAAATGCTATATACTTCCAGCACATTTTCAATATCGCTTCTCGGCCTTTTGGCTAAGATCAAAGTGTAGCACATTTTCAATACTAATGGTTATTACAGTGAACATTTTATCTCCATGACCTGTTGCTTCCAAATACTATATTGTAACTTTATCATATGATATGTGTCTGTATGTATCACAAAATACTTTCTCAAATCACTTTTTTGGAATTTTAGTGCCTTTTTTTTTCCACATTAACTAGATAGACACTGCATTTCAAATTTCGACTCTTGGTAATTCATGGTTTGCCATTTATAAGTGGCCAAAATAATGCACTTTAATTATTTACATTTATTCATAATATGTGTCTAATTAATTAACCATTTTGGTGCTTATTGGTATCTCACTGCAGGAAAACTACAGGGCAGTGATTACCCATCAATAAAGAACCTGGTGACCCAATTAGAGTTGCACCGATAAAAAAAATTCCCGATTACTGATTAATTGGCTTCTGTTAAAGGGCCAATTAGTCACTACAATGCTTTCCCACCTTAATAGTCAGCAGTCCATTGAAAAAGTCACCTATTGCTTAATTACGGTGCAGTACATACAGTAAATATCAACTAAATAATACTAATATATGGAATATTAGTATTATTTATGATATATAATGATTCATGTCTAAGAGTGTTCAATTACAGAATCAGTTACATATCTGTAACTAGTTCTTTTAGACCACCTTCCAGCGGGCATTTTTTGCATCAGGCGACACTGCAACATTTGCATCTCAGAAGCACTTCCCTGATACACACAGACAGTTAAACTGTCAGTCAATTGACTCCTACTTCGATAGTCTGCCTATCTCACTTGAACCTGTTAAGAAGAACTGCAACTTGTGGATGAAAACATTTTTTTTTCTACACAAGTCTTTCTACGTTGCTAATATTATGGACTTTTGGCAGTGCTGGGGACTGTGACAATTCTACTCAACACCGATGAGTTTAATGATTTTTAATTGTCTTATAGGCAAACAAAAGTGATATTTTGTTATTTGCAGTATTAATAATGGTGTTAGAATACATATTGATGGTTATTTTTGTCAAACTTGGGACTTGAAAAAGTTGTTTACAAGGGGGATGCTGGAAATTTGGAACAAAAGCCAACACGAGAACCACTGCAAATTATGAGAAAGTTACCCGACAAACCGCTTTGCCAAGAATGCAGCAGTTTCTCGCTGCATTCTTGGTAAACAGATAATGCATGTTATCAGTTAGTTTCCTGTGGTTCTCATGTTGGCTTCCTTTAATAATATCTTTACTCAGGCAGTGAATAGTTACATGGATGCCTGATGCAATAATACCCATAACAGTGACAATGCTAGGGGTTTACCTTCGCCCCATGTTGTATTCAGTTTGCTTGTACACCTTATTAATCCATAATGTGTTTCTAATCTTCTTAATATTTTTCAGATTAAATTTTATTAAGATTTAAGCAGTACTGTAGTCGTAAAATTAGCAGAAGGTATACTTTATGAATGTTACGAAAAGCAGAGAGTATACTGTGCACATCAGACTTATTACTCAAATTTGCTTCAGTCGCATAGAAGGGAGGAAGTTAAAACATCAAATATAACTGCAGTTTGCAGAAAACTGGCTTGGCTGCATCAAAAATTACCTTTGATTAAAACAGCAAGGTCAGGACATACAAAGAAATATAATGGAGACTGCAAAAAAGCCTTTAGAAGGCTGATGTGATTGATTTATTTGAATCACATGGTGAAGATCTGACTACTGAAGAACTGCTTGAACTTGAAAAACCAAAGAATACAAAGATAAGGTTGAAGAATGCTAATGCTGCATGTTTTCAGCTATTTTACAAAGAAAAGAAGTGTAAACAGATATCAATAAACTTATATTTTAAATGACCTCAACCACTTACACCAGAAGAATCTTTTTTGTTTGTGACCAATTAATATTTAAAAAAAAAAAAAAAAAAAAATTATTTTATTTCCTTTCTTCTGCAGTTATAGTTCCATGTTTTAGTCTCCTATTGTTATGCTGCTGTATAGCAAAACTATTAGTTTATGCCAAATAAAATAAGTACTTAGTTACTTCTTCCACCACAACACGAGAGTGTATGGAAATTGCAATTTGTTTAATGTTTCAGTTAATGACTTGTTTTCAAGGAATCCACTAAACTGATTTTCCACCTTAATAGTCAGCAGTCCATTGAAAAAGTCGCCTATTGCTTAATTAAGATTCTCTCCCTGTTCAGCTTTCTTTAAGGCAAGCTTTCATGCATGCTCACCAAAAAATTCCAGTCTTGTCAGCATCCTGAGATGCAAAGGCTCAATGCATTCCCTATCAATACTCAAAGGTCTGATAAATGATCTTTTGTTAATGATACCATACTTCATATTTGATTACAGCATTTTCATATGAAAATGCTGTAATCAAATACCACAACAGTAAAGTTTATGGTCATTATTAGCATTGCAGGTTTATTAGCAGCTGCCAAAAGCACAACGCCATGTACCACCCACCAGTGAAACAGTGATGCACATAACTTTGCATAACACTTCAGAGTTTTAGTCACGAGCCACCATATGTTTTCTACAATTACCAGTGGTTTCACTAGCGTACTAGAAACACCAACGTCAAACTTTACAGTAAACTGCTTAAGCTATTCCAGTGGTTTAAAAAAAAATCTTACAAATAAGAGTTTTTTAAACCAATATTTCTTATATATGCTGCTTCTTCTTTTGATGCTGTCTCCTATTGGAGGTTGGTGATCACTATGCTGTACTTCTCTCTGTCTTGGGAAAGATCAAAAAGATCTTCAGCTGATCTGCCAGTCCAGTTGCAGATGTTTTTCAGCCAAGAAAGTTTTCTCCTCCCACTCCTCTCTTTTCTCCCTCTATAATTACTTGAAGCAATTTATATTTCACATTTCTAAGATGTGTCCCTACATCAGCTACATAAGCTGATGCTGCATCACATACCACGATTACTATTACTATTAAAGTATGTAGAATAACCAATTAATATTGTGGATGTAAAATGCGTAAATGATTCATCCTGCCTCATACACAACTGAAATAAAAGATAATGGTTATGGCAGTTTTACTCTTGATTAAATTTTAACCAAACAGTGTTTTCAAGGGACCTGTTAGAGTAAATTAACTATTGAGCATTAATTGTTGGTGCAAGATTAATGGCAAAATGTTTTGTTACTTTTTAAATATAAACCAAGTTTTATAGAGCAGTTTTGGAAGTGAAAAATTATTATTTACTTGGAATTATATGTGTATAGGTTCAATTCAGCTATTTGTTTAACTATTTTCCCTTCCACCTCATCCTGCTACTTTTAGTTTCAGTGCAATATAAGCAAGCATGTGTCTTGACTGATGTATCTGTTATGGAAATTAGATACCCTCTGTGTCATGTAATTATTGTGCACAATGTGTTGTTTGTTTCAATTATTATTGTTAATATAAAATGGTTTCCTAATTCAATTATTATTACTATTTATTTCTTTATTTATCTGACAAAACATTAATGTGTGTGTGTGTGTGTAGTGTAAGTTCGAATTTTTGTGCATTTAAGAGTTTCCTGAATCGGAAAACGGAAGTGGCTAACAGTTGCATGGTCATATTTTATAATGGTAAGATGTTTTTTTTTCAGTAGAATCAATAACAGTTTTGTTTTATTGAAAATGAAACTCATAAAAAAATTTTTTTAACATTCAATTTTCATAATTTTCAATTAAAAAAAAATAAAAAATCATCTTTAGTAAGTTCTACCACAGTTGATCAAGCATTGGTATACTTCAAATAGAATTTAAAAAAAAAGAAATTGGACACCTTTGCTACAGTCAGGAGCATGACCCCCACTGTGTTAAGCATTTCAATTTAGAATTAAATAAATGTGCATGAATATTTATTTCAGTTTAAAATAATCATTAGAAATCCACTTAAAAATCATCAAAAAATTATCTATCTTCATTTAAAGTAGATGTCTGAGAAGACTTAATAATTGGCATATCATTACAATGAATTAATGAATCTTCTTTTAAAGAAAAGGCCAATGGTCCTGGTTAAATGAAGGCAGAAGTCCTCAAATTTATCTATCCCCCCCTTCCATATTATTAGCACCTCAAAAGCTCACATTTAATTTTTCCATTCAACCATCCTCAAAATGATATTTAGTATTTAATAATAAATAATAAGAGAAAAGGAAATAGATAAACCTAACCTATCCAGTTGACCTTTGAATTTCCCCAAACTGTCAGCCTCTACCACCCACGTAGGTAATTTGTTCCAGTAATTTATAACTCGCTGGCTAAAATAAAACTTCCTGCAATCCAGTCTAAACATCTCTCCCTGTGACTTGAATTTACGCCTCCTTGTTGTAGAATCATTTATAACCACGAAAATTTCATCCTCATCCATTTTACTATTGACTCTCAGAGCCTTATCCATTTTACTATTGACTCTGAGCATCTCAATCAAGTTGCCTCTAAGGTGTCAAGTTTCCAAGCTGTGCAATCCACATATTCAAAGTCTTTCATTATAAGGATGTCATTTTTTTTGCAGATTTCACCAGGCGAGCTACCTGTCTCTAAACCCTTTCAAGAAGCTCAATGTCTTCTTTTAGGTGCAGTCTCCACACCCGAACACAGTATTCTAAGTGTGGTCTAACAATAGCCTTATATAATTGGAAATTATTAAATCATCGACAGGACACCATGGGCCTTCCGAGCAACCTGTCTACAATGTTCGGAGAGCTTCATGTCTAACTGTATCGTAATTCCAAGTCCCTTTCTTTCACTACTGTCTTTAGTCCACCAAGTGTATAAGTTATTTTGGAGTTACTGTTACCCAGGTGTAAGACCTTGCACTTTGCTGGATTAAAGCATAGCTGCCACTTTTTTGACCATCCCTGAAGTCTAACTAGGTCACTCTGAAGAAGCTCTGCTTGGTGGTGATCATTAAATACTCTACCAATCTTTATATCATCTGCAAATTTAGACATCATGCCCTCTATCCCTTCATTGATATCATTTAAGAAAATCAAAAACAAGAGTCCTTGGGGAAGAACCCCACTTCTTACATCAATGCAATCTGAGGAATAAACATTTATCACAACCCTCTGCCTCCTGCCCTGAAGCCATCCTGCTATCCATCTAAGGATTTTCCCTGTGATTTAAACCTGTTCCGGCTTATAAAGTAAGTGCTCATGTAGGACTGAGTCAAATGCTTTGCTGAAATCCAAATAAACAATTTCGAAATTATTCCCTAAATCCAGCTCATGAGTGACCCTGTCAAAATAGCTAACCAGATTTGTTAAACATGATTTCCCCTTTACAAAACCATGCTGCGTATCCTACAGAATTCCATTTCTATCCAAATGATCCAGAATTCCACCCTTGATCATTGGCTCCATGATTTTCCCTACTACTGAAGTTAGATTGACCGGTCAGTAATTTCCCACTAAACTCTTAGAACTGCCCTTATGTATTGGAGATACACTGGCACTTTTCCAATCTAATGGAATCTCTCCTGAGTCCAGTGATGCTCTCATAATTAGCCTCAATGGTTCAATGCACTCACTTGCTGCATTCCTTATATGTGCACAATGTACAGAACAGTTATGCAGCCCAAGGTTGATCTTATCTCTTATGTTGCAGCCAAAATGCAGATCACAAGCTTTCTTGATCACAGAAGAAATTGTTCTTTTCTGCTATTCAATTACATACTTATCACAAACATTTCATCCCCACACACTGAATTATAGAAACATACAAACAATTTACCTTCAAGTTGTATATTAAACACACAATGTCAATTTCACATACGAAATCAGAAATATGTATTGTACCACTTTGTGGTTTAGCATATTTATATTAAAATGCAACCCAAATGGTCAGGAAATGTCATCACAGTGCAGTGGTGGATTCAGGGTAGGAGCATTGGGGCACATGCCCACCTGTCATTTTTCAGAAGATATATACCAGTTGTTTAAATTCCCTTTAGCTACAAAAAAAAATTTTTTTTTTCATTGTTAACATAGGATTTTATCTATCTTTGGGTTGTGTTTCAGCTACTTTCAACTGACTACAGTTGGCAACACTGATGCTAAAGTGATTGCAATTCTAATGCACAAAATGGTGCCCCTCGTGTCACACAGTAATGAGTTTCGCCTAGAGGCATTAATAACGCAATGATAAAGGCCGACAGGTTTTGCCAATCTTCATGAAAATAACATTTTCAAATTCAAAATTGTAACTTATTTCCTACTACAGCTTTTAATAAACAAAAATTAAATTTTTCAAAAATCCAAAGTGACAGTGATTTTTTGAAGTCATTTCATAAGCGGGGAGGGAGAGAGAGAGAGAGAGAGAGAGAGAGAGAGAGAGAGAGAGAGAGAGAGAGAGAGAGAGAGAGAGAGAGAGAGAGAGAGAGAGAGAGAGAGCATTAAAAAAAAAAATCTTACTTTACTTGGGGAAAAAAAAGTTTAATACGGTAGTTTTATTAAATATTACTCAAAAGACAGTTCTGCAGCTAAAACCTGAGAAATACTATACTACTGAAAGGTTGGCCACAGTGGATATTTTGAAAAATCTGTTTTAGACAAAAGTGATAAACTGTAATTTTATTCTGATACCAAGCAGAGAGAGAGAAAAAGAGAGAACAAAGTTAAAATTTAATGTGACATTACCTTTGTCCATATTGTAGCATTCTCAGGTGAAAATTCCAAAAATTTCTGGTACAAAATACGACAGTGATCAAATTCACGTAGTTGTATTTCCAAATCTATATAACCTCGAAATAATTTGTCCTTCGCACACATTCCAATGCCTGTTCCCTATTATAATTATCATATTTTAAATGTTATTTTTTAAGAGAAAATAATAATAAAATTTTTAAGAATTGTATGAAACAAGTTTACAAAAATCTTATTAATTCAATAAGTAGTCACAATATGGCACAGGATGATGGCAGAATTTAGCAATGTTCCCTTGAGTTTAGGGTATTTGGAAGAACAATGCTAAGATTTTGAAACTTACTTTATGAGCTGAAAGAGGCATCGAGTTGAAGTGCAATGTGGAAACAATAATATTGCATACATTAATTTAGTGTCTGCAAATAAGTAAAGAAAATGGCTTCCTTGGATGAACAGTGAGTGTGGATGGGATGTGAACTACTCACATGGAGTTGAGTCACAACATCAGTAAATAGCTCATTTCAACAAGCTGTCTCCAGCCACAGGAATGCCAATGGTTGAACCATTCTTAGTATACACACTGTGGATGAGTATCCCAGCAGTTTGGCAGCATGTATTACACTTAGGTCACACTGTTGGTCCATGCCTCTTCCTGAATTGCACACATATCCCTCAGCATGCTCGGTGAGGACACATGTAATTGTCATTGATGGAATGGTTGATTCCTTGAATGACAGGTGCACCCAATAAATTGGCTACTCAATGAATAAAATGAAGATTTGGAATATTTTATCTGGCCTTGGGGGGGGGGAGAAATTCCATCTAAAAAAAAGGACACAGGATTCAAAGGAGGGCAACCAAATCGGTGAGGGATACTAATCAACGACCCTATGATGAGTGACATCAGCAAACAGCAAAGCTTAGTAACTAGACACTGGGGGGGGAGAGAATGACCACAGTGCATAAGGCTAGGTTAGGTGTGCATTAAGCACCAAAGCAACTAAGGCTATGAGGTGTCAGCATATTGTGTGCATCCTCTGAATGGTTAGCTGGACAAAAAAAAAAAATAGTTTTCAGGAGGGAAAACCATGCAACCCTCACCTGGGACTGATCAACTCAGCTACATCATAAAAAAAAACTAGGCACCATAGCTCTGTTATATACTATTAAAAAAAAAAAAAAACAAAAAAAAAAAACAACTTTATAAAAATTGCTTGTGGGAGGACAGTGATTATTACAACTGTGCCATCTATGAGGGCATGTAAGGATCTGAAGAAAAGAGTAAAATAAATTGAAAGGGAAATGGGAAGCATGTTCTTACTTAAGAAAGATAAGAACCAGGACACACAAATATAAAATCTTAGGGCGTAACTGAATGTTATATCAAGAAGTTTTCTTTGGAATACATTATTTCATAAGGTGAAATAATGGCAGAGAGTTGGTAAAGTTCAAAATGAGTGGTCAACCTTTTGGGGAAAGGAACTATACAAACGATTGGGGAAAAAAACCTTTTAATCTTTTTTTTTCATATGCAGAAAGTCTGTTCCATGCATCATCTGGCTTCGCTAATACTAATGGTACTTTTTTTCCCCCTAGTCATGACAAAATTACTGGCTCAATACTTGCCACAACACATGTGAAATGAACATGATTATATGCAGATATAAAATTACTTGAGCAAATGCTTCAGTGCATAAACTATTCCACACCTTTGTGAAGCAAACTTGGAATATTACTATATTACTATTATACTATATTTAATTAAAACTAAAATAATAATTTCAATTCTTCTCTGAAAGCTTTCCAGCAAGTACATAATTTCAAATGGACTATTTACATAATGAATAAACAATGTTATCTATAGATGTGCATCATGATTTCACTTAATAGTACAGTACTCGTGTTATAAGGCACTAAAAAAATTAAACAAAAGCAAATGGATGTCCAGTACCCAAGGAAGAGGAAGGGAAAAGGAAAGGGAAGAAGTTATGGGATAATAGATGGAAGAGGTAGGAAGTGGAGGGAAAGAGTGGAGCCTGTAGTTAGCTAGGGCTAAAATGAAACACAGGGATTGTGTTGAGTCAGTGAGGGTATATTTCCACTGATGTTGGTAGAACTGTAAAAATTTCAAATGACTCTGTGGAGTCTCTTCTGATGTTTTCTATGACTAGAATTCTTGGTTAGTTGACAGCATAGCCTTTCATAATGGATTGGAAAGCCACATCACTGGAACATGTTTCCTAGTTTGACACCTTTGTATGTCCATAGATTCCTGATCTGAGTTTCTAAAAGACTGACCAATATAAGTTTTACTGTGGTGACAATGTACCTCATACATCATATCCCCTTAATGGATGGAGGGGGGTTCTCTCTGGGCCTGTTTAATCTTCCTATTGCCCTGGAATCACACTTGATAAAACGTAATTTATCAAGTGACAAAGTCTCTCAGAGGGAAGACAAAACATTTTGTTTTAATTATTTTAAAATTTATAATAGTACATTATTCCATATTTTTGCTGTTAAATACATAACAGTTTGTACAATGAAGTGTTTTCTTCAGGGAAACGAAGGATCTGTTTTGCAGTTCCATCATTATAGTAAGTATTCTGCAAGTAGATCAGATTTCTGTATATGGTAAGCATTATTACAGCTGCCAATTTTTGGACTTCTGGAAAACAGGAAATTATATAGATCCTATCTTTCATAAAGGCTTCTGGTAGGGTCATGTACTGAAATTGACACAACTAATACTCCAAACACATCTATTTCTTTATCTTCAATTATATTGAGAGGAAATGGAAACTTGGTCTGCAAAAAATTTCAAATTTGTGCTACCTCAGATATTTATAAAAACATCTCTAATTTTGTATTTAATTTTCAGTTTTCTCTTTAAATTTATAAGCTTTGTTATTAGTAGATAAGTTGCAGATTTGCATTTTGTTTTGGCTTATCAATTTGGCAATCAACATCCAATATGCATTTTATTTGAGCTGTTGCTTAATCATTGGATAACCATACATAAAGACTGTTTTCTGTTGCCATGTCTGTCTTGGTTACCCACCAGGGGCATCCACGGTTCTTTTGCTGTTAGCAAATCTTGACAGAAATGTGAGTACTTGGGAAGTTCGACAGGTCCAATGCCACTTGAAAAAGTGATCACTGTGGTTTCCCTAAACTTTCTTACTTTTTAAGATCTTTTTTTTTCTAGTGGGGGTTCTAAATTTGACCACAGATTGGTGGGGATAAGGTTTTCCAAACTTGTTTTCGGTAGAGTTTCACCAACTTTAAGCAGGAACCTTGCCATTGCTTCCCTTGGTAGGTCCAGGACTCTGATAATTTATTTATTCATTTATTTCTGAAATTTTTCTAATTCTTATTTTAATTTCACTTGTGTGCAGGTAGCAGTTGGAACTTTGTCTTTATCGGAGATAGCAGCTGGAACTTCATCCTTATTGGAGATAGCAGCCAGGATTTCATCTTTATTACTGGTTGCAGCTGCAACTCTCTCTTCAACATGGCATAACAGTGTCTTTAATTTCATAAAAATCATTAAATGCTATATATCGTATAGCAATACTATATGCAATACATCATCAAATTTTTGCTATAACAATATTTGCCTGTAGAGTTTCAGTGGTCTTTTTCAATTAGACAAGCTATTCAAAAAAATTACAATGCCTAAATCAGATTTATAATTTTGTTGTGGACATATTTCAAATAATCTGTACAAAATACGCACATAAAACCTTATATAGTTTAGTCAGGAAACAGTGACTTCAAGTAGTGACTTCAAAATATTGTATTTTGGATAATCCAATATCAAATTAATGAGGATATACTGTAATGAGAGCATTCTTGGATGCATATGAAATTCCTATATATGAGCAACATGCAAACATCTCTCCCGTTCACAAAAGTGCAAAGGGTGAAATGAGCAACTACAAATCTTAAGTTTAACTTTTTGTGCTAGGGCACATTATGGAGTTCTTAGTTAAGGATGTAATACATGATAATCTGGAAAGGACTGGAATTATAAGGGGAAACATAAGGCCTCGTTATGGTAAGATAATGTCTGATTAATCTAATTAATCTAATAAGCTGTACTTGCTACCTGGGAGTCTAAAACGCTGATGGAACTGATATTCGGGTGACATTCAAGTCAAGTAGACCCAATTTCGGTGAGGTCCGGACAGTCTGTGACAGCCAAATCTTCTGCTTGCACCTTCACGATGGTGGGACTGTTAGTAATCCTGGGCATAACTTCCATGCACAAGCACACTGTGAGTGACCATCCAGGTGTGAACCAACATAAGCAGGGGTCGAGGTGTGGCACCCACACCACATGGAGGAATGCCACCCCTCTGAGTTACCAGGCAATACTAGGTGGTAGATGACTCTCATCAACCGGTGCAATACCACCACTTTGCTTATTGAGAGCTTGAAGTGGTGGAACCCATGTTTAGTTGTTGTTATTTGGTTTTTAGGAGCATTAGCAACTAAGGCCATATTGCTCCGGGATATGCAGTGGTCATTCCCTGAATGACCTTTCCGCATCCTCCGTATTTGGTGGTGATGGGCTCGAACCCCGGTCTAATCAAGAAGCGTGTGCTACGCACTGCTGCTCCTTCCCACCTGGCTACGGAGGCGCCCCCATGTTTAGTCTCCAGAGCTAAGTTCTGGTCAACCCTTCCCCACCTTTTCCATCATGTGGTACGACTAATGACTTTTGAGGTTATGATGAACATGATGGCGAGATCCAATCTTCCTTACATTTCGAGGGTACAGCTCTAAAACGGTGTTCGCAGGCTGGTTGCTAGTTAGTACACCGGACCAAACCTATTGGTAACTCTTTAGGAGGCTTCCGGTATCATCGCTATTAAATGCCTTAAACTATAAGAAATATTGTTGGAAAATCTGTGGTGATTTAAAAGTAATCACTTTGTTGCTTGGACTACAGTGTGGTTTTACAAAGTATTGTTGTGTCCTGTGTTTATGGGATAGTCGAGCAGTAGAACGTCATTATATTGTGAAGGAATGGCCCATCAGAGAAGAATACGATCCCGGGAAACTCAACATCAAATGCACGCCTTTACTGAAATGGTGCTTCTCCCGCCTTTACACATTGAGTTGGGTCTCGTGAAAATTTTGTAAAAGCTCTGGACAAAAATAGTGAAGCTTTTGAGTACTTAAAAAGCCAGTTTCCAAAAATTAGTGATGCAAAGTTGAAGGAGGGTATATACATAGGCCCACAAATTAGACAGCTTTTAAAGGATGATATCTTTGAAATTAAACTTAATGCCACTGAATTAGCTGCATGTAAATCCTTTAGAGCTGTTGTTAGCAGGTTTTTAGGGAGTAAAAAAAGTAGAGAACTATAAAGAGTTGACAGAAGAATTGTTGCATAACCATCAAAAGTTATGATGCCGAAAGTCGCTAAAGATACACTTTCTACATTCACACCTGGCCTTCTTTCCAGACAACTTGGGATCTGTCCGCGACGAGCAGGGGAGGGGGGGGGGCAATTCTACCAAGATATCCACACTATGGAGCAGAGTGTTTCAAGGATCATGAGATCCAACAATGATGGGTGACTATTGCTGGTTTCTGATAAGGGAGGACCATTCTGCTCATAAGAGGTAAAATTAACTGTAAATAGTACAATTTCCAATTTTTACCTCCACTTTTGTGGGGTAATTGCTTACTTAAATTCAAATAGATGTTTATAAAGTTTAAATATGTTACTTTTTATCCATTTGGAATGTTTACTCGTTGTCATATCTATTTCAAGCAATTAATTTATAAGAAAAGTAGTCTTGTACATTTTTTTTTTTTTTTTTTTTTTTTTTTCAAAAAAAAATCTAAAGGGACCACTAAGCCATAACATGAAAATGTGAAGTGCTACGAACTTCCTGCTATCATTTTCATTTTTAGCACTTGTGATTTAGTCAAAATCAGTTGATTTCGTTCATGTTATCAAAACATTTTATAAGCTTTCTCCTACTAATGCTAAAAATGTAAACCTTTCTTGCTCTACATAGCTATCTCCCCACATTTCCTTACATTTCGAGGGTACAGCTCTAAAACGGTATTCGCAGGCCAGCCACTAGCTAGTACACCGGACCAAACCTATTGGTAACTCTTTAGGAGGCTTCTGGATCAGCTAGTGTACAATCTTGCTACGTCTGCTCTACCAGATAGTGACTGGAGATAATCCGAGTAGTGTGTATGCAGGGGGCATTGCTGAGGCCACGTTATGTCAAGGATCCAAGTATATTCTTACCATGCGTACGCCATATCCAAAAATTTCATTACTTCATACAGCATGCCCCCCCCAATTTTTCTTACTATTGAATACACCATTAATTGTCAAATTAATACAGCAAACTTATCTGCGAAAAGATCTAAACCTCCTAAACACTTCCTTGTTCATTTCACAAATATACGTGGTCTTAGTTCTAATCTCAACAATGTCCATTTCCACTTGCAGTCTGCCAAACCCAATGAACTTTTTCTGACAGAATGTCAATTATCAGTTGATTCAACCACTGCTCATCTCAGTTGTCCAAATTATTCGCTGTATGATCCTTCCGCCTCAAAGGTGGTACTTGTGCATATATCCGTTTCGAGATTCCCTGTCAGAGACTTGGTAATTTGGAATCTCCTCTATTCAATCTTCTCTGGCTTAAAATCTCTCTACCTCATTGTGTCAAATTCATCTGATATCTCTACCATTCTCCCAACTCCGCTAATCACTTGGAGCTCTTCAACTTCCTCTCTTTGCAACTTGACTTTCTCCAGTCCAACTTTCCTAGCAGTGAGGTAATTTTCCTTGGTGATTTTAATGTTCACAACTCCAGCTGGATTCCGTTTTCTAGTCACACCGACCCAGTTGGTCGAGATGTTGAGGCTTTTGCAATTACTAATGATGTTGCACAGATTGTTCATTTACCTACAAGAATGCAGGACAATCCTAACCATACAGCCAACAGGCTTGATCTTTTTCTCACAAACAACCCTTCTAAATATATGGTCAAAGTGAGTGGTCCTTTAGGCTCCTCAGATCAAACCTTGGTGATTGTCTCTTCTCCAATGGAGCCATTATCTCAAGGCTATTCCCAACCTCGTATTGTTTGGCGTTACAAGAAGGCAAAATGGGATGACATGCAAGATTTCTTATCTTCTTTTCCTTGGTTGGATTACTGTTTCAAAACTTCTGATGTCAACGTTTGCTCAGATCGTGTCAGTGAAATTATTCTTGTAGGAATGGAATCCTTTATCCCACATTCCACTTTAAAATCTTGTCCTTTACCTAAATCTTGGTTTTCCAATAAATGTGCTAAAGCCGTTCAGGAGAAGAATGTTGCATATCATAATTGGCTTGTTTCCAATTCTTCAGTTTAATTTTCAGCCTACACCAAAGCTCGCAACAATTGTAAAGCAGTTATTAATCAGTTCAAACTAGATTTTGAACAGGCTAAGAGTAGAAAACTTGCTTCTTGCCCTACTGGTAGCCAAGCATTCTGGTTTCTTGCCAAAGCTATTGGCCGCAACTTTTGCCCATCTCTGCTACCACCTCGGTCACAACCAGATGGTTCTGTTGTCACTTCAGCCAAGGATAAATCTGACCTGCTAGCATCCTATTTTTCTTCCAACTCAAAACACTTCCCACCATTCCCAACATGCTCCATTCAATGTCGCCTGTGGTCTTCTTCTGTCAAAAGGATGTCAGAAGGATTTTGATGAATCTTGATGCTAAGAAAGCTCCAGGTCCTTATGGCATGTCTCCACTTGTTCTTAAAACCTGTGCACCTGAACTTATTCCTGTTCTTTGCCGCCTTTTTTCACTTTCTTATGCCAAAGTTGTTTTTCCTTCTGCTTCGGAATTTGCTCATATCCAGCCAGTTCCTAAAAAGGGTGACAAATCCATCTCATTCAATTATCGTCCCATTGCAATTACTTCTACTCTTTCTAAAGTAATGGAGAAATCAATTAACTGCCAACTCTTAAACTACCTAGAAACCTTCCGTCTGATCAACGATCGCCGGTATGGATTCCGTCAGTGTCGATCCACTGGTGATATTCTGGCTTATGTTACACATTTATGGACAAATTCAATGGAAAAGTTCGGTGAAACACAAGCAGTTGCTCTTGACATCTTAAAGGCTTTCGATAGTGTTTGGCATAAAGGTCTTCTAAACAAGCTTCCATATTATGGTTTGTCAACTGTTTTTTGTAATTGGTTATCCAGTTTTCTCTCAGATCGCTCACTGAGGGTGACAGTAGATGGCTCTCTGTCTTCTAATTTCTCCATTAATGTTGGTGTTCCCCAAGGTTCAGTTTTTTCCCCCACTCTTTTCCTCTTATATATTAATAAATATACATAACCTTTAATAAATATACATAACCAAAGAAATGTATTCTGAATAACTGCT
This sequence comes from Mastigoproctus giganteus, assembly GCF_048544385.1. Lineage (NCBI taxonomy): Eukaryota > Metazoa > Arthropoda > Arachnida > Uropygi > Thelyphonidae > Mastigoproctus > Mastigoproctus giganteus. Next base: position 146,515,700 of record NC_143580.1, on the reverse strand, counting down.
AATTTTCTCCCCCACACTTATTTTTTCCTGATATACAGCAAATCAGTACTTCACATTAAAAAAAAAAAACAAATAAAAATGATAAATAACCCTATTTATTTTTAAACTTACCAATAATTTCCTAGCTGCTTTTAAATTTTTCTGTCTGATTTCAAACTGTGCAGCATATAACCAAATTTTTGCAAAAGTGAATACTTTATGTGGTATGAGCTGAAGACAGGCCCGATAAACTTGTCTTGTTCTTTCTACGTCATCTAACTGAAGTTCTTCATAAAGTGCATAATTAATCCATAAATAGATATATCTCCGCCAGTACCTTTTTTCCTGCAATAAACTGCAAATCTAGAATAATGCACTTGATAAAACAGAATAAATACTATATGTACATATTAAATAATTAAATTGATATACAGTTGTGATTTTTGTATCTCACAAAACTTGAGTATTACTGATACAATAATACATAATAAATATATAATAAATATTTATTTATTTATTATAAATGATAAAAAAAAAATGAAGGATTTAATTATATTTATATAAATAATTATATATATATATATATATATATATATATATATATACATATACACATATATATATACATATACACATATATATATACATATACACATATATATATATATATATATACACATATATATATACATATATATACACTGTGCTGCCACTTTATTAGGTACACCTACCTAGTAGCGTGTTGAGCCTCCTTTGGTCTTAAAAACAGCCTGAATTCGTCTAGGCATGGATTGAACAAGATGCTGAAAACGTTGTGCAGGAATGGAGAACCGTGCAGACATGAGTGCATCACGCAGTTCCTTGAGTTTCGACGGAGGTGTAGGCCTGCAGCGAACAGCACTTTCCACCTCATCCCAAAGATGTTCAATAGGATTGAGATCCGAGACTGAGCGGGCCACTGCAGCAAAGAAAAGTCATTGTCATGTTGTCACCATCCGATTGAGGATAAACTGTCAACATGAACGGATGCACTTGATTAGCAACAATGTTTAGGTACAATGTGGCATTCAGATGTGAATCTATGGGTATCAATGGACTCAACATGTGCCAAGAAAACATTCACCACACCATAACACTGCCCCCACTACCTGGCACAGTAGTCATCAGACATGACAGGTCCATGGATTCATGTTGCTTTCGTCAAATTCTAAGCCTTCCAATCAACATGATGCACCAGGAACTTCGACTCGTCAGACCACGCAACTGTTTTCCAATCCTCGATAGTCCAGTGATGGTGTTGCTGTGCCCACAGGAGGCGTGATCTCTTGTTCTTCACTGATAACAAAAGTACGTGATGTGGCCATCGTCCGTTGTAGCCCATTCACAACAAAGTGCGACTAGTGGTCCATTGCGATATTTTGTTCTGCGCACCAAGGTTGTATTCTGACATGATGTGCGACATTGTGGCCCATCTGTTTGCTTGCACAATTCTAGCCATCCTCCTCTGACCTCTCTCATCAACAAGCGATTTTCTTCCACAGGAGTGCCGTTGAGAGGATGTTTTCTGTTCGTTGCCCATTCTTGATACTGTGGTGCGTGAAAAGTTCAGAACTACTGTTTCAGAGATACTTTGTCCAGCACGTCTTGCACCTACTACCATGCCACGTTCGAAGTCCATTAGATCACTCCTTTTCCCCATTCTTGCTACGGTTTGTACGCTTAATTGATACTAGGAAGGTTGTTCTGCTGCATTTATATCCACAACTGTGGTCATGTGACTTGCAACGTTGTGGAACAAACCATTTGTGTGCACAGCAGGGGCGTACCTAATAAAGTGGCAGCACAGTGTATAAGCTTGCTTTCTTGCATCGTATGCCTCTACTAATGCTAATGTTATTGTGGAAGTGAATGGTTTGAATAAATTCAAGGAAGAACTAGACAAATTCTTGGAGGGTATGGATGGATGAAGTGTGCAGTAAGCTTGCTTTCTTGCAACATTTGCCACTACTACTACTACTACTACTACTAAGGATGTAGTAGTGGAAAATGTTATTATAGTATTAATGGGAAATTTAGCAAATAATTTCTACCAGATGGGAAACAAATGCAGCTCTTTTATCCAAACATCACTTAAAATGAAGTCTGCCTAATCTTGCAGAACAATGGTAAAAATGTGTAAGAATGAATTAATTGTATATATCCCTATAGACATGTACTCAAACATGATGATAAGGGTAATTATTCCTTACCTTGCTAGGTGGAACATTTGCAATTGCTCTCTCATATATTTCTCGAGTTGCTTCCACATTTCCTTCACTTTCCATCAATCTTAAATAATCAAACCATGCATCATAATTATGAGAATTGGCTTTCACTAGCTGAAAAAGAAGGTAAAAGAAATTAATTTGCTGACATTAAAATAAAGTAAAACTGACACAAGATTTTTTGGTTTATTTTCAGATGCAAGATACAAAATTTGGATTACTGTACTTCTCTTCCATATTATTACACAATTTGGAAGAGAAGCACAGTAATCCAAGTTTTGTATTTGAAGTAGCAGACTACTATTCTGACTGACAAAAGCATGAAGAAAGTGCTGCATACAAAATTCATGATAATGGAGTAAAAAGTTGCAATTCATGAGACAGAGTGAGAAGAATGCTAACTTAAGACACTCAGTGCAGGCTAATAATGAAGTAAGAACAAAGAAAAGTAAATAATAAAAGTGCATGGTTTTATTTCAATGCAGAGTTGAAATAACATGCTTTGGTGATGCCATGAATTACAAACAAAATTAATAATTTTAGTTTGACTTGTGAATAACAATGTTGTTTCTAAAGTGAGCATAAGCCAAAGACTGTTGCTGTTAATGGACAAAACAAAGCTTACCCAGACAGAAAAATTGAATGTAGAGTAGCATTTAATATATTATTTAAACTCATGTGTTTAAACAAAACCCTGCATTTTTACTGTTTTGCTGCAATGGGTCAATGCAGCATACTAGGGGTTAAACCATACTAGCAACTTTCATTACATATTTAATAGTAAGTTTTTTTTTCCCCACACAGTGATTAGCTGCTCATTTAGACTTGACACATTATTTACCTTTTCAGCATGAAGGTGCAAACTGAGGTCACCTGAAAAGAGACCAGTAAGTCTCAAAAGAAGATATAAATGGTAATGTCTCAGTTTTTAATTGAATACCAGATTCATTGCTTTGGTGATGCTATTCAAATTAAGTAAAAACATTGTAATTTTAGGTCACCTTAGATAACAACATCATTTCTAAACAAGCATATGCCAAAGCTTTTCATAGTCAATGAAGAAAACAAAGTACCCCAAACAGAATGAGAGAAAAATGGAATACCAAACTGTATCTATCTCTATTATCACATTATTTCAACTCCATGAAATAAAACCCTGCATGTTTATGCGGAAATTAATTTGCAGCACAGTATCAGGGGTTAAAATATACTCATAACTTTATTAATTGGAAGTTTTTCTTCTACGGACAATTTGGTTGCTCGTTTAGAATCAGTACGTTATTCACTGTTTCAGCATAAAGTTTGCTAACCGAAACCACCTGCCATCTGATAAGAGACCAAATAAGTTTTGAAATGAGCTAAAATGGTAGTGTCACAGTTTTAAACTGAAAAGGTAATTTTTCATTCAAATTAAAATGAAACTGATAATTTTGGTTCAACTTGTGGTTGAACTAGTTTCTAAAGTGAAAGTAATCCAAGACTTGCTGTCGTAAGGAAACAAAGCTTCCCCAGACAGAAAGATAAAAGCAGAAAACCAAGCAGCATCTGTTTATCATATTAAGATAAAGTAATGGAATGGTGAGTGAAAATTACAAAGCTAATAAACTGGACCAAATTTGACACCCTTAGTGCTAGGGTGTCAAACTGGCGGCCCGCGACAAAATTTTTGTGGCCCACCCGCGATGCCCAAAAATAAAATGTTAAAGTAAACAATTAAAAAGTACCTATTTATAATTCTAGAATATAAGGATTAAAAAATCTCCATAATATATATAAAAATAATCATTTTAATTGATAATAATTAAAAAAAAAAAAAGACTGGATCGATGGAGCCTTGATTAGAAAGAACTAAAAATATAAATAGTTATTGTTATTTGGTTTTTTTTTTAGGAGCATTAGCAACTAAGGCCATATTGCTCCGGGATATGTGATGGTCATTCCCTGACCTTTCCGCATCCTCCGTATTTGGTGGTGACGGGCTCAAACCCCGGTCTAATCAAGAAGCGTGTGCTACGCATTCTGCTCCTTCCCACCTGGCTACGGAGGCGCCAATATAAATAGTAATTTCAAATGAATGAAAATTGAAATTATTATCTTTAAATAACATTGTAACTTTTTAGTTTATTTCTTTAAAAATAAAAGAGTTACATTTTATTTTTTTAAATATTTTTTAAATGGAGAAATCTTAATCTAACTTTCTTTTACATTTAAACTAATATTACAATATTGCAAATGCAGCGTTTTTTATAATTTTATCGAAAAAATACTTCATTCCTACTAGTTTCTTTGTCGGGATCTGTTGTGTTGTGTGTGTTGTGTTTGCTATCTATAATTTAACAAATACCTAAGTAATCGTTTTTTTAATTTTATAATTTTAATTTCAACTATAGAATTTATATAGAATATGTCGCTTTCAACACCAGTCAAGAAAAGAAAAATTGATAACGAGGGAAGAAAATTCCAAGAAAAGTGGGAGCTGAACTATTTTTGTATGGAACTGAACAGTAAAATTACATGCTTAATTTGTAAGGAAAATATTAGTGTTGCTAAAGAATACAATATTAAGCAGCATTATAAGTCTAATCATAAGGAACAATATTCAGGCTTCAAAGGAAAAATAAGAGAAGAAAAATTAAAAACAATGAAGAACACACTTCATAGTCAACAACAAGCATTTACAAAATTCATGAAAACTAATGGATCAGCAGTAAAAGCAAGTTACGAAATAATCTATTTGTTAACAAAACGTTCAAAATCGTTCACGAATAGTTCATTAATTAACGATAAAAGAATGTATGATAAAAGCAGCTGAAATCGTCTGTCCTGAAAAAAGTGCAATCATTTCGCAATATTTCATTATCAAGAAATACAGTGGTAGAGAGAATTAGCGAAATGGCAGATAACATCAGTTCACAGCTACAGGATATACCTACAGATATACGAGATGTTTTTCAAGTTGCTGTATTTTTTCGGGGTTGCAATAATAATATGAGGATCACCGACGAATTGTTGAAAGTTATCCCTCTTCTTGGAACTACGACTGGCGAAGATATTTTTGCTGCTGTGTGGAGCATTTCAGAAAAGTGTAAGCTTCCAATTGACAGACTTGTGTCTGTAACAACCGACGGTGCTAAATCAATGACGGGTGAAAATTGAGGATTTGTGTCAAAATTAATTAGAAAATTACAAGCTGAGTACCCAGATAAACCGAAAACCATGGCTGTCTACTGCCTTATTCATCAACAAGTTCTGTGTTTAAAAATATTAAAAATGGACGATGTATTGAAAACAGTAACAAAAACAATCAACTTTATTCGAGGGAGAGCACTCAACCATCGGCAATTTACTTCTCTTCTTAAAGATTTAGAATCTGAGTTTGGCGATCTTCCTTATTATACAGAAGTTCGATGGTTATCATGCCCCAAAGTTTTAAAGAGATTTTATATGGTTTTGGAGGAAATAACAGTTTTTCATGAAATGTATCAGTTATAAAAAATCCTTTGTGGATTTGGCATTTTTAATTGATATTACAAGCCACCTCAATAATCTTAACATTTCATTGCAAGGTAAAAATAAGTTAATAATGGACATGTACGACACAATAGCAAGTTTTGTACAAAAACTAATGTTTAAAAATCATTTAAAAAAAAAGATGTTTTGACCCATTTTCCTACTTGTGAGCAGTTAAAAACACAAAATCAAAATTGCTCTTTCTCACAATATTGTGACAAAATTGAGGAAATCAAAAACGAATTCGATAAGCGTTTTAATGATTTTAAAGAGTTAGAAGATAGGTTTTCTCTTTTTGTTGGACCTTTTTCATTTGAAATCGAAAAAGCTCCCACTTTGATTCAACTGGAATTAATTGATTTCCAAAATGATTCATTTTTGAAAGACAAATGTCGAGAAGTAGGAATTCCAAAAATATATTCTTACTTAGGTGAAAAATACCTGGAAATTAAAAAGTTTGCTGCACAAATTATGTGCTACTTTGGGAGTACATACTTATGCGAGCAATTATTTTCACGTATGAAATTAAATAAAACGGCGTATAGATCGAGATTGACAGATAAACATCTTTCCGACATACTGAAAATTGTATGTTCCCAGTTTTTGACTCCTGATGTTGAAAAACTAGTAGGGGGTAAACGCTGGCAGGTTTCTGGGAAAACAAATTAATTATTTTCATAAATATATTGAATATTTAATTTTTAAATAAAAATAATAATATAACAATTATATATACTAAAACCAAAGGAGCGCAAGGCAGCCAAAGTAACACACATCTATTAGTTACAATTTATTAGGAAACGTTTCGGAAATTGCTACAAAGACTGAAGATGGATTTTGTAACAATAACAATTTCCGAAACGTTTCCTAATAAATTGTAACTAATAGAGGTGTGTTACTTTGGCTGCCTTGCGCTCCTTTGGTTACCAGTTCATCAACAGCCACTTGACTCCCATTTCTTCTCTTGTATTCTGTAGATCTGAATAAAAATTTAAATGTTTAAATGTTTAAATTTAAACAGATAAAAATGCAGGTCATCTTAAAATGGTACACTAATCCTTTTCTTCCGAATGTAAATGTTAGAAAAATTCAAGTGAAAAGTTCTGAATAAGTATATACAATGTGGGCTAAAATTGAGTATCCCTCATTAGTTTAAATTACTGGTATGGGTTACATTTAAATAGTAAAGGTGCAAGAATATTTGACAATGCTACTGAGGCAGTATTGGATGGGTCAAAAAACTGTTAGTTTGGAGGGAGGGCATAATAATAAATCAGTAGCAGCTGCAAGCATAGATAAAATTAATTCTTACAGTGCTTCTACTGGGACATGTGGACAGTTAAATTACTGGAATGGGTTACACTTAAATAGTAAAGATGCAAGAATATTTGCCAATGCTACTGAAGAAGTATTGGATGGGTCAGAAAACTTAGTTTGGAGGGACATAATAATAAATCAGTAGCAGCTGCAAGCAGAGGCAAAATTAATTCTTTCAGTGCTTCTATTGGGACATGTGGCAGCCTTGAACACAAGGTATAAGGGAATACAAAGCCTGTTAGGGAATCTCATGAAACAGGCAAACATATGGACTATTTTTGGTTACTAAGAGCAAAAACAGGGACAAATGCATTACAAACAAACACTTTTGTACACTAATACTAAGAGCATTGTAAATAAATTTGATGAATTTGAAATATTGTTTAAGTCATAAATGCAGACATTAGATGACTACAATGTTAGAGAAAGCAGACAGGACCAAGAATTGGGGAGGTGGGAGGTAGTAATACTCTTGGTTGTAGCCCTTTCAGAACTGAATTTATAAGTGAATTTATATATGAATACATTAAGTTAATTATATTTAGCAGTCGTGTGGGCTTGATTCATGATTCATTCAAATGCACATGTTTTACTACACTGTTAATGCTTGACCAATCAGCTACATTGAGCATATATGAAATATATAAGTAAATATTTCTATCTATATATCATATAGATGGAAATGTTTGATTGATAAGGTGTACTACAATAATTTTTTGAAGTTTAGGTGAAGTACATTGTGAAAGAGGCTGAGAACTGTTGTACCTTACCACTCTACTAAAGTAGAAAGCTGACCTTAATTCTAAGTAATTTAATTAGATGCAATATATTTCAAATATAAGTTAAAACATGATTAACACACACACACCCTTTCAAGTGATTAATATGCTAACCCCATGCTGACAAAGGAATTAGGTTTATTAGATTTCTGCAAAATGGATTCCCAAGGCTTCTGATACATGATAAAAATCATGATCCTTATAAGACTACCTCAAAATTCGCTACGTCAATGATACATTTACCATCATTACTCGTGAGTTAGGAGATCAACTCTTACATCTTAACTCTCTTTCACCCCTCATTCAGTTCACCATTGAGCTGGAGTCGGACAACGTTCTTCCATTTTTGGATATCCTTGTTTGACGCGAGGGCACGTGTCTAAGGACCTCTGTCCATCATAAACCGATGTGTGCTGGCCAGGTCACTAACTATCGGTCAGCACATGCTCACGGTCACCTTCTTAGTACAGCACAAGCCTTATTAACCTGTGCCTGGACCAACTCCAGCTCTGTGGATGAAAGACGTAATGAGACCGCTAGAGTGAAGACTGATTTAGCCAAGTTCGGTTACTCCATTAGTGCCTTGGATAGATGCGACTTGCAGTCCCATGACCACACAGCAAACCTCAGGACCACACGTAACATCGAACCAACCTCGACCACTTTTATTCCATACTACCTGAACTTGTCACAGCAACTGTCAAAGGTCTTACGGAGTTATGGGATAAAGTGCCTGCAGCTTCCAGGCAAGAACTTGCGGTCCCTTGTGTCAAATGTAAAGATACCGGTTTCCCCCACCCTTACAGAGCAGTTCAGTGTACCACAATTCCTGCTGTGACTGCTACACTGGTGAATCTGGCAGAAGGCTCAAAGATTGAGTTGCCGCGCACGAGAGAGCAATCTGCTCCACTGAAGTGGAGCACTCAGCTGTCGCCGAACACTTCTGGTTGACACAGCACAACATCGACCCCCAACACGACATTAAGATTATTGACCGTTCTCGTCATTACCGCCAAAGCGTCTGGTTAGAATCATTACATATTACAACTTTTCGTGATTCTTTTAACCAGAACAAAGGAGGTCATGTCCATCCCATTATTGAGCAGCCATCCTCCTGAATGATGGACATTCACACACACAGCAAACCCAAGCATTGCAATTGCAGCCACAAGCCTCTACTTCCAACTGCTAATTGTTGTCTGCACCTGCTCACGTGGTTCACCTCGCATGACCACCATACTGGGCATTCTTTATTATTTATTTTGTACTAATATTTTTTGACTGAAGAAGGGCAACCCTATGCCCAAAAACTATCGAAGTATGTTTATTTTAATAGTTTATTATAACTTATTTTTATCTGTCCTCCTATCAAAGGAATTTAATAAACCTGTATTCTCTATTTCACAGAAAAATCTGAACTTATTGACATTATGAACTCTGAGAACATAGGCCTTTTCCGTTTCATTTGTACCGTTTTTGGCCATTACACTTACAACTACAAAAAAAGCTTCATCTTCATAGTCCAGAGCAACCAATATCTCCAGTTTGCCCAACGATGTAAGACCTACGGCATTCCAAAAGGCTTTCTCTACAAGGCTCCCTTTATCAATGAGCAAATGCAACAGGCCTGACGTAACCCCAGTTTCAGAACTCTGAATATCTGGATTGGCTGTCTTCACTGAGACCTATGCAGTGCTTCCACCAGCAAAGCTGTCCTCACGCACGAGCTCAGTAACCTGATCCCCTCCTCTGTATATTCCACCTTGTGTGACCAAGCTGTCCGAGAATCTGATCATTACCGCTCTCGCCAACAAAGTAAGTTTAACAATTTAATTCAAGAGACCCATAACAACAGGGCCTTGCAAAGAGCTCCTATTGAGGCCTGCTCCCACTTTGTGCTAAATTTGAGTGACAAGCACTTATCCGATGAACAAGTAGAGCTGCTCACCCTAGGGATGAAGTTTGAGGTTTTCCCCCACAGTCCCCCAGTCACTGAGCTTGCTATGGGTGTTGAGGTGTCATTGACATGGTTGCCTGAACAGACTGTGAATGCTATCCACCTCAAGACTGCAGCGATTCTACAACGTGCCTGTCTGGTCAACTCTAATCTAAGCCAACGGCAACTCTGCCCTCAAACTGCTAAAACAGGATGATTCGATTGTCGTTCTCCCTGCAGATAAAGGACGTTGAATGGTTGTTTTAAATCATTCTGATTACAATATGAAAGCCTTGTCTCTTTTTCAAGACACTTCCTTCTACGAACCTGCAGTCGACTCTCCTGTAACGATCCTAGAGTGCTGGGAGGCCAATATTAACAGCCTAGTCTACAGTTGGTTTAAATCTGGCAAAATCCATGGATCCGTTCGCTTGCGCCTACATGCTTCTGGTTGCCAGATATCCCAATTCTATGGCTTACCAAAAGTTCATAAACAAGTTGTTCCTTTAAGACCAACTGTCTCCTGCTGTAGTTCCCTGACATATGAATTGCCAAAATTTGTTGCTGACTTGCAACAAATTGTGTGAACACTCTTGCCTTTGGCAGGCAAGAGCATTCACACAATCTCCAGCAGCAGCGACTTTCTTAACCTAATTTCCACTCTATCCATTTCGGAGGACCAGGTTATGGCATTGTTTGATGTCATATCTATCTTTACTTCAGTTCAGTTATGGCTAATACTGCTATGGAGGAACTAGAGAATCACACGTTTTGTTGGTCTGGCAGTCCCTATAGCCTTTTGGTGTTGCTATGGCGACAATATATTTACCATTATTCCTCGCGAGTCAGGAGACCAACTCTTACAATATCTCAACTCTATTTCACCCTTCATTCAGTTCATCATTGAGCTGGAGTCTGACAATGTTCTTCATTTTTGGATCCCCTTGTTTGGCACGAGGGCACGCATCTAAGGACCTCCGTCCATCGTAAACTGATGTGTGCTGGCCAGTTCACTAACTATCAGTCAGCACATGCTCATAGTCACCTTCTTAGTACAGCACGAGCCTTATTAACCTGCGCCTGGACCCATCCAGCTCTGCGGATGAAAGATGTAATGAGACTGCTAGAGTGAAGACAGATTTGGCCAAGTGAAGTTACCCCACTAGTGCCTTGGATAGATGTGACCTGCAGTCCTGTGAGCACACGGCAAACCTTAGGACCATGCGTAACGTTGAACCAACCTCAACCGCTTTTATTCCATACTACCCGAACAGCAACTGTAAAAGGTTTTGCAGAGTTATGGGATAAATCTATGCCTGAAAGCTATCGATGTATGTTTATTTTAATGGTTTATTATACCTTATTTTTATCTGTCTTCCTATCAAAGGAGTTTTATAAACCTGTATTCTGTATTTCTCAAAAAAAAAAAAAACTGAACTTATTGACATTATGAATTCTGAGAACATAGGCCTTTTCCATTTTACCCCATAATTGTTGCAGGTTATAAAGCAGATCCACAAAATTCTGTGGAAAGATTTGTAACTCTGGATATATTCCCAAATCCACTATACCTAGTATACTAGAAGTAGCCACCCAAATAGGAACCAATGTGCAGAGTCCACATCACAGAGAGGAATGGCTGACTCTCTTTGTCACCCGGCAATACAAGGTGGCAGATGACTCATCACTCAGTGCAATGCCACCACTCTGCTTACTGGATGCATGAAGTGATGAAATCCATGTTTATGTTTAGTCTCCAGAGCAAAGCTCAAGGGAAGTGTTTGATTTGACTCTGGTTCAAGGCCACATGACTGCTAAATATGGTAATATCCTTATGTTGTTTATCTTGTAAACTCTTCTTTCTTTATGTAGCTGTCCCAGAGTATAAACAGAAAAAATTCTTTACATTTTGAGGATAGGGCTTCAAGTGTTTTCACAGACTGAACCTGTTGATAACTCTCTAGGGGCATGCAGATAATCTAGTGTATAATTTTGCTGCCAGTGTCACAAGCTGACAGAGCAGAACTCTGTCAGTTTGTGACACTACAGCAATTCTGAGCTGTGTGTGGGGGGGAGCTGTGTGTGTGTGTGGGGGGGGGTTTGCTGAAGGATTGAGGGCGCTGACTCTCTTTAGAAAATACAGCTGCGAGTTACAGGCTCTGAAAAAAACGATAAGTGTTTGCTTTTTATTTACATAATTGTTATTTTATATTGTACTTAATACGTAGTCTTATAGTTCTAATTACGCTGGTTATTTTTATTTTAATTTATATAAACAGTTTTTGCAGATATACGTAATACTTTATAAAACCGTCAGTCCGTTCGAATCTTGCAGGCATTGTTTTTTGTTTATAGTGATAGGGAATTCAAATTTTTAATTGAGGTAGCTAGGTAGCTCTAACGTATAATTATAGAAACAGTAATACGCTTCACTGTTTCTATTAGATAGCGTAGTATTGACATTTAATTTAATTTAATTTATTGATCTTATTAATTTAAAATATCATTCCCCAAACTAGAACAGCAAAGCAACGGGCACAAAGCGGCAGGAGTGCTGTGACTCGTGGGAGAACTGAGGGGGGCGATTCTCCAACGCATCACAGCCTAAAAAAATGTGCAACTTGTGAAATGTTTGCCGAACTATCTGGAACGGAACATGATATTGCCATGGGGGATGTCTTTGTATGCGCGCGCGATGTAAGGAGTGTAAGGAAATCAGGCGACAACTCAGCGTCGTTATGGGCCTATATGAGAGTTTGAAGGACAGGGTGGATGCCCTCGAAAGATCTAAATTGAGGGGCCTCAGGCTCTCAGCTGTCCGCATCAACGCCAGAGCTTGCACTTGGTCATCACGCAACACAGCGGCAACCCCCAAGGCAGATTGCGCTGGTCCCAAAGGAACTAGTAGTTGTTGGTGACTCTATTGTCAGGGAAATGGGGAACATCCTTTGTAAAAAGGATAGGTGGAACAGGACCAGGGTATGTCTGCCAGGGGCAAAGGTTGATGACGTTGTAGAGCAGATATCTTCTTTTAGGGACACAAAAGGTGATATAGTTGTACACGTTGGCACTAATGATATTAAGAGTAGGAGACTGGCAGAATTACTTAACAAGTACAGGTCACTGTTGAAAAAGAGCCGTGAAATAGGGTTGAATTTGAAAGTGTCTGCAATTCTGCCCAGACACGATAGGAAGGAGTATATGATGAGAGCCTTGTCGATCAATTCGGCCCTGGAAAGATTGTGCAAGGATCAAGGGATAGAATTTTTTTAAGCCTGGACTGTACTTGTTAACAGGAGAGACTGCTTCTACAGGGATGGGATACACTTAAATAGAAAGGGTGCAAAAATATTTGCTGATACTATCGAGGCAGTGTTAGGTGGGTCGGAAAACTGATAGCTTGGGGGAATACAAGGACTAATAGTTTAACAGTAGCCGTAGGCAGAGGTGAAGGTGATTCTTGCACAACTTCTATTAGAATAAGTAGCGACCTGGAGCGAGGGGTGTTGGGGGTTTCAGGGACGGATGGCAGTCATTGTGAAACAGGTGGGTATATGGGATGTGTTAGAGTAATTAAGAATAAGAATAGGTGCATGTATACTTGCATGTATACCAATGCTAGAAGTATAGTAAATAAATTTGATGAATTTGAAGTGTTGGTCAAGACATCAAAGGCGGATATTGTTGGGATATCAGAGACGTGGTGTCACACAGATATAAGGAATGCAGAACTGGAATTTGGGGAGTACAATGTGTACAGAAAGGATAAACAGGATAGGAAGGGAGGAGGTGTTATGCTGTTAATAAAGAAAAACATAAAATCAAAAGAAGCGCATCCAGTTGATATAGATGAACAGTGCACTGTTGAGTCAGTTTGGTGTGACATAAGCACTGCGAAAGCAAAAATAAGAGTAGGAGTGTGTTATAGGCCTAATGACTTGAACGAGTACAATGAACAATTGTACAGAGAAATAGAGTGGGCTAGTAAATCGGAATGTCTTATAATGCGGGATTTTAACTTCCCAGATATTGACTGGAACTTGTGGGTTGGGCACTCACACACTAGTCAGACTTTTGTGGATTTATTGGATGATTGTTTTCTGCAGCAGCATGTTCGAGAGGCAACCAGAGAAAGTAATACTCTTGATCTGGTTATCAGCAGTGATCATTCATGTATTAGGAATTTGCAGATAAAAGCACCACTAGGTGGCAGTGATCACAGTGTACTGACGTGGGATTTACTTAAAGATTTAAGTACTATCAGGGGTAAAGGAAAGGGTTTTTGCTTCCGTAAAGGCGAGTACAGTGGTCTCCGACAGTTTTTAAATTCTGTACAGTGGGATCAACTGACGATGTTACCAACAGTAAATTCTAAGTGGGAAGCATTCAAGGAATTAATCGTGGAAGCTACTAAAAGGTTCATACCTATTAAGAAATATTGTTCAAGGTTTAGGCCTAAATGGTTGTCAAATGAACTAATGAGACTCTTAACAGAGAAGAAAAATGCATGGGATGCATATAAATTATCAGGCGACATAGAAGCCTATGGCAGATATAAGTTAATCTGTAATCAGGTCACAAAGGAGGTTCGGCAGGCGAAGGCAGATTACGAGAAATCCTTGGCAAAAGACGCTAAGAAAAACAGCAAGGATTTCTTTACTTATATAAACTCTAAAAGGAAGGGGATGAATCTGATCGGTCCACTTGACATCGATGGTTCGACTGTTGATGATCCTGCTCAGATAGCAAACAAACTGAATGAGTATTTTGCATCTACATTCACACGTGAGGAATTATTAAGGTTTGAAAATGGCAGAAGGTTATCAAATTGTAGCAAGATACTTAATGATTTTGTAATAACCGAGAGCAAAGTGGAAGAGAAATTGTTGAAGTTAAACATAAGTAAAGCACCTGGGGTGGATGGAATCTATCCAGTTATATTAAAGGAGGCGGCAAAGCAACTAAGCAAACCCTTAGCCATAATTATGAGAGCATCCTTGGACTCATGGGAGGTTCCCATGGACTGGAGATGTGCAAATGTATCCCCAATTCACAAAGGGGGATCGAAGGGCGACACGAGTAATTACAGACCAGTTAGTTTAACTTCTGTTCCGGGTAAAATAATGGAGTCGCTGGTTAAGGATGCATTGCAGGATCATCTAGACAAGACTGCAGCAATAATTCAGACACAGCATGGGTTTGTTAAGGGAAAGTCTTGTCTGACAAATTTGATAGGATATTATGAAGTGGTTACAAAGGAACTGGATGCGAAAAATAATTTTGATATCATATATTTGGATTTCAGGAAAGCTTTTGACACTGTTGCGCATGGAAGACTATTGTACAAATTGGAGCAGAATGGTATTAAGGGTAAGTTGCTACAATGGATAAAAGGATGGTTAAGTGCTAGAAGACAGAGGGTGGTAATCAATGGGTGCTGCTCTTCTTGGACTAATGTTATTAGTGGAGTCCCACAGGGTTCGGTGTTAGGTCAACTGTTGTTTTGTATATTTATCAATGATATTGATGAAGGTATATCAGGCTTAATGTCGAAGTTTGCAGATGATACAAAGGTTGGCAGGGTTGTTAATGACAGTAATGGCAGTGTGCTACTACAACAGGATCTAGATAATTTGGGCAGATGGGCTAAGAAGTGGCAACTGAAGTTTAACCTTGACAAATGCAAAGTACTACATATGGGTACAAGTAACCCCAGAGAAACGTACCAACTGTGTGGTACTACACTTAAGGTGGTAGAAAATGAAAAAGACCTAGGAGTAATTGTGCAGGCAGATATGAAGTTTTCTAAACAATGCAGACAGGCTGCCAGGGCAGGTCATGGGGTTTTGTCAATGTATATATAGGAATTTTTCTAGCAGGGAAAAGGAGGTGATTATCCCTCTGTATAAGGCAATGGTTAGGCCACGGCTTGAGTACTGCGTACAAGTCTGGAGGCCTCATTTTAGGAGGGATGTAGATTTACTTGAGCGTGTACAGAGAAGGGCAACAAGATTGGTGAGGGGAATGAAGGGATCCTCTTACCAAGAGAGGCTTAAGTTCTGCAAATTGCAGTGGCTGGAGACTAGGCACCTGCGCGGTGATCTGATTGAGGTATACAAAGGGTACTAGGAAAGTTTTGCAATATGACGCAACAATGAATCACAGGAAGCTGCTTGTTGCTGCATGTTGAGACATGTTCATACGTGCATAGTAGCCGCCGCGCCAAGTCGATGGGCTCAGTTATTCATTAGTAGTGAGAGTGTAAAGTGCTTGCGATGGCATCGTGGTCACGAAATGAGATAAGGACAGTTTTGCGGTATAATTTCGTGCGTGGTTTAACCATAGACCAGTGCTTAGAAGAAATGACTCTTGCACTAGATGATGATTGTCCATATCGTACAACGATATTCAGGTGGTATAGAGAATTCCAAAGGGGAAATTTCACTCTGGAGGATTCTGAGAGGCCGGGAAGGCCACGAACGTCAGTTACGGAGGAAAACGTTACTGCTGTGAGGAAAATGCTTGACGAAAACAGGCGAGTGACCTACCAACAGATAGAGGATACTTTGAGCCTAAATGCACCAGCAATTCGTTCGATTCTGCAAGATCATTTGCACGTGAAGAAACTTTGTTCTCTCTGGGTGCCGCATCAACTGACTGAAGAGCAGATGACACGACGTGTGACTTGGTGCCGGGAGATGTTAAAAAAGTTTGATAAGGGACAATCTCGGTATGTGAACAACATCGTGACAGGTGACGAGACTTGGCTGTACTATTACGATCTGCCGACCAAGGCTCAAAACAAAGTTTGGTTCTTTGATGATGACGACACACCCGTAATTATCAGAAAATCCCGATCTGTAAAGAAGAAAATGATAGCTGTATTTTTCAAATCGAGTGGAATTGTGGAACGTGTCGTTTTGGACACGCAGAAGACAGTCACAGCTAAGTGGTATACTGAACAATGCCTGCCTAAAGTCATTGGATCTATGAAGAACCTGCGGCCAAAGTCAAGAATGGACACCTGGTACCTCCATCACAATAATGCTCCAAGCTCACCGTGCCAAAGCCTGCACCGAATATTTGACCACGACAGGACTGAAACTTCTCGAGCACCCTCCCTAGAGTCCAGACCTTGCTCCCTGCGACTTTGCACTGTTCCCGCATGTGAAAATGAAGCTAAAAGGGAGGCGGTTTTCCAGTGATGAGGACCTTCTACGGGCTTGGGACAACGAGTGTGCTTTACTCCCTAGTGAAACTTGGCAGAACTGGTTTAAAGATTGGTTTCGGAGGATGGAGAGGTGTATTGAATGTAGAGGAAATTACTTTGAAAAAATTAAATAAACAAAGCTGTATTGCAAAACTTTCCTAGTACCCTTTGTATAAGGCCTTGAATGGGTTGAGCATGCTGAATTCTGATGGGATCCTTCCACTTGTTCAGATTACGAATCTAAGGGGGCATAAATTCAAATTAAGAAAAGACAGATGTAGAATAGATGTGCGGAAATTTTCCTTTAGCCAGCGGGTGGTTAATTGCTGGAACAAACTTCCATCTGTCGTTGTGGAAGTTGATAGGTTGAATAAATTTAAAGAGGAACTGGACAGGCATTTGGAGGGAATGGTGTGATTTTTTTTTTTTTTTTTTCTTTGGCTGATGCTGCATAAGCTCAAACATTTGCTTTCTTGCATCACATGCTACTACTACTACTACTACATTATGTTGTGATCAGGAAAAGTCACACTAACACAAAAAATTTATCTGCAAAAAGATTTATACCTGCCAAAAATTTCCTGATTCATTTCACATAAATATGTGGTCTCAGTTCTAGTCTCAGTGATGTGATACCACAACTGAGGCCAGATCAGATGTCCTAATTATTCAATATGTCACTCCTTTGGCATCCAAGATGGTATTTGTGCTGTCTGCTCAAACATCCCTTTTCAGAGGTTACCAAATCTGGAATCACTTCTCTGATTTCCTCTGGCTTAAAATCTCTTCACTCCATTCTGTAAAATTTATGTTTTGGCTCTACCATTTCGCAACTCTGCTAATCACTCAGAACTTTTTAAAACTCTACACTCTCCAATCAAACTTTCCTAACAGTGAGGTAATATTTCTTTATGATGTTAATGTTCACATCTCCGGATGACTTCAATTTTTTTTGTTACAATGACCGAGCTGGTCAAGATGCTGAAGCATTTGAAGTTATCACAGTCTTGACAGTCTTATCACTAACTTAAACACATGGGATAATAGGAATAGGCTAGAAACAGTAAACAAAATAAGGCACCTAAACACTAACAAAAACTACATACAAAAATAATTTTTATAATTAACATGCAAACAAAAATTTACTCAAGCCCGTTTAAGTTTTAAACTTACCTCCTCATACTGGAATTTTCTTTTGCTTACTATTACATCTTCAATGCCTGTTCTGTCACCAAATTTTTTTTCATGAATTGTGTAATTCTTAAACAGTTCTTGAGCTTTCTCTTTAGGAATATTATCAAGCGCATATTTATATATAGCGCGTACTCTGTCATGCTTTAAAATTTCAGGGGGAAGAGAAAAAAAAAAGCTATAATTTTTTTTGTTTATATAAACATGTAAAAAATCAAGAATTGATTAAAAAGTTAAAATCTGCTCTTTTTTTATAAACTCTGGCAACTTATAAATTTTTTAAAAATGAAATTTTTGAAATAAATTATAAACTAAGACTACATGCCATAATGCATAAATATTCTATCTGCAAAATTTAAAATTATTAATATCTCAGAAATGAATAGCAAAACCAATGTAAAATTCCACACTGACGTATAATTTTCCTATTTAATCTCCTCCTATACATAGATCTGATCATTAAAATTTCTAATCTTTAACTAAATATTATTGTATATATCTATTATGCCATGCAAATTAATTTGCCCAAGTATTAATCTCAGCCAAATGCTATACAGATTCACTTGACAGTCTTATCATTCTACCATTAGTAAACTGAAGCATTTTAAATGGTTTAATTATAGTATAATCAATACCACCTTAAAATGCTTCAGTGGTTTTGATCAGTGCATAATGACCAGAAATTATTCCTTCTTTTGTTTTTTTTTTTAAGCAATATTTTTAGAGACAGCAGAAAAATAAATACATGACAATACAATATAACATCACACACACACACACACACACACACACACACACACACACACACACACACACACACACACCGAGGAACCATATACCTTTCATATGATCTTTTATTTTAAGGACCGATGATATTTGCAGGAACCGATGGCTTTCTGATATAGCTGGAACAATACACGGGGGAAATTTTTATATGCATGGAGCATGGAACATCACTTGTGCAATTGTTCTCACCCAATTAGCATCTTTGTTATTTTTCAACAAACACTCCAATGTGCTACAGTACTTTGGAGAGTTTCTTTATCTTCTGTTTGATGCACTTGTTCAGTGTATAGGCAATGTATTTTTGTTAATTATAATTACCAGGGCCATTCAAATGGGGGAATGCAATGGATGGGCCACACCAGGGCCCCCAATCTAAGGGGGGGGGGGCAATTGAAGAAGCCATCAAAGTCTCAACATAAATAAATGAGGCCCCTTAACCCCTTTTGCATCTGGGCCCCCAAGTACCTTTGCATGGCCCAGGTAATTACAGTAATTTAATTGTGGTTATTTTTGAATTTATTAATTAAATAAATTGACATTAAATAACCATGGCACCTAAAGTGCAAGTTAAGGATAAATTATTTAAAGTGAAGCAAGAGATAATAAAAAAACATGAAGGAGTAAAATTTAGTGCATTAGTATGTGAGTATGGTTTCCTCAATCAACCATTTCTACAATACTTATACAAAAGGATATTCTAAAGTATTAAAATTAGTGATTATTCCATATCAGTGCAAAAGAGAAGACACTTTATTGTGGAAATGGAAAGGCTTTTGTTGATATGGATTAGGGAAGAGCAGATGAAGGGTGATACAGTGCCTAGACAATTTATTTGCAAATGTGCTAAGCAGATCTATGATGATCTGAAACTTAAAGCTCCATCAGCCAGTGGCAGTGCTGTGTGCTTTAAAGATTTTAAAGCCAGCAGAGGCTTTAACTGAATTTTAATTCTATTAAATGACGATTATAATATGCAAAAATCGGAGTAATATTATAAAAAATGAAGATATAAAGCAAAAATTTATGCCTTTTTTTCCTCTTACCAATTAACAAAATTAAATGATTGTGAAAATTGGAAGAATATTATCCACAGGTTAGCAAAATAAAAATTTACACTTTGTAATCTGATATTCAACACACTTTGTAATCTGATATTTCTGTTCACTGACTTTTTTTTTTTTTTTTTTTTTTTGTGTTGTAAAATCTAAAACAGTAAAAAAAGATAATCGTGAATCAATAACAACAAAGCACGGCATGCAGAAATTGCAAACTAACACAATACATGGAAGTAAGATATGGGTGAACAGATTCTGAAAAACGTTTTCACAGAATTTTGTTCTACTGTGCTGTAATTTTCTTTGTCTTTTAAAAGGAAGCAGAAATTTTTAATAATTGATTCCAAGATTGAGATTTTAAACAGACTTTCAAAGGGAGAAAGTTGGTCTTTGTTAGCAAAATTTTACGAGGTTGGAAAGTCAACCATAACAGACATTAAAAACAACAAGGAAAACTTTAAAGTTTGGATCAAAACTTTTTTTTTTAATGTGAACCCCAAACACGAGAGGTATTAGAACCTATAGTACTTAGTACCATGCTTGGGTTGGAAGTTGAGAAGACGAAAGAAGATATTTGTTGACACTGGACTTGAACTTCTGTAGATTGTAATTTTTAGAAAATACGTATGAAGGGAAGTTGTTCCAGAAAACGGCAGTTGAATGAATAAATGAGGAAGATGAAAAGTTGGTTCTGTGGGTTTGAAGTTGGACAGTAAATGGATCTTGGCTGGTGGCGGCACGTGTTTGGACTGTTTTGAAAAAGAGAGCGGGAATTATAGAAGCCAATTCAGAAGAACAGTGCCCATGGAAGTATCAGTAGAAGAGGCATGCAGCAGAAACAGTATGTCCATGAGAAAGCGAGTGCAGAGACTCTATTAAAGATGAATCATTAATTAACCTAACTGCCCTCTTCTGAATGGAATCAAGAAGGCTGAGAGAGGTTTTGGGGGCACCACCCCAGATGTGGGAACAATATTCCATGGTAGGGAGGATTTGCGATTTATACAAAGTGAGCAGCTGTTTGGAAGAAAAGTAATGCTGAGAGCAAAAGAGAAAAACCAAGATTTTTAGATGCAGAGGAAGCAATATTTGTAATGTGCTTGTGGGTAATTCCCAAAAGAGATATATCATTTTGCCTGGAAATCGGAGAATCACTAAAGATAAGCATAGGAGCAGAAGAATCCTTTTTGTGAGATATAAGACAAGACTGAGTTTTAGAAGAGTTGAAATCAACTAAGTTGTCTTTGCCCCACTGGAGAATTACCTGAAGATCGGCATTTAAGGAATTGGTAGCAGATTTTCGAGAAGTTGAAACTGATTGAGCAGGACAAGGTTTCTCAAAATGGAAAGTGGAATGCAATGTGCTATAATCGGCAAAACTATGGATAGGATTTCCAGTCAACGGAAGAAGGTCATTAATATACAAGAGGAAAGGAGTGGGGGAAAGAACTGAACCTTGGGGGACACCGGCATTAGTGGAGAAGTTAGAGGACAGAGAGCCATCTACCATCAGTACCATGCTTGTAACTCATAATTTCCATGTAACGGTATTTTTTTTTTTTTTTTGCCAATTAATTTCATTTATAACGTAAAACTCCTGGCCATGTCGCCGTGTTGAGTATTATTGTCTCTAGTACATGTCCTGTACTAGAGACAATAATTTTTTATTAGCAATAAAAAATTTATTTATTTATTTATCACTCTCAGTGAGCGATCAGAGAGAAAACTGGATAACCAATTACTAAAAACAGTTGGCAAACCATAAGATGGAAGCCTGTTTAGAAGACCTTTATGCCAAACACGATCAAAAGCCTTTGAGATGTCAAGAGCAACTACTTGTGTTTCACCGAACCTTTCCATTGAATTAGTCCATAAATGGGTAACATAAGCCAGAATATCACCAGTGGATCGACACTGACGGAATCCATACTGGCGATCGTTGATCAGACGGAAGGTTTCTAGGTAGTTTAAGAGTTGGTGGTTAACTGATTTCTCCATTACTTTAGAAAGAGTAGAAGTAATTGGAATGGGACGATAATTGGATGGGAGGGATTTGTCACCCTTTTTAGGAACTGGCTGGATATGAGCAAATTTCCAAGCAGAAGGAAAAATACCTTTGGAATAAGAAAGTGAAAAAAGGCAGCAAAGAACAGGTGTAAGTTCAGGAACATAGGTTTTGAGAACAAGTGGAGAAATACCATCAGGACCTGGAGCTTTCTTAGCATCAAGATTCATCAAAATCCTTCTGATATCCTTTTGACGGAAGACCACAGGAGGCATTGAATGGAGCGTGTTGGGAATGGTGGGAGGTGTTTTACCAAGTTCATTAATACATGAGCTGGAAGAAAAATGGGATGCTAGCAGGTCAGATTTATCCTTGGCTGAAGTGACAACAGAACCATCTGGTTTGGACAGAGGTGGGAGCAGAGATGGGCAAAAGTTGCGGCCAACAGCTTTGGCAAGGGACCAGAATTCTCGGCTACCATTAGGGCAAGAAGCAAGTTTTCTACTCTTAGCCTGTTCAAACTCTAGTTTGGACTGATTAATAACTGCTTTACAATTGTTGCGAGCTTTGGTGTAGGCAGAAAATGAAACTGAACAATTAGAAACAAGCCAATTACGATATGCAACATTCTTTTCTTGAACAGCCTTAGCACATTTATTGGAAAACCAAGGTTTACATAAAGGATGAGATTTTAAAGTGGAGTGTGGGATAAAAGATTCCATTCCTGCGAGAATAATTTCACTGACACGATCTGAGCAAACGTTGACGTCAGAAGTTTTGAAACAGCAATCCGACCAAGGAAAAGAAGTCTCGCAGGTCATCCCGTTTTGCATTCTTGTAATGCCAAACAACACGAGGTTGGGAATAGCCATGAGATAAAGGTTCCATTGGAGAAGAGACAATCACCAAGTTGTGATCTGAAGTGCCTAAAGGACCTCTCACTTCGACCGTGTACTTAGGATTGTTTGTGAGAAAAAGATCAAGCGTATTGGCTGTATGATTAGGATTGTCCGGTATTCTTGTAAGTAAATGAACAATCTGTGCTAGGTCATTAGTAATTGCAAAAGCCTCAGCATCTCGACCTGCTGGGTCGGTGTGACTAGAAAACAGAAGCCAGCTGGAGTTGTGAACATTAAAATCACTAAGGAAAATTACCTCACTGTGAGGAAAGTTGGACTGGAGAAAGTCAAGTTGCAAAGAGAGGAAGTCAAAGAGCTCCAAGTGATTAGTGGAGTTCGGAGAACGGTAGACACAACAGATGAATTTGACACAGTGAGGTAGAGAGATTTTAAGCCAGAGAATATCAAAGAGAGGAGATTCAATATTGCCAATGGAATCTCCTCTCTTTGAAGTACCACCTTTGAAGCGAAAGGAATCATACAGCGAATAATTTGGGCATCTGAGACGAGCAGTAGTTGAATCAACTGATAACTGAGGTTCTGTCAGAAAAAGTACATGGGGTTTGACAGACTGCAAATGGAAATCGTTGAGATTAGAATTGAGACCACGTATATTTGTGAAATGAATTAGGAAGTGCTTGGGTGGTTTAGATCTTTTCAAAACTTGATTCAAATCTGATCTGAATCAAGTTTCAGATCTGAAACTTGATTCAGATGGTGCAAAAAAAAAAAAAAAATATTAGAAGTCCGAACTACCTTCAGTCACAATTAGTTTGGATTAGTGTATATCATTACATTAATCAAACCATTAGCAGTTTTCATTTCTTTCAGCCTTTTATAACTTCCTTTCTTTCACTTTCCTTTCACTTCTTCACAATTGCCATCTTGCAGATTTGAATATTTCAGCTTTGGCAAAATTTCTTTTCCATTATTTTGCACACATCTTTAACCCCCGACTCCATTACTTTCCCTGAACAGAACTCAAGTTTATAGGTCTGTAATTATTTGCTTTGGCCTTTGATTCCCTTTATGAATAAGAGAGACATTAGCCAATCTCCAGTCTGTAACAAGACATTTCCTGAATTAAAGGATGCCCCCATAACAATGCTAATGGTTTGCTTACCTCATTTGCTGCACTTTTAATGTAACTGGATGAATTTCATAACCCCCAGTTAGCATAAAAATCATCATTTAATTCCTATTTTAATAATTCCAAAGAGAAATGGTGCAAGAATATTTGCTGATGCTATCGAGGCAGTATTTGTGGGTCGGAAAACAGCTAGCTTGGGAGGATACACAGAATAAAAGGTTAACAGTGGCCCCAGGCAGAGGCAAAAGTGATTCTTGCACTGCTTCTATTAGAATGAGCAGCAGCCTGGAAAGCAAGGTAAAGGATATTTCCAGGACTGCTGGGAGTCATAGTGGAACAAATAAATACATGGGCTGTGTTAGGGTAACTAACAGTAGGAACAGGTGCACGTATACTTGCATGTACACCAATGCTAGGAGTATAGTTAATAAATTTGATGAGTTTGAAGTGCTGGTCAAGATATTGTTGGAATATCAGAGATGTGGTGTCACACAAATATAAGCAGTGCAGAATTGGAATTTGGGGAGTACAATGTGTACAGAAAGGATAGACAGGACAGGAAGGGAGGAGGGGTTATGCTGTTAGTTAAGAAACACAAAATCCAAGGAAGTGCATCCAATTGATGTTGGTGGACAACGCAGCACTGAGTCTGTTTGGTGTTTCATTTAGGCAGACAAAGGCAGATTACAAGAAATCTATGGTTAAGGATGCAAAGAAAAACAGCCAAGAGTTCTTTACTTATGTAAACTCTAAAAGGAAAGGGATGAATCAGATTGGACCACTTAAGCACTGAGAAAGGAAAAATGAGAGTAGGTGTGTGTTATAGGCCTAATGAATCTGATGAGTATAATGAGCAATTGTGCAGAGAAATAGAGTGGGTCAGTAAATCAGAATGTCTTATAATGGGGAATTTAACTTTCTAAATATTGATTGGAACTTGTCGGTTGGTCACTCGTACATCAGCAACACTTCTGTGGATTTACTGGATGACTGTTTGCTACAGCAACATGTACGAGAGGCAACCAGAGAGAATAATACTCTTAATCTGATTATCAGCAGTGATTATTCATGCATTAAAAATTTGCAAATAAAGGAACCCTGGGCGACAGTGATCACAATGTACTGATGTGGGAATTACTTAAAGATGTAACTACCATCAAGGCTAAAAGGAAAGGGCTTTTGCTTTCGTAAAGGTGACTACAGAGGTCCCAGACAGTTTTTAAATTCTGCATAGTGGGATGAACTGATGATGTTACCAACATTGAATTCTAAATGGGAAGCCTTCAGGGACTTAATTTTGGTGGCTACTAAGCATTTCATTCCAACTAAGAAATACTGTTCAAGGTTTAGGCCTAAATGGAGGTCAGATGAATTAATGAGGCTCGTGGCAGAGAAGAAGACTGTATGGGACGCATATAAAGTATCAGGTGACACAGAAGCCTATGGCAGGTATAAACTAGTCTGTAATCGAATCACAAAGGAGGTTAGGCAGATGAAGGCATATTACGAGAAATCTTTGTCTAAGGATGCAAAGAAAAACAGCAAAGAGTTCTTTACTTATGTACACTCTAGAAGGAAAGGGATGAATCAGATTGGACCACTTAACATAGATGGGTTGACTATTGATGATCATGCTCAGATAGGGCGCCTCCGTAGCCAGGTGGGAAGGAGCAACTGTGCATAGCACACGCTTCTTGATTAGACTAGGGCTTGAGCCCGTCACCACCAAATACAGAGGATGCGGAAAGGTCAGGGAATGACCACCGCATATTCCCGGAGCAATATGGCCTTAGTTGCTAATGCTCCTAAAAACCAAACAACAAACAAACAACATGCTCAGATAACTGATAAACTGAATGAGCATTTTGCATCTACATTCACACATGGAGTTATTCAATGAGGGGAGTGCCAGAAGTTCAAATGCTAACAGGGAGCTAAGTGATTTTGTAATAACTGAGAGCAAAGTGGAGGAGAAATTGTTGAAGTTAAACATAAGGAAGGCACCTTGGGTGGATGGGATCTATCCAGTTATATTAAAGGAGGTAGCAAAGGAAGTAAGCAAACCCTTATCCATAATTATGAGAGCTTCCTTGGACTCAAGGGAGGTCCCCATGGACTGGAGGTGCATTAAGAATTATCAAATTCTTAATGCACATGTATCACCAATTCACGAAGAGGGTTCAAAAGGTGACACAAGTACCGTATTTTCCGGCTTATAAGACGCGGCTTTTTTTTCGCGAAGAAATACTCGGAAAATCACCTTGTGTCTTATATGATCAATGTCAGATTAGGCCTAAAGACTACCTATTAGGCCTAAAGGGCATGGTGACTTTACAGGTGCTATAGATTTATGAAGAGACACGGATTAGCGATGCGAACAAGAAAGACATTTTCTGTACTCCTCAGGCACAGAAAATGCCTGAGGAGTACGAAAACAAAATTATTGATTTTCACCGATATATTATCAGTCAGAAAAGAAAATGACTTTGAACTTAGTCAAATTGCAAACATGGATGAAGTTCCATTGACATTTGACGTTGCCTCTAATAAGACAGTTGATTTTAAGGGTGCTAAATCTGTGACCATTAAAACTTCTGGCAATGAGAAATCCCATTTTACAGCAGTGCTGGCATGTTGTGCTGATGGTACCAAGTTACCACCATTACTAATATTTAAAAGGAAAACAATGCTGAAAGAAAGCATTCCAGCAGGAGTTTTTATTCAAGTTCACCCCAAAGGATGGATGGATGAGCATGGCGTGAGGTTTTGGTTGGAAAAGGTGTGGTCACGCCGTCCTGGTGGACTTCGCAAGAAGCCGTCGGTTCTCGTGTGGGATCAGTTCCGGTCTCACCTAACTAATTGTACTAAGATAAGATTAAAAAGCTTAAACACGCAAATGGCTGTAATTCCTAGAGGGTTAACGGGTCAATTTCAACCCCTGGATGTATCAATAAATAAGCCTCTCAAGGATTACATGCGTGAAGAATGGAATAAATGGATGATGCTCCCACAGCATGAACTAACATCAACAGGGCACATCAAAAGACCTACCATTGTACAGGTTTGCCAGTGGGTCAAAAATGCTTGGAATGAAATAAAATGGAGACAATAGTACGATCGTTTAAGAAGTGTGGCATAACCGATGCTCTTGACGGCACGGAAGACAACCTTTTGTATGAGGAAACAGATTCATCTGACTCAGAGATCGCTCATAACATGGACGATAGTGACATTGAATATCTTGAATATTATGATGATTTCATTAAGAACAAATAAATATTTTAAAAAATTTCTTGCATTTTATGAATTGAATAAAAACTCCATGTTGTAAGTTCATTTAATAAAAAAATTAAAAAAAATAAATGTAACTCCATTTAATTTATTTTTAATACCTACCCCCTGATTACGTCCCGCATCACGCCATGTTTGTTTACATCAGTCGGTAAAAGATCGCTTCTTAGTTTCGCCGTAAACAGTATCGAAGGATAATAGAAGGGTTATTATTTTTTTCCAAAATATGTGGCAAAAACTAGGGTGCGTCTTGTATGCCCGTGCGTCTTATAAGCCGGAAAATACGGTAACTACAGACCTGTTAGTTTAACTTGTGTTCCAAGGAAAATAATGGAATCACTGGTTAAAAATGCATTGCAGGATCATCTAGACAAGCCTGCAGTAATAGTTAAGACAGCATGGGTTTGTTAAAGGGAGGTCTTGTCTGACCAATTTGATTGGATACAATGATGTGGTCACAAAGGAACTGAATGCCAAAAATAATTTTGATATCATATACTTGGATTTCAGGAAAGTTTTGATACTGTTGCACATGGAAGACTGCTGTATAAATTGGAGAGGTATGGCATTAAGGGTAAGTTGCTACAATGGATAAAGAGAGAGTTGAGTGGGAGAGACAACAGAGAGTGGTAATCAATGGACATTGCTCTTCGTGGACAAATGTTATTAATGGAGTTCCCCAGGGTTCGGTGTTGGGCCCATTATTGTTTTGTATATTTATCAATGATATTGATGAAGGTATATCAGGTTTAATGTCCAAGTTTGCAGATGATACAAAGGTTGGCAGGGTTGTTAATGACAGTAGAGACAGTATGCTACTCCAACTGGATCTAGATAAGTTGGGAAAATGGGCTGAGAAGTGGCAACTGAAGTTTAACATTGACAAATGCAGAGACGGTATATGGGTAGCAATAACCGAAGAGAAACGTAACAACTGTGTGATACTACACTCAGGGAAGTGGAAAGTGAAAAAGACCTGGGGGATAATTGTGCAGTCAAATATGAAGTTCGCTGAGCAGTGCAGATGGGCTGCCAGGGCAGGTCATGGAGTCTTGTCAATGATATATAGGCATTTTGCTAGCAGAAACAGGGAGGTGATTATCCCGTTATACAAGGCAATGGTCAGGCCACACCTAGAGTACTGTGTACAGGTCTGGAGGCCTCATTTTAGGAAGGATGTAGAGTTGCTAGAATGAGTACAAAGAAGGGTAACAAGATTGGTCAAGGTAACAAATGGGTGCTCTTACCAAGAAAGGTTAAGTTCTGCAAATTGCAGTGCCAGGAGAGTAGGTGCCTGCAAGGTGATCTGATTGAGGTGTATAAGGCCTTGAATGGGTTGAGCAAGCTGAATGCTGATGGGATTCTTCCTCTTGCTGAGACTAAGAACCTGAGGGGGCACAGTTTCAAATTGGAGAAAGATAGTTGTAGAACAGATGTACGGAAATTTGCCTTTAGCCAGCGGGTAGCTGATTGGTGGAACAGGCTTCCATCTTCTGTTGTGGAAGCTAATAGCCTAAATAAATTTACGGCTGAGCTGGACAAGCATTTGGAAGAAATGGAGGGCTCTTTTTTTTTTTTTTTTTTTTGGCTGATGCTGCATAAGCTTGCTTTCTTGCATTCTATGCCTCTACTAATGTTAATGCTAATTTTTCTTCATTTAATTCCCATTTTGAATCAGGTATACATACTTCTGGTATTCCCATCTCTAAAAACTTCTTTGCATGTGAATGGAAATGCAAAATATTTACTCAGTTTATCAGCAACATCTTGTACAGATCATCAACAGTTTATGCCATTCATATCCAGTGGAGCAACATGGTTGATTCCTTTTGTTTCTACTTACACTTGCTAGTCAAAAATTGCAAACAAGGCATTACAATTAGAATATATATAATTTTAAACGAGCCTATAATGGATACCAAATAATAAGTTTCTAAATTAAGTTTAGTTTGTATAATTTGCTGTATAATTTGTAAGAAGAGATGGTGCATACAGGGTAAGATCAAGATGTTTCAGGGCTGAATTTGTTACAAATATCTGAACACTGAATAAGAAAAAAAATTTTTAGTTCACAGCCTAAACTGTGTGTGCAAATATTTATTTCTTATTATTTTTTTTTGAAAGGTGGCAGGTTGGTTGCACACTAACAAAGTTTTATTTTTATCTGATATGTAATTTTGTATCTCTATTTTTAAGAATGTCACTTTTTGAACAAAGATTCGTAAAATTTTGCTTTTTATTAAATAATAAGCTTCAAACTGTAGAAATAATTCTTGAGCAATGCGGTGAAAAAACTATAATTACGAGGGGGATTCCAAAAAGTAAGGTAACACATTTTTTCTTCTTAATAATGATGAAAGGGAATGAGATGAAACATGGTGGACAGATAGACCTGTTAACAACGTTCAAAAAGACCGCCAGTGGAGTGTTTAGGTGCTGTCGCCTCACAGCAGATTCCAGTTGCAAAATGGCGACTACCATACGAGTGTGGTCTAAAACAGGTGTTCGTGAAATTATTCGCTTTTTGCAAGCAAAAGGGCCTTCACCAAGTGACACTCACCGTGAACTGGTTGCTGGGTATGGCGAAAAGGTGATGACAAAGGAGCAGGTGTGTTTTTGGTGCAATGAATTTAAAGAAGGCAGTGTTGACATTGAATCGACATCAGCGGGCAGGCCTTCATCGAGCAAGACAGAAGACAACATTTTGCGCATTCTTGAAAAGGCAAGTGAAATTGCGAAAATAGTGAACATCAGTAAGTCAACTGTTCACAAAATTGTTCACGATGTCCTTGGCTTTCGAAAGATTTGCTGCCACTGGGTGCCCCGACAATTGTCAGAGGGGGACAAAGCAAAATCCATGGGGATGTGTCTGGAAAACCTGTAGCGATACAGCAACGAGGGAGAGGATTTTCTCGCTCGCATAGTCACAGCAGACAAAACGTGGGTTCATCACTACCCTGGAGAGCAAACAGGACTCCATGGCCTGGAAACATCCATAATCTCCCATGTGGAAAAAATTTAAAACTGTTCCCAGTGTCTGAAAAGTCATGGCCACAGGGTTCTGGGATCGCCAAGGTGTTCTGTTGGTGGATTTCTCGCCGAAGGGAGGAACAATCAATGCACAGCTTTACTGTGCAATGTTGTAAAAACTGAAAGCCAACATTTGATGCAAACGACCAGGACTCCTGAATCCTGACAAGCGCCGTGATTTTGTTGCTCAACAATGCAACTCCACACACTGCCCACACCACTCATGAGTGGTTGCGCTGTAATCGTTGGGAAACTCTGTCACATCCCCTACAGTCCAGACTTAGTGCCTTCAGACTTCCATTTGTTTGGCCCTCTGAAAAAACACCTTTCAGGAAATTATTTCACCACGGATGAGGAAATTCATCAGGCGGTGCGATGTTAGTTACTGTGTGTGGGCACCGACTCTTTCAGTACTGGTATTGATAAACTGATCCATCGTTGGGACAAGTGCATCAATAAAACTGGAGACTTTGTGGAGAAGTAGTGCATGTTCACTTATTTCTTGATGTGTAATTTCAACTTCATATTATTAAAGATCATCGAGAGAAAAAATGTGTTACCTTACTTTTCAGAAACCCCCTGGTATAAAGAGGTATGAAATCTGAATAGTACAAGCACTTGAAAGATGGATACAATATCACTGGGGGAGTTCTATGCATATCACAACAAGTAACAAATTTATCTTTTGCATTAGAAATATTATTCAGATAATTATAAAATGTGAACTGACGACAGCCTCTAAAGCTGGAATATGATGTGGTAGTTATTGGGCCATTGTATCTAATACAGTGAAATCTCCCTAAAAGGAGCACCTCTTGTTACTGATGACCATGCTTAGGTCCTAGCCAGAAGTATAAGAAATATGTTAAAACCACCTCTCCAAAAACAGATAATCTCCATTATGGATGCAGATGTCCTTTTTTTTTTTGTATTTTCAACCTCCCGGGGACTGGACACTTAGATTCTTTCAAGTGTAACATTTGGAGCTGGCACCCTCACCACTGGTGTGATATGTTTTTATAAGAATGTAAATGATTAGTAGCATAAGCTTTAAGTTCTGGAATGTGATGATTCTAATATATTAAGCTTTGATATGCTATTTTATATTTAGTGTTTTCGTATGATGGCTAAGACTGAACAATATGTCATTAACACACTACACTGTTGGTACAGAATGTTTACAGGTTTTGTTTGGACTCTCCAATTTTATTACTTTTGCTAATTGCCAAACTGAGCAACACTGTTGCCAGAATTGGGGGAAGGTGGGAAGACTTGCTGCAGGGTTTAGTTTGTGTTACACCAAAAAAGGAAAAAAATAAATAAATAAAAATTAAATTAAAAACTCTACCAATGGGACTGCACATAATTTTGACCAGAAGCATATGGGGATTTTCTGCATACACCAATAAACTTGGATAAAACTACTGTGTGATGCTTGACACTGCTCCCATTATTGCTTTAGCAATGGTGATATCCAGCTCTTTAAGAGAGTGATGATGACAATTTTTCAATGCCAACACATACCAATTTCATTTGGCAGTGAGAAATGGAGGCCATTTAAGTAGCTATATGTGAAGGTTTTATTGGAGTTTGTTTGTGTAATATTTTTTCAGGAGAAAACAATTTCTTGCTATTTATGGCATGGACATATGCAGAAATTTTAAAAGGGTAAGGTTTTGACAAGCTAAGGAAGGGGGGGTTGACTTATTCTGTTAAAAGAATTCTATGTAGGCATAAATGAAGAATGTGGAAAAACTAGTGATTAATCTCACTAGATCACTGACATTTCATTTATAATGAAATGAAATGCTCTAAAAAAAAAAAAGCAATTGATATCCATTTTATTTTATTAAAAGTCAATTAAGTGTTATTTACTAAATGATTTAATGAAACACAAATATGTACAGTGATTAAAAACTGTGTAAACAATTGCAAACCAGTTAGAGAATTTAATTTTTCTTAATTATTGAAACTGGCTACACTGACCTCTGCATAAGGGACACCTTTGTATGAGGACTGGTGGTGTCCGCTTTAGAGAGGTTTCACTGTACTTCAGACATGAAAGGATTAGGCAGCTTCTTTGTTCTGAAATTCAACAGAAGATCAGATAGAAATAAGGGTTGAATTTTTAAACTATTTTTTACTTATAAAGCAAAAATATTTGGCCTTTAAACTGGTATAAGTTCATAATATACCAAGAAGTCATATTGCTCATAAGACTATGTACTTAAAATTGAGATGCAATAAAAAGGAAGAGGTCCAATCAGTGGGCAAGGAAAAATTGAAAGTTACTCTATGTTATATAATCGACAGAAAAAATGTGACCCAATAAATATACCACCTTTGATTTTCCAACACACAATTTTGGATATATGGATGTATATACCTGAAGGTATCACCTTGATGATGCAATGCTTTAACAAATGCTAGACTATAACAATTTTAGCAGACCATTCTTTTCTCCTGAGTACTCATCTACTGCCCTGCTGTTTCAGAGTCAGAAAAAGTAAGGGAACTTAATGAAATCAGTCTTGCAGACTCAGAAGAAACCACAAAATCTTGAAGACTCCACAGACATTCCACTTATACTGATCTTCCCTAGCATGTGCTTCACATTTTTGTAGTCTTCTTTGATATGAACAGGTGTGCAACAGGAATCAATGGGCACAAAT
Source organism: Mastigoproctus giganteus (assembly GCF_048544385.1). Taxonomy (NCBI): domain Eukaryota; kingdom Metazoa; phylum Arthropoda; class Arachnida; order Uropygi; family Thelyphonidae; genus Mastigoproctus; species Mastigoproctus giganteus. Next base: position 146,482,686 of record NC_143580.1, on the reverse strand, counting down.
TCACACAGCTTTCAAACTTTTACTTTGAACTGTTTGATTGAAATGACACTTTTGACCAAAGTGAACTCTTAAATTTTATGGATCTAGATTTAAGAGAAGAAAAAAAAAAAAAAAAAAAAAAAAACCTGAGTGTGTTCAGAGGATAGGGGGAAATCAGGAACTTGCTATTATATCTTTTAAGTGCTCATCTGTGCCCTGTTTATCAAAATGTCACTTACAGAGCATCATCATGGCCCTACGAAGACTGGTAAGAAGAGAAAGAATGTGCATCTGGGTGTTGCTCAGAAATTTAAGCTGTTAGAGAAGTTACACTCTGGTGAACGATCCATGCATTTGTGAGGAATATGGCATGAGAGGGAAAAAAAAAAAACACAAGAGTCAGATATTGTGAAAAGCAAGGCTTGAAGGGGTTTAAAGATTCACCAGTATCAAATTTAGCTTCTTAGCTCCGGCTCTGAATGAAGTTTTTCCAGGCACCACTAATACAGTCACAGTAAATCAACTTCTGCTGTGTATCAACCAATAAAATCAAGAGAAATAAAAGCTTGCTACATACATATACAGAGTAACTGTTTACGTTTCTGATTATGTGGGGTACAAATGGACTAAAAAAAAACTTACTGTAATACCAATTTCTTCATGAATCAAATCAAAAAATAACAGAGGGATTCTGCAAACTTCTATATACAGAAATGACATGTTTTTTCTGTATATATGGAGGTCATGCAGCTGGGATTCCACTCTTAAACGAGATGACACTAGTAGAGATGTGCAGTGGGTTTGGTTAGATTCAAATCCATCTCTAAGTCATCCAATTCTTGCTGATTAGGGAAATAGGAACTTTACTTGAACAAGCTCCAAGGCTTCTGAGATGTAATTCCAATTACCTTGCTCTACAGATTCACCATCCAATTCCTAAGACTTCTTAGGAGGGTGGATTGAGAAATGGCAAGTCTTCAATGTGTGGGACCAGAGCAACAGAGGATGATATGATGGGATCCACTGCTGGTTTTTACAACCTGCAGACTTTTTAAACTTTGATATATCCATACAAAGTTGTCGTGACATAACAGTTGTGATAGTTTGGGAATCTCTCCATATTCAAAGTATAGCAAAAGGTATACACTTACAACTACCACAAAACTATCAATCTAATGTTGACCTACAACTAGCACAGCAGAAATAGGGTGCCATAACTTGGCGTAATCATCCAGAGGTATTCCAAAATAGGATTTACATGCACCACTAACCACTAGCTACAGACCCATATAGTATCCACAAACATAGCCGTGTGAGTTTGGAGATAACTTACATCTTTATCTAACAGCCACAGACAATTTTGGGGGGGGGCATATGAATACTACAGATTCTTACATATCACAGTATTGGTGCATACTTTTATACATAACACACACATTTATATATAAATATAGCAAAAACAAGATCTTCAATACCAAAATATTGACACTAAAGAAAAACCACTGACACTGTTGAATTCAGAATACATATAAGAAACAGTTATGACCATTTACACAATGTTACATATGTTACTTTTCATCTACAGTTTTATTTAAGATATATATATAATTTTGTTGAGGAGTGGGCAACTATAAACTTCACTGACATCAATGTTTGACAAATATATTGTTCTTATTATAAACATTTCAATATTGCATATCATTCAGCAGGGAATGAAAAACCTACTTACTTCTCTTTGATTTTCTTCAAACTTTGCAAAGGCCACATATAATTTTTCATCCATGTGCTCAGTTCCATAAAATTCAACTGCACGCTCATATATATTTCGAGCATTTGATATGTAGCCATGTTGCTCTTCAAATCTAGCAAATCTGATCCAATTCTTTATTTCCGGATGTACTATTACAAGTAATCATTGTTAAGGTAAATTTACAAAATAATAAACCTTGTATCATTTCAATCAGTTTTGATATTTCACTAGGCAGATACTACAGGTAACAGAATTAAATACTACATAAAAGGCTAGTACAGTGGTACCTCGGTATACGTCCTTAATCCGTTCCAGATCCTTGGACTTATACCAAACAAATTTTTCCCATAAGAAATAAAGGGAAAATGATTAATCCGTTCCCATGAAAAAAAATCCTATTGTTCTTGGCATATTATACATTGATGGGGTTGTATAAAATAATTTAAACACTGCTTAATACTAAAATACATAAATACAAAAGCAATTAGATGAAATAAATGAAAATTTAACAAACTTTAATTTTCTCTTTTCTGTCTCTTTTCTCTACTTGGACCTGGTTGAGGATCACCAGGTTTGACATTTACTAAAAATCTGTCCAAAGAACTTTGCTTCTGCCTTCTCCTCAGGATGTTTCGGAAATGTGACATTGTCCGGTCATTCCAGACAATGCTATTACGGCTTGTTTGGGCTTTGTTGGGGTGGTACTTCTCTGCAAACTTTTTGACATCCATCCATTTGGCAAAGATTTCCTTGATTAATGAAGTAGGGGCTTCCTCTATCTCCTCCTCCTCCGAGCCTGAAAAGAGTGTATCCATCTTAGTCTTGTGCTCCTTCTTCTCAAGTTCCTGCAGCTCCTCAGTGGTCAGCTCTTCCCTGTGCGCCTCCACTAACTCCTCCACATCACCATCACTCACATCCAGACACATGGACCTGCCTAGAGAGAATATACTCCACTATAGGCACAGCCTCAAAGTCCCTTTCAGTTACTGCTTCTGGCCACAAATTCCTCTAAGCAGAGTTCATTGTTCTGTAGGAAACTTCCTGCCAGGCTTTGTCAATGAGAGATATGCAATGGACGATAGTAAACTGATCTTTCCAAAACTCTCTCAGGGTTAACTCTGTGTCAGAGGTCACTTCAAAGCACCTCTGGAATAGTGCTTTAGTGTAGAGTTTCTTGAAATTACTGATGACCTGCTGGTCCATGGGCTCAATGAGAGGAGTTGTATTAGGGTGGGGGGAGGACCTTTACAGTGATGAAGTCAAACTCCGGCAGTGATGAAGTCAAACTCTGGCAGCACATAGTCCTGCAAGCTTGGAGGGTGAGCTGGAGCACTGTCCATTATGAGGAGGGCCTTCAGAGGGCAGGTTTTTCTCCTCTAAATAACTTTTTACACTTGGCCCAAACATAACATTAAACCACTCGCTGAAATATTCTCTGGTTACCCAAGCCTTGCTGTTTGACCTCCACATCACAGGTAACTGAGTTTTCTGCACGTTATGTTTCTTACAGGCCCTCGAGTTTTTCAGAGTCTTAGATCAGTAGAGGCTTCAGTTTGCAATCCCCACTTGCATTGCCACAGAACAAGACAGTTAGCCTATCCTTCATTGGCTTGTGCCCTGGCAATGCCTTCTCCTCTTGTGTAATATAGGTCCTGTTAGGCATTTTCTTCCAAAACAGGCCTGTTTCGTCACAATTAAAAACTTGTTGGGGAACAAAACCCTCAACCTCCACAAATTCCCCAAACTCTGTAACAAAATCACTGGTGGCATCTTTATCAGCACTGGCTCCATCTCCATGCCTCACAACACTGTGAATGCCAGTCCTCTTCTTAAAATTATCAAACCAGCCATGGCTGGCTTTAAACACTTCACTTTCTTGGCTTGATCCTGCCTTGTTTTTCAAAAGATCGACATGCATCAGTTTTGCCTTTTCGCAAATCATTGCCTCCGATACGCTATCGCCAGCACACTGTTTTTCTGTTATCCAGATCAAAAGCAATTTCTCAACATGCTCTAATGTCCCTGATCTTTGTTTGGTAATCGATTTCCTTGACAAAACAAAGACCTTATTAAATCGTTAGCAGATTTAATAAGGTCTTTGTTTTTCACAATTGTAGATACCGTCATTCTCGGCATACAGTATGCAGCAGCCAAGTCACGGATACGCATGCCACCTTCATACTTTTCAACAATCTCTTTTTTCACCTCCATGGTGATCCTAACCATTTTCTTCGTTGCTTGGCTCTTCTCATTAACTTTCTTAGAACTCATGGTTAATGAATTTACAAAACATTTATGCGAAAAAAAACACAAAATCACGTGAAAATTCACAGAGTTATAGTGCGGGTTGTTCACTGAATGGTAGAAACTGCCGTATTGATGTTCGTGGGCAATCGTGGCAGAGATGCCAGATCTTAGCCCCCCCCTCCATAAACCGAATTCAGTCGATCGAAGACGTAAGCGCGCACAATCCTCAGTCGGTTTTATTCGGAAAGCTGAGTGAGATGGGCGCGAGTACTTTGCTAGCGCCCATCCTTGGTCGGCTTTTATTCGGTTTTTGGAGAGGGGGATAAGATCTGGCATCTCTGAGTCATGGCTTTGTCTCGAGAGAGGTAAACAAGGGTAGCGCACAGTGTCATGACTCATTTTGATGCATGCGAGTCGTATTCCAAACAAACTTTTTTGCATCCAAACAGGACGTATATCAAGTTGGACTTATTCCAAAGCGGACGTATACCGAGGTACCACTGTATAAGCATGAAAGGAAGGTGTACAGCATATACTTGAAGTGTGAATGTCACTTTTAAAGAACCAAAATTAAAGAGATAAAAGCAGGCTTTTCTAGATGGGGGAGGAGAGATATTTTTACATAAATTTTGATTTGAAATACAGTCGCACACACTAACAGATATGTTTGAATGCTTTGATTTCTATTAAAACATTAAACACTTAACATACATTGAAGACCCCCTAACTTTTATTACAAAACAACTCATTCTTGGGCTTTGTATCGCAGCTATATATACAGACATGATAGGCAAATTTATGTATTAGCACATGAATAAAGATCCTTTCTGATCAACCTATAAAAATCATAGTTAATGTAAGTTAGCCTTCATTATAAACAGTCAATGAATCAAAGAAAGAAAATTAGAACTTTTTTTCTTTAAATGCAGACCGAACAGTTGAAAATCTACACTGATACTTTTTTTTTTTTTTTTTTTATTGTAAACAAAAATACAGCTAATTTCTTTTGGCCATAACAGTTGAAAATCTACCATTGTCACTAGACAGTTAAAGTTCTAGGCAAAATGATATATCTCTTTTGGGGATTACCCTGACTTCTAATCTCTCTTGGCACAAGCACATTACAAATATTGCTTCCTCTGCATCTAAAAAACTTGGGTTTCTCTTTCGCTCTCGGCGTTACTTTTCTTCCAAACAGCTGCTCACTCTGTATAAATCACAAATCCGCCCTGCCATGGAATATTGTTCCCACATCTGGGGTGGTGCCCCCAAAACCTCTCTCAGGCTTCTTGATTCCATTCAGAAGAGGGCAGTTAGGTTAATTAATGATTCATCTCTAACAGAGTCTCTCCACTCGCTTCCTCATAGACGTACTGTTTCTGCTGCATGCCTCTTCTACAGATACTTCCATGGGCACTGTTCTTCTGAATTGGCTTCTATAATTCCCGCTCTCTCTTTCAAAACAGTCTGCACACGTGCCGCCACCAGCCAACATCCATTTACTGTCCAACTTCAAACCCACAGAACCAACTTTTCATCTTCCTCATTTATTCATTCAACTGCCGTTTTCTGGAACAACCTTCCTTCATACGTATTTCCTGAAAATTACAATCTACAGAAGTTCAAGTCCAATGTCAACAAATATCTTCTTTCGTCCTCTCAACCTCCCACCCAAGCATGGTACTAAGTACTATAGGTTCTAATGCCTCTCGTGTTTGGGGTTCACATTTAAAAAAAAAGTATCTTTCAAAGACAGAAACTGAATGCAGAAATGCATTTCAATGCCTGCACTGGAATTCTTTACTATTTGGTAATCCTTATTATCCCTATTAAGGCAATTCAGTCCAGAAATAGGGATTAAAGGGATGAATAACTACTCATGTTTAATCAAGTATTTCTTTGATATGACACTTGGCTCCTCACATAGATCCAATTTCACAGATCTGCATATGCATGCTAAGAGAGACCACTTGCCATCTGAAAGCAGGCTAAGTGCATTGAAATAGGGATTTATCATTTGTCTAAAACTCATCCAGATGAATTTTAGACAAATGGTAGATTCACTTTCTGCAGTATTTTATGCAAATTTACACTTTGCTTGTGTGGGCTCAGGAGAGGATTTTTACATTTTCCAAGACTTTCATCATCTCTCTCTAAACACACAGAGAAAATTATGTATACACACTTTCACAATCTATAATTCATGAATTAGATAACTAATTTGTAATATTTATTTTTTCAGATTGGCTGAAACCCATAGAAATGACAGAGAACACACACAATTAAATTTTGATGAGAGAAAGGCTATTTTTAAATGGTACTGGAAATCTGAAAATGTTGTAGAGGTTTCAGCATACGTGGTTGGTTGGTTGGTCTGATAAAATATTTATTTTTTAAATATCTGATAAAATATTTATTTTTTCAGATTGGCTGAAACTCATAGAAATGACAGAGAACACACAATTAAATTTTGATGAGAGAAAGGCTATTTTTAAATGGTACTGGAAATCTGAAAATGTTGTAGAGGTTTCAGCATACATGGTTCGTTGGTTAGCCTGGAGTTTATTGGCATGTCAGCAACAATGTGCCAACAATGATAAACGAATAAAAATATTTATAAAAATAGTAACAGCCAAAAAGGTGGTAAAAGATTATGTAACCCATGAAATTTGGTCACTAAGTCAATGTATTTGTAGACTGTACAAGGAAATCATCAAAAAAGATATAAATGAGTAATAAAAGAGTATATTTCAAATAGATCTAAACAAGTTTATCAATTTTAAACAATTAAAAACAGCTGATACATGGTCACTGTTAGATAGCAACTGACTGAGTGTATAGGGCTCAGTCAGACTGCTAAAATATATACTTCATTTATGTCTAAAACATGGACATTCAGTTAAATATGCAATTGGTTAAAAAAGGTGTTCCGATCTTCAACACATAGAGGAGCCATCAGCCCTTAGCAGGAAAGAATGTGTATAAAATTACTATGTCCTATGCAGAGATGAACAAGTACAACTTCCTCTCTATGATTCCTGTGTAGACTAGACTGCATGTTTCCATCACAGGCTTAATCTGATACAACTTGTTTGTGACATGTGTGATATGGTTGTTGCCATCGGAAATGTCATATATTACATAATACCTGAATATAGTCTGTATAGGAGACTAGCAGGCTGTGACTGCTCTGGGGTTGTGGTGATCTCACCACAGCATCTATCAGATCATTACCATTGATCCCAAGGTGGCTTGGAATCCAGCAGAAATGTGTTGAATACAAATTCACAGAGACAAAAAATAACTTCTGCTGAATTGTGGACAGGACTAAATGCACATTACATTTCATCACTAATAAAGCCTGTAATGTCTATAGCATACAACTCTGTGGTGTATACTGTGCTACACTCATGGGGAATCTTCTCAGATACCATGCTATTTGGAACACTGCAGTGCATCCCACACAATTCTGACTTCAAGCCATCAGTGATGACTGGAATGAAATTAGACTGGCAGCTTGATGGGCAGCATAGAGTTGCAGATAAACAGAAGGTGAAGTGTTGGCCTTTCTCCAATTTTTAATAGATAGATTTAATGAGGGTGAATTTGCATGCCAGGGTTGAAGAGGTAACTCTGATGACTTGGCAACATTGTCTACCTTGATGTTAAGCTCTCTAAAACAGCTCTCGAATATAAATACCAAAGGGACAGCTGACAGTCTGATGAGTATGAGAGATTTTCCCATCATGGCTTGAAAATGGATATCTGCATAGGGTGATCTGGCAGGAATATTAGTTTAAAAGTACGTTTTAGTGACAACTGCTTTCATTGAAGCAACATATAGATTCTGGAGAGAAGATGTTCTAAATGCTCTTGTAGCAATGTGGATGGCCTGATGAACTGGATCAAGCTATCGAAGTACATTGTTGATGCATACACTTAGTTTATGAATTCCAAGTGTATAAGTTCCAAGTGCTGATACATACACTTGGAACTTAATCTAATTTAGATTGGACAAGTGCACGATAAAGACGGAATAAAATGCAGTGGTCTGTTACCCAATTATTGGATAAGATGGCATGTAAGGGGATTGGCCCCGTGTGCACTTTGTCTGCAGTTGAGATATATGAGAGAAATGTCAACTTATTATCAAATACAACTCCCAGGAATTTTGATTTGGGTGCTACTGAAATGATATTTTGTCTGAGCTTTAGTTCTGGTTCAGGATGAAGGTTCCATTTGTGGCAGAAGTTTACACACAGAGAGAAGCCGAAACCATTAGATTTTTTTTTGTTAGTTGTTGGCGCATCAGCTTCTGTGGCCATATTGCACCTCCCAAAGTTTTCGCATTTTTACTCTGATCCAAGCCTGAAGTGGGATTCAAACCTGCAACCGTTGGGTTGCCAGGCAGGCACTTTACCCACCTGGCTAGTCTAGTCGGCACCATTAGATATTGTCCAGAAGGTGAGATCGTCAATGGCTTGTTGCAATTGCCTTTTGATGAACTTCATATCACGACTGGGAAATGATACTGAAATCATCAACAAAGAGGACACTTTTCAATTAATAGAATTAACTTTAATAGCAAAAAGCATAACACTTAGCACTGACCCTTGGGAAACTTCCTCCTCTTGGCAAATATTGAATGAAAGTGGACTAATGAACTTGGAATGTATTTCACAAAAAAATTTCAATAAAACTGCTAGATGACACTTAAGCACATGATTATAGATATCTTTTAAAATTCCAAATCTCCTAGCCATGTCATATGCTTTTCCCTCAACAAAGAAGAGCGATTCCTGGTGCTTGTGTTTAAGGAAAGCATCTCAAATAGATATTTCCAATCAAATTAAATGGCCAAGTTTTAGAGTTCTGCACAGGCCTAAATTTTTTATTTTTACCTGGCCTGGCCTGACCCAACCCAAGCCTGAATTTGTTTTTCAAATTCATTAACCATACCCGATCCATCCTAACCGATTTTTAACCCAGCTCGACTGAAACGCTTTATATAAATAAAATCACCAGCATTAGTTTCTTAAGTTTTATAATAATAGAAAAATAAACTTCAGATTCCAAATTCAATATTAATAATTATCTAAAATAATTATCAATATTAATTATAAAAAGAAGAAAATGTAATAAATTTTCTATTTACCATATTTAATATACAGGCAACCCCCGTATAACACGGTACTTCTACAACATGGTTTCGCTCTAACACGATTGATAAATTGCAGCAATCCTCGCACAACACGGTACTTATATAACAAGGTTTTGCCCTAACACAGAGAATTACAACAAACCACGCATAACATGGTATTTTTGAGCTTTTGTGTAGAGAAAACGCTGTTGGATGTAATTTTTCAACATTTCCATTCTTTTTTTGTGAATCTCCACTGCAGATACACTAATCATTATACAAAAAAAAAAAAAAAAAAAAAATAGGAAATCCCCATGTTAGGTTCTGTGCTACTGAACTTGTGCTTACTTGAAACCATAAAAAAATTTGACTTCGAAGTGTGCTGTTCGTGACTTTTAAGGTTTTTGTAAAGTTATTTTGGTTTTTATTTGATCATTTATAAATTTTTCCGGGTATGTATTATTAAACTTTGTTCTTAAGAACCGTATTGGTTTGTTTGTTTATTATTTGGTTTTTAGGAACATTAGCAACTAAGGCCATATTGCTCCGGGAATATGCGGTGGTCATTCCCTGACCTTTCCGCATCCTCCGTATTTGGAACCGTATTGGAATAATTTCTTTGTTGTGAATTACTTTGGCATAATTTGGGTAACTGCTGATTTATTTATAGAATGGTTTCTAAATTGTTTTGTGCCAGCTATGGAAAACTATTTAAAGCAGAAAAATCTAGATTTAAAAGTTTTATTACTATTGGATAAAGCGCCGGGCCATCTGAAAGTTAAGTCATTCAAAATGTTGAAGTAATGTTCATACTACCTAATACAACTTCTTTAATTTAGCTATTAGATCAAGGCATTATATCTACCTATAAAACTCATTACAACAAAAAATAATTACAATGGATTTTGGAAAAAATTGATTCCAAATCTATTGAAGTGATGGAGGCATGGAAACATTTTTCAATTGTGGACTGTATCAGAATCATAGCTTTATTACTCAAAGAAGTAAAACCTTCAGCATTAAATGCGTGTTGGAAAAATGTATGGCCAGAGTGAGTTCATTCAGGAAATATGGTCAAACCAGCAGAAAACAGTATTGGTGCAATAGTAGAACTTGCTAAGTCGGTAGGAGAAGGTTTTGATGATATGACTACTGAAGACGTTCAAAAATCACTGGTAGAAAAAGAGGATGGCAAAGCGGATTTGGTGGAAATAGAATCGGAGGTAAACCAAATCAACTCAGAGGGATGATAGCTCAGATGAAAATTCTGAAGTTCCAAATTTTACACTAAAAAGCATATAGGAAGACAAACTTAGCCGAGCGATGAGAATCTTATTTTTTGAATGCAGATCCTTCGACTGAAAGGAACACAAAATTCAAAAAAGAGCTTCAAAAATGCTTCGCTCCATACTATGCAATTTACAAAGATCTATCAAGGAAAAGCAAACAATCCCAGAATACTGATTTTTTAAAAAGAGCAGAAGATACACGAAATCTAGATGCTGCAGAAAAAAGTTCAAAAGGTGAAAATATTCTGCAACAGAGAAACGTTTTCGTTTGATTGTGCTTAGCAGCAATGAAGAGGAAGAAAATGAAATGAACATACATAATCTGACATGTATGTATCCGAGTTTGTAAGGCGTTTGTTTAGCTATTACTATTTTTAATAAAAATTAAGTTTCCGATAATTATAAAAAAAATGTATTTTTGTTAGCTTTTGGAATGTAACCCCCCCCCCTTTTTGTACTGGTTCTTAGTCCCATACAACAAACAGTTTCGCACTACATGAGATTTTGTAGGAACCTAACTACCGTGTTATACAAGGGTTACCTGTAATTCCAGAACGGATATCGACATCCACCCCTACCACCACCTTTTATTTACATGCTTTTTATTGCAGATTGGTGTGCAGAAATAAAACAGTCAACTCTGTCACTACTTAAATTGATTTGACGCTCTTGCACTGCTAATCTGGTCTGGTTGTACTAAAATTTCTTTCGGAGCTTGTACTGCTGGTGGGTCATTTCCACGAAAGAGCACAAATTTCGGTGAATTTTGGATAAATTGGCGAAGTGTGCTTTATTGGTCAATTAAAAGTGTCAACAGACAAATAATACACATTTTTTCTAAAAAAATTTTAAGAATTTAAATACATAAAAAATAGCTCAAAAAAGTCCGAAACTTTTGAAATAACAATTTATTACAATTATTTGCACCGAGCCAGAAAGTTGTTCATGTTACCCAGCACTCGTGCTGGGCCGAAGCCCGAGGGCCAGGCGGGGGCCCTTGCAGATCTCTATCAAGTGTGTTGACCTGTTCCTTCAGAAGTGGGACTGTGTTCTGGAAAGCTTCTAAAAACCACAAGGTAGGAATTTGCCTCCTCTCCAGGATCTTGCACACGCAGCTTTTCAGAGCGACTGGGCAATAATTGTTTGGAATATTTGGATCCTTTCCTGGCTTGGGAAGGCAAGTACAATTGCCTTATGCCAGGAGTCCAAAAACTGCTCTTCGAGATAGATTCGGTTGTTCAGAATGTTCCTGAAACAACAGAATGATTCTGTTTCAGATTCAGATAAAAAATGTTTCATCATCTCATAATGGATGTTTTTGTCCATGGTGAAAGGCTAATAGGCCTCAAAGTTTTATGAAGACAACTTCAAATGCTGTTTTTCAGCTTTTTGTTTTAGGACCAGAAACTTGGAATGGGGGAGATCTTTTAGCAGGCACTTCAGCTTATGTCTCCTCTAGGGTATTTGCAAATTGCTAATGGGTTTGCTATAATAACATCATTTTTCAATGGGAAGTTGTGCATCATGTAATCACATGCATCAATAAAGCATTTCTTCAATAAACAAAAGAATCTTCTTCTCTTGTTTTAGACACTCCATGACCTTGGCAGTGAAATGCCTATGTCTAAGTCAGAATCATCCTTCTTACTTAGTCTGCTATGGTAATCAACTTCCAGAAGGAAGTGAAATCTTTAAAAACTATTGTAATAAATTTGTACATCACATTCCTTGATATATCTAGGAGTAATTCACCTCAGTATATAGATGTGAGGTAAGTTGGATTGAACATTCTATGTTCAGCTTTTAAAATGGTATAACTTTTAAAAGAAACAAGCAAAACTGCTTTATTCTAGACAGAAAAGAGGAACCTGAAAATATTTTCTGCAAGGGTGAGGATAATATGCCTAGAGTTATCAGCTTGCTTGGCCTGTTTAAGATTGCTTTCACCCGAAGTTTCCAATTCAGAAGTTCTATTTCTTTGTTCCAACATATGTTTTCAAAACCTTCAGTTCGTGACATGGATTTCAATAAGAGTCTGTGCTAGTCATTAGTAATCACTTATTGTTGTTGTTGTTGTTGTTTGGTTTTTAGGAGCATTAGCAACTAAGGCCATATTGCTCCAGGATATGCGGCGGTCATTCCTTAACCTTTCCGCATCCTCCGTATTTGGTGGTGACGGGCTCGAACCCCGGTCTAATCAAGAAGCGTGTGCTACGCACTGCTGCTCCTTCCCACCTGGCTACGGAGGCGCGTCACTTATTGTACTATTCAATTTGCTAATTCTGAAAAAATGCTCATATGGCTTTCCCACCACTTCTTTAAATAGACTTGTATCAGTATTAGTCAAAAAAGTGCAAGAAAGCCACAGTTTTTGCTGCACCAGCCAAAAAATAAATCAATAAAATAATAAAAACAATAATAATAAAAACAATAATAAATCAAAAATGACAATATAAATATAAATAAATATAAAAAATGAAAGAAAAAATATACAGTATTCTTTATGTATATAAATATACATAAAAAATGAAAGAAAAAATATACAGTAAAAATATAACGTATCCCCCATATTCATGGGGGATACGTTCCAAGATCTACCGTGGATGGCTGAAACTGCAGATATAAGAAAAAACACCTGCTGACCCCATATATAATGTGATTTTCTTGTACATACATACACATAATAAAGTTTAATTGATGATTTAAACACACAATAAGACATTACCAACATTCAATACGGTAATAAAAAAGTACAGCAGACTCTCGATTTACTGGGATTGGATTAACCAGGACACTTCAAGACTCCAAATTAAAAAAAAAAAAAAAAAGACCAATAAAGTTCAAGTAATAACTAGAATAGGTATAAACAGATATTTTGCAAGTCGTAAATAAGCGACAAGAACCAGCGTTATAAGTTGTCATTGGGAGATTAGTGTACCTATTATCTTGCAACCCCCGCTGTTTTCACACCTACCACTTAAAAAAAAAAAAAAAAAGAGAGACCAAATGTTTAGTTTGATTTAGTGTGTTGCGTCGATTGTTGTGTTCAGTCGCACCGCAAAGGGCAAATTTTGTTTCATTATTTATATCAGGGATGTCAGAATTTTTTTTTTTTATTATTATTTTTATTTTTATTATTTTTTTTTTGTTTAGAAATCGCAAAAACGACGGGCACATGCAAGAGTTGTGCTTTCAAATTAAACAAAAACTTGAAAACGGTACATCCATTAAATCTCTAAAGAACCATTATAATGTTGGTGATGAAACCATGCGCGGCATTGTAAAAAATAAAGGGAATCATCGTATTGGACACGCAAGTAGTAAGTGTTAAGTTTTTTCATTCAGTTACCTGTGGTTAACTGCAGGTAACTGAATCAGCGGATATTGGGGCACAACTGTATATATATATATATATATATATATTAAAAAAAAAAAAAAAAAAAAACTTGTCAAAGGTTGCCACTGTTGTACCATTCGGCCAATTCACTATTCATCCACTTTCACAGAAAAGCATGGAGTCCCCCTTACAGCATACAGATTAACAAGATGACAAGGACAGCCTATTACCAAAGTGCTCAGTTTCTTCCTTTTCTTATTACAACACTGGGATGTATCTTGGAATCACTTTGATTACTGCCATCTGTACGAATCTTGCTACTACAGTTTCTAGGCCTGCTATAACAGGAACATTGTCAACACTCTGTGCCAGAGTTTTTTTAAAGGAATCCTACATGCTTTCATTGTTCAGAAGATGTAACTTCAAAAGCCACTTTCCAATGCTGGCACTGGGAGCAAGCTGCTTTCAATTTGACTTTTGAAATGTCTTGTGAAAAAGGGCCATTTTTTCACAGGCATCACTATCTCCTCTTTCCCTCTCTATGCAATTTCGCTAATAATGCCCATCGTTTTTTTGATTCGACAATCATATTTTTTTTTTGCTATTTCACTATAGCATTAGCATATGATGCAAGAAAGCAAGCTTATACAGCATCAGCCAAAAAAAAAAAAAAAAAAAACCCCCTTCCCATTTCACCCATCCATTCGCTCCAAATGTTTGTCTAGTTCTGCCTTGAATTTATTTAAGCTATAGACTTCTACAATGACAGATGGAAGTTTGTTCCAGAAATCAACCACCCGCTGACTAAAGGCAAATTTCTGCACATCTATTCTACAACTGCCTTTCCTAAATTTGAATTTATGTCCCCTCAGGCAATTAATCTGTGCAAGAGGAAGAATCCCATCAGCACTAAGCTTGCTCAAACCATTCAAGGCCTTATACACCTCAATCAGATCACCTCACATGTACCTAGTCTCCAGACACTGTAATTTGCAAAGCTTAAGCCTTTCTTCGTAAGACAAACCTTTGCTCCATTCACTAATCTTGTTGCCTTTCTCTGTACTTGTTACAGCAGCTCTACATCCTTCCTGCAATGAGGCCTGTATACAGTACTCAAGGTGTGGCCTGACCATTGCCTTATACAAGGGGATAATCACCTCCTTATCCCTGCTAGAAAAATTCCTGTAGATCATTGACAAGACACCATGAGCTACTCTTGCAGACCACCTGCACTGCTCAGAAAACTTCATATCTGACTGTACAATTACCCTAGGTCCTTTTCATTCTTTACATAGGGAAACAGTCTGCATAACTCAGATGAAGGTTGTGTTCTATGACAAAAGATAGCAATAAACATTCGGCATATATGACATTGTCACTATGAAATGAATCTAGTTTTTTTGCATTTATTTCTATGCACTGCACGCTGAACTTATGTTAATTTATTTACAAACGTCTAGATTACATCTAGTTTCCTGCTGCTTGAAATTAAAAAAAATCACATTTACATACAGTATACAAGGCAAACATGTTATATAGAAATTTTTGTATATATGTCTGAAAATTTACATTGCGCTTCTTTGGCATTTAACTCAAAAAAAAAAGTTATTAATTAGGTTAGCATCATACAGTTACAACAAAGCACATTACAGAAAACAAGGCTATTACTCTGCATTTGTTTTACAATGTAAACTAGCACACCAACCAATTCATTAATGAAAATAAGCAGAAATTTATAGCATTTTTAAAAAATTCCAACTTTATCTTGGTCATACTATTTTTTTTTGCAAAAAAGATGGAAACTTTTTGTAACCAACTATAACACAATGGTAAGGCAGAAAAGAGGTCCAATCAAATAAAAAAGAAAGGAAAAAGACTTAAATCCAGAGTTGGCAGCATTGTTTATATCTGAGAGGAGGCAGTAAAATGAATAAGGTGAAATTTTCACCTGGTTCATTTTACTAGACTGATACCAGAACCCAGCAGCATAAATTAAACAGTTTGGGAAAATTAAAAGGAAAGTTGGATCGGTACCTATGGGAAGAGGGAAACACATGGGATTGTGTCCCCCCCCCATCATCATCTTCTTTGATGTAGCAGAATCCTTTGTCTTCTTTGCATAATATGATCAACATGACCACTAATGCATTATACAGAGTTCTCACCCAAAAAAACTTCACTACAGAGAGATATTTTAAATAGGTAAAATTAATTTTTTTTTTCAAATCCAAAGTTCACCAGAAAATTTTGCATATATATATGTGTGTGTGTGTGTGTGTCATATTTAATTTTAACTGTTGCAAATTGGTTCTTGGCATCTTGCAACAAAATCATCCTACTAGTTTAGTTGGATATGGTAATCAACTTCCAAAAGGAAGTGGAATCTTTAAAAACTACTGTAATAAATTGGCAATTTTTTTTTTTTTTTTTAATGAAAACCCTAAACACTAGAGGTATTAGAACCTATAGTACTTAGTACCGTGCTTGGGTTGGAGGTTGAGAAGATGAAAGAAGATATTTGTTGACATTACATTTGAACTTCTGTAGATTGTAATTTTCAGAAAATACATATGAAGGAAAGTTGTTCCAGAAAACAGAAGTTGAATAACTAAATGAGGAAGAAGAAAAGTTGGTTCTGTGAGTTTGAAGTCTGACAGTAAAAGGATGTTGATTGGTTGCAGCATGTGTTCGAACTGCTTTGAAAGAGAGAGAGAGAGAGAGAGAGAGAGAGAGAGAGAGAGAGAGAGAGAGAGAGAGCAAGAATTATAGAAACCAATTCAGGAAAACAATGCCCGTGGAAGTATCTAGAGAAAAGGCATGCAGCAGAAACAGAATGTCCACAAGACAAAGAATGGAGAGATGCTGTTAGAGATGAATCATTAATTAAACTAAATGCCCTCTTTTGAATGGAATCTAGAAGCCTGAGAGAGGTTTTGGGGGCACCGCCACAGATGTGGGAACAATATTCTATGGTAGGGAAAATTTGTGATCTGTACAGAGTGAAGAGCTGTTTGGAAAAAAAGTAATGCCGAAAGCAAAAGAGAAAAACCAGTTTTTAGATGCAGAGGAAGCAATATTTGTCATAATCTTGTCTATAAATCATAATGTAATCAAAGATAAGCATAAGAGTAGAAGAATCCTTTCTGTGAGATATAAGACAGGATTGAAATCAATGTTATCTTTGCCTCACTAGAGAATTACCTGGAGATCAGCATTTAAGGAATTGGTAGTGGATAATCGAGAAGTTGAAGTTGTTTGTGCAGGGCAAGGTTCTCAAACTGGAAGGTCATTAATATACAACAGAAAAAGAATGGGAGAAAGAACTGAACCTTGGGGAACACCAGCATTAGTGGATAAATTAAAAGACAGAAAGCCATCTACTATCACCCGCAATGAGCAGTCAGAGTGAAAACTGGATACCTGATTACAAAAAACAGTTGGCAGACCATAAGGTGGAAGCTTATTTAGAAGACCTTCATGCCAAACACAATCAAAAGCCTTTGAAATGTCAAGAGCAACTGCTTCAGTTTCACCAAAATTTTTCCATTGAATTTGTCCACAGATGAGTAATATAGGCCAGAAAATCACCGGTGGATCGACACTAACGGAATCCATACTGGTGATCGTTGATCAGACGGAAGGCTTCTAGATAATTTAAGAGTTGGCAGTTAATTGATTTCTCAATAACTTTAGAAAGAGTAGAAGTAAGTGCAATGGGACAATAACTGGATTGAAGGAATTTGTCACCCTTTTTAGGAACTGGCTAGATATGAGCAAATTTCCAAGCAGAAGGAAGAGCACGTTTGGAATAAGGAAGTGAAAAAAGGCGAGACAGAACAGGAGTAAGTTCAGAAGCACCAGTTTTGAGAACAAGCGGAGCAATACCATCAGGACTTGCAGCTTTCATAGTATCAAGATTGATCAAAATCCTTCTGACATCTTTTTGACAGTTTTGTTTGTTATTTGGGTTTTAGGAGCATTAGCAACTAAGGCCATATTGCTCCAGGATATGCGGTGGTCATTCCCTGACCTTTCCGCATCCTCCGCATTTGGTGGTGACAGGCTCGAACCCCGGTCTAATCAAGAAGCGTCTTTTTGACAGAATCCAGGAGGCATTGAATTGGGTGTCCTGGGAATGGTGGGAGGTGGTTTACCAAGATCATTGATACTCTTAGTCTGTTTGAAATCTAGTTTGGACTGATTAATAAATGCTTTACAATTGTTGTGAGCTTTAGTGCAGGCAGAAAATGAACCTGGAGCTTTGGATGCAAGCCAATTTCAATATGCAACATTCTTCTCTTGAACAGCCTTAGTACATTTATTGGAAAACTAAGGTTTAGATAAAGGACGAGATTTTAAGGTGGAGTGTGGAACAAAGGATTTCATCCCTACAAGAATAATTTCACTAACACGAGCAAATGTTGACATCAGAAGATTTGAAATAGTACACCGACCAAGGAAAAGAAGAAAAGAAATCTTGCAGATGATCCCATTTTGTAAGGCCAAACAACGCCAAATTTAGTTATAGTTCAGACACAGCATGGGTTTGTTAAGGGGAAGTCAGGTCTAACAAATTTGATCGGATACTATGTTGTCACAAAGGAACTAGATGCAAGAAATAATTTTGATATCACATACAGGTAACCGTTGTATAAAATGGTAGTTAGATTCCTATAAAATCATGTGCAGTACGAAACCGTGTTATATGGGACTAAGAACCAGTACAAAAAGGGGGAGGGTATGTTCCAAGAGCTAACAGAAATACACCATTTCATTAACAAAACTGACAAAAATACACCATTCTAGATTTCATGTATCTTCTGCTCTCTTTAAAAAATCATTAATCTAGGTTTGTTTGCTTTTGCTTGATAGATATTTGTAATTTCATTGTATGGAACTAGGCATTTTTGGAGCATCCTTTTGAACTTTGGGCTCCTTTCAGTCGAAGAATCTAAATTCAAAAAATAAGATTCTAATTGCTCGGCTAACTTTATGCCTTTTCATATACTTTTTAGTGCAAAATTTTGAAATTCAGAATTTTCATTTGTGCTATCATCCTATAGTAGTGAAATTCATGAAAGTCTTCAGTAATCATACCTGTTTTTTTTTTTTTTTTGAGAAGCATCGGCAACTAAGGCTATGTTGCTGTGTGTGTTCTGAGGTTTATTTTCTATTTTTCTACACGAAAAACCAGAGTTTCTAGGAGAACAAACCATACTACCCTCACCTGAGGCTGAATAACTCCACTATGGTGTGAAAAACACCCATAAAAATTTCTTCCGCCATTGATGGGATTCGAAACTTAGGTCTTTTCAACCCGGTGGGGATCAGCGATTCTACCGACTGTGCTACCCATGAGGGCTTCAGTAGTCATATCATCAAAACCTTCCTCTCCTACTGACGTAGCAAGTTCTACTATTGCATGGATTCTGTTTTCTATCAGTTCGACCATATTTCCTGAATGAACTGACTCTGGCCATACATTTTTCCAACACACATTTAATGTTGATGGTTTTACTTCTCTGAGCAATAAAGCTATGATTCCGATACAGTCCACAAATGAAAAATGCTTCCATGCCTCCATCACTTCAATTTTCCACAGGTTCGACAGCACAGAACTTAACACGGGATTTCCCAACAAAATAAAATACAGTAATTTATCAATAATGTTTTTTTGCATAACGATTAGCGAGCCAAAAGCAGGGATTCACAAAAAAGAATGGAAATGTTGAAAAATTACATCCAACATAATAGCAGAGTTTTTCCTCACCTAAAAGCTCAAAAATACCATGTTATGGAGGTTTGCCACACTTCTCTAACCATGCTAGAGCGAAACCGCTCTAATACACACTTTATAAATCGTGTTAGATCAAAACCATGTTGTTGAAGTACTGTGTTATACGGGGGTTGCTTGTACTTGTATTTTGGGAAAGCTTCTGATACTGTGACACACGAAAGACTACTGTACAAACTGGAGCAGTATGGCATCAAAGGCAAGTTGCTACAGTAGACACTGCTCTTCATGGACTAATGTAATTAGTGGAGCCCCCCAGGGTTCGGCCCACTGTTGTTTTCGATATTCATCAATGATATTGATGATGATATATCAGGCTTAATGTCCAAGTTTGCAGACGATACAAAGGTTGGCAGGTTTGTTAATGGCAATAATGATAACACCCTACTGCAACAGGATCTCGAAAATTTGAGAAGATGGACTGAGAGGTGGCAACTGAAGTTTAACATTGACAAATGTAAAGTACTGCATATGGATAGCAGTAACCCCAGAATAATGTATCAACTGGGTGGTACTGTTGCAGTAGGGTGCTATCATTACTCAGGGTAGTGCAGAATGAAAAGGACCTGGGTGTAATTGTGCAGCCAGATATGAAGTTTTCTGAGAAGCGCAGACGGGCTGCAAGAGTAGCTCATGGTGTCTCGTCAATGGTATATAGGAATTTTGCTAGCAGGGATAAGAGGATGATTGTCCCCTTGTATAAGGCAATGGTCAGGCCACACCTTGAGTACTACATACAGGTCTGGAGGCCTCACTTTAGGAGAGATGTAGAGCTGCTGGAACGAGTACAGAGAAGGGAAACAAGGTTGGTGAGTAGAACAAAGGGTTGGTGTTACCAAGAAAGGCTCAAGTTCTGCAAATTGCAGCTTCTGGAGACTAACACCTGTGAGGTGATCTAATTGAGGTGTATAGGGTCTTGAATGGTTTGAGCAACCTCAATGCTAATGAGATTCTTCCTCTTGGTCAGATTACTTCACATGAGGGGACATAAATTCAAACTGAGGAAAATCATTGTAGAATAGATGTATGGAAATTTGCCTTTAGCCAGGGGGTGGTTGATAGTTAGAACAAACTTCCATCTGTTGTAGTGGAGATCAATAACTTAAATAAGTTCAAACAAAACTAGACAAACATTTGGAGTGAATGATGGGTGAAACAGGAGGTGTTTTTTTTTGGCTGATGCTATATAAGCTTGCTTTCTCGCATCATATGCCTCTACTAATGCTAACAAGAGGTTGAGAATTGCCAAGAGAGAAAGGCTCTGAAGAAGAGACATAACATTCTTCAACATATCTATGAATAATGAACTCAGCACACATGTTGGACAGTTATGTTCAGCTTTAGTATGTTGGATTGAACATTAATGTTCAGCTTTTAAAATGCTGGAATTACGTTTAAAAGAAAGAAGCAAAACTGCTTTATTCAAGCAATTTTGTTTGTTTAGGATTTCTCTCACAAATACAACACCAAAGTTTAACTAAGCTTTAATTGTCTTGAATTTTTAAAAATTTTATGTATTCATCAGCTTGATTAGTTGCACGATTAGTTGTAATTGTAGACACTTTCTGTTGTAGAATGAACTGTTCCCATGGAAAAACACAATAATTAAAATTCTGTCCACCTTTCTGCAGAAACTGTGCAAGGTACATCTTATGATGAAGCCCAATGGGATGAAATGAAACAGTAAAGTTGTGTGGACTTCCAGGCAAAATTGAAATGATAAATGCTTCCAGAAACAGAGTCGCAAACCAAAATGCAATCGGTAAAAATGGCCTGTTTTCTGTGATTTTGAAAAGAAGAATTTGAAGAGTGCTGAATAAATTTTGTTCCAGTTCTACACCGTGAAACTTTGTGGGCGCACAAGCTGGTGAATACATAAAATTTTAAAAAATTCAAAACAATTAAAGCTTAGTTAAACTTTGGTGTCTGGAAGAGCTTAATAAGGACATGATATGGGAGCTAAAAGGGCAATCTTCTATACACAGCTAACGTAATACTAGAAGGTATGAAAGTAAGAACACTAATTTGCGTGAATTTTTGTGCAAAATTTTTATTGAATGGCAGATGCCACTCGTTAAAGAAAAGGACAAATAGTAAAAAGCTAAAAACAAATGCTAAACCATTAAACTCAAGCAGAGTAGCATTTTTTTTTTTTTAAATGAGGACAGAATGACAATTTTGATGACCAAAAAAATTGAACTTGTTACAGCAACATATCTGTGAACTGGTGCATTTCAAAATGGTAGTAGTTAAATATTCTGCATTATAAATAATATAAAATACGAGTTAAGAAATGCATTAAAAATTAATCTAAGAAAATTTATTTTAAACATTCTACTACACAAATGCTCAATTCATGAATGTTATAATCTGAATAACACCAAATAAGATTATTTTGTATTAAAAATATACTGCTAATACTATGGAAAAAGGATATAGCATTCATAAATTTGTCTAGCTCTTTCTATTTCCTTATAACGCAGCTCAAATTTTATGTTAGTCAGCCAAGCTTGTTCATCTGGTTCCCATTCCATCCATCTTTCAAATACTTGTCGTGTTCCAGGCACATTCCCCAACATTTCTTCCATATATGTGTATTTATACCAGAACTGATTTACCCTGGGCAATATGGATACAGCTCGATCCCACAGATTACGTGCATGATTTATCTGTCGATTCCTGGAAGATTTCATTTAATACAATATAAAATTGTTTTAACAATTATAATGGTATTAAACAGATGTACAGGTTAGTGCAATCGCACCATTTTTATACATAGCACATTTGCTAAGTATAAAAATGATGCAATTGCAATAACCCATACATCAGTAAACTCCCATGTAGCTCGAGGCTCTTGCCCATGAAAGCTTTTTAGTATTAAACAATTATTAGTAATAATTGGATACATAATAAAACCATTCAATCTTTTCCATTTGAAAGCTTCAGAAACAATCAACAACCGTAATGCACTTTCAAACTCTCAAGAAAAATCAATAACTGCTTATTCCAATATTTTGTGAATCGGTTTCATAAAAGTTTCCAGTATTTCTCAATATTACTGAAGATACAGAAATAGGTGAAGAAATATTTTGCAGTTCTATCTCAGTTCTGTCTATTCATTATGAGAACCT
This sequence comes from Mastigoproctus giganteus, assembly GCF_048544385.1. Lineage (NCBI taxonomy): Eukaryota > Metazoa > Arthropoda > Arachnida > Uropygi > Thelyphonidae > Mastigoproctus > Mastigoproctus giganteus. Next base: position 146,460,019 of record NC_143580.1, on the reverse strand, counting down.
ACCAGTTCTAACTGATTCTAATATTAAATTTAATAAAACAAATTTTTAAAACTAATGTAATTTATTTATCCATACATGTTTGTTTGTTATTTAGTTTTTAGGAGCATTAGCAACTAGGGCCATATTGCTCTGAGATATGCGGTGGTCATTCCCTGACCTTTCCGCATCCTCCGTATTTATCCATACATGAAAACGTGTTACATTTCAGAATGTTTGCTAACAAATGGACACTTTCTCTACGTTAGAAAGTATGAGGTGCTTTATTCACAAGATGTCAAAAAACTACACAACTATGAAATAATATAATAAAACACAGCACACCATTAATACATAACAAACAAATACAGGAACTCCCCAACTTACGTTACGCGGAATGCTACGTAAGTCTGAATTTCCCCATGCTTGTGCAGTACTCGCAACTGTGCTCGCTGAATCAAAAAATAAATGTTCGACGAACATATAAATAGAATTATTTATTGTATTTATTCAATTTTTTATCTCATGCACAGGAAAAATTACAAAAGCATGCAATTTTAAAAAAATTCAAAATTATAAAATTACAAAAAAAAGAGAGGAGACAGGCATAATGCCAGTAACTTTTACTTCTCGAGCATCATTGCCAGAATCGACGTCTTCAGCTGATAAGTATGCCGCTGCAGAGGTTGAGGGCTGTGGAGATTTAGAAGGGGTTAGCCGTTCAACCTTACAAAAGAACATATTAATGGAAGACTGGACGGTGGCTTTTTTCTTTTCATCATAGATTTCTTTGTAGCAAGCAAGCATATCATTCACCCCTCTGTTAACTTTCAAGATCAACAGTGATCACAAAACAGCATTCAGGTGCTATATCAAAGATGGAAGAGCAGTTAATAATATGGATGGAAAATCAGATTCAGAAGCGAGTGCCCCTGAGTCTAATGACCATTCAAGCAAAAGCAACAAGTTTTATAAAGATATTAAGGATAAATACGGTGAACCCCAACCCAAGTTTGTGACAAGCAACGGGTGGTTCAATAGGTTCAAGCATCATGTTGGTTTCCACTACATTAAAGAATGCAGTGAAGTTGCCAGTGCCAATTCTGCAGCTGCAAAGAAAATTTGTGATGTGTTGGAAAAAAATATTGATGAAGGCAGCTATTCAACACAGCAAATTTTTAGCGTTGATGAGACTGCTCTGTATTGTAAAAAAATGCCGGATCGAACATACATTTCCAAAGAGGAAAATACAATGCCAGGTTTCAAGGCGTCAAAAGATAGGGCCACGTTCTTGCTTGGGGCTAATGCAGTGGGAGATTACAGATTAAAACCACTGCTTGTGTACCATTCTGGAAATCCTTGTGCATTTAAGTGCATTGATTCTTTGACGTGTTCTTTTATACGCACACTGTCCTTTAAAATAGTATTCACTGTTGAAGAAGCGAGACCTAATTCCCTTCAAACAGATGACAAACTTTCTCCTGCTTCATACTTAATCATTTTCATCTTCATTTCTAAATCAATTTTGTTTCGTTTCCTGCCACTGCTAGCACTTGCACTTTCCGTTGGTCCCTTTCCCTTCATCATTGTAATACGTAAATAGGAATGAAGAGTAGTTTCTGAAAATTTGTTTTTTATATGATTGAAGATTTCAGTGAAGGAGAACACATTTCACCATAACAGCGTAAAAACCCACACAATTGCAGTTATTGGGATTATCGCAAATGCAATAATATTGAGTTTACTATTGGTTTATAATTAGAGGCACTAACAGAAAAGCCGAATAAACCGAAAAATGCAAATCGTTTTATGGTCGTGACCTCCAGAAATGTGCTTTAGAAAAATATCACAAAGGCGTTCAAAATTGATTCTTATAACAGGAACATATGATAACGATGAAAGTGTAATGCAATTTCCATTATAAATATGACCTTTTAGAGAGATAAACAGCTTAGTAATATAGCAAAATTTTAAATTTCCAAGGACTTGGAACGAATTACAAACAAAAAATAATAATAACAATATGTTATTGGGCTCACATTACGATATTTTCACGATACCTCCATTTATTCCTACAGGATGCAAAATATGTCTCTACGATTTTTTTAAGTTTGCACTGGCTGGCAAAAACTTTCGTAAAGTCGAATATCCATAAGTTGAGTATTACATAAGTTGGAGAGTTCCCATATACAACAATTCCGACTGAGTGCTAAATTTGTCTTCAGTATTACATTATACAAACATGTTACACACAGACACATGAAGAGACGGGAAAATCAGGTGACAAGCAAATTCATGGCGATAGGTGACAAGAGGCATCAGAGAGGAATGTGGACTATAAGTGACAACAGCCATTGGGATATTATGGTTAAATTTTCAGGTTGATGGTGCTGGTGTCTGCCTTCTAAACTTTGGATATGAGACCAATGGCTCCATAAGAAAAAGAAAGTGAAAACATTTGCTAGCTATCTGTATTGCCGGGATCACTTCGAAGGAGACTAGGAGATGGTTGTCATACAACCTGCCAATTTTTAGTTAGACTCTGTGGGAAAGCAACAGACGTTACCTTGGCTATCACTGCCATAGCCTCAAAATTTACCAACTGGCATATCAATGAGGCATGAATGACACGAGACCACCGTGCAATAACCTTTGACCATGTCCATCTGGAGCTACCCACCACATTCTTTGATATAACAAGATTTAACATTAAAAAGCCAAATTGAGATTCCTTCCTTGGAACTCTCAGCATTGCACTCCAATGTATTCTGTCAGACTCATTTAATCAACTTACACCTCAGATCCACAGTAAGAGAATTACTCAAACAATAATCGGTGCATGCAATGTTTCCAAGCAGAAAAAGAAATCCAGAAAATTGTTGTTTTAAGGTCATGACCTCCAGAAATGTGCTTTAGAAAATATCACAAAGGCTTTCAAAATTGATTCTTATAACAGAATCATATGATAACAATGAAAGTGTAGTGCGTTCTTCTGACAGGACCACGTAGCCCTTCCTCTCAGCCAATAGCAGTGTTTGTAAACATGTTGGCCGCGTGTTTTGTTTATGCATCCTTTTGTTAAAAGTGATTTTTGTGTTGTGCTTATAAGACAAATTTATATAAAACTAATACAATTTCCATTATAAAAATGACCTTTCAGAGATTTAAATATCTCAGTTATATAGCGAAAATTTCAACTTCTCAGGTCTTGGAACAAATTACAAAAAAAAAAAAAAACCACGTGTAATTGGGTTCAATTACGATATTTTCACAATACCTCCATTTATTCCTATGGGATGCAAAATACTTTTCCATATTTTTTTTTTTTCACTTTTCACCGGCTGCAAAAACTTAGGTAAGTCGAATTTACATAAGTTGGGAAGTGTCTGTACTTGGATTTTAGGAAAGCTTTTGATACTGTTGCACATAGAATACTACTGTACAAGTTAGAGCAGTATGACATTAAGGACATCATCATCATCAGCCATTTTCAATCCACTGCAGGATGAAGGCCTCTCCAGCAACTTTCCAGTTCCTTCTGTTTTGAGCACTGACCATCCATTTACTACCCACAAACTCACGAATTTCATCTATCCATCTCCGCCTTTGTCTTCCAGGTTTTCTTCTAGCTCCTCTTGGGTACCATTCTGTTATTTTCTTAGTCCATCTGTCATCGTGTCTCCGAGCTATGTGTCCTGCCCAAGACCATTTTAGTTCTTTAGTTTTGATAAGAATGTCCTTTACTTGAGTTTTCTGCCTAATCCATGTGTTTCTCTTCTTATCTAACAGTTTGATTCCCAATATAATTCGTTCCATTCTTCGCTGTGTAGTTCTCAGCTTCTCTTCCATTCTTTTGGTGAGTGCCAAAGTTTCACTTCCATAAGTCATGGTGGGGAGTATACATTGGTTCATTATTTTATGTTTCAGACAAACTGGGATATTGCTCTTCAGTATGTGACTATATTTCCTGAATGCTATCCATCCAAAATTTATTCTTCTCTTGACTTCCAGCCATTTATCATTATTACAGCTAATAACTTGTCCCAGATAAGTATATGACTCCACCTTTTCAATTACTGCTCCATCAATCATTATTTCCCTTTCTGTGGCATACTTGTTCTTCATTACTTTTGTTTTAGCCATATTCATCTTTAGTCCAAAATCCTTACTAACTGTGCATAACTGATTAAGATTTTCCTCTAATTCTTTGGGATCATGGCTTATGACCACAATGTCATCTGCAAATCGTAAATGGTTTAGGTACTCTCCGTTCACATTGACTCCTTTCTGCTACCAGTCTAATCTTCTGAAAGCTTCCTCAAGGGCAGCAGCAAACAGCTTCGGAAATATTGTCTCCTTGTCGAACTCGTTTCTCAATTTTAAATTTCCTACTGTCTTTGTCTAGTCTAATAAAGGAGGTAGCACTCTCATATATTTTCTTCAAAATCATAATATATGGGGTATCAATGCCTCGTCTTTCCAGTGCCCGAAACATTGCCTTATGCTGTATGGAGTCAACTGCCTTTTCATAATCCACAAATGCCAGGCATAATGGTGTTTTATATTCATTTGCTTTCTCCATTAGCTGTGATATTACGTGAAGGTGATCCATAGTTGAGAATCCTGTCCTAAAGCCAGCTTGCTCTTTCGGTTGATTCTCATCAAGTATTCTTTCTAATCTGTTAGTAATGACCCTTGTGAACAATTTGTAGATGTGGGATAACAAGCTAATTGGTCTATAATTTCCAATTTATCTCCTTTCTTATGCAGCAAAACAATGATTGCATTATTCCACTGCTTGGGCGTCACACCTTTTCTAATGCACTTTGTGAAGAGCTTTGCCAGTTTGTGTTATGTCTCTTCCTCCCAATTTTAACAACTCTACAGTAACTTCATCTTCCCCCCGGGGCTTTCTGATTCTTCATTTTCTTCAATGCATGTTCTACCTCATCAGGAAGAATATCGGGTATGTCGTATGTGTTGCTACTTTGCAATCCATCTTCCCCACTGCTGGCATCATTCCCCCGCTCCTTGTATAATTCTCTATAGTAGTCTTCTACTATTTAAATTATGCCTTCTCTGCTGTTTATAAGTACACCATCGCTATTCTTCGGTTTCAGTATCATTTGTCTTTCTGTATTACTGCTCACGGCTGCTGATTTAAATCCTTTGTTTTCCCTTAATGCTTGTTCTACTTTTCGTGTGTTAAATCTTCTTATGTCCTCTCTGAGTCTCTTTCTAATGGCTTTGTAACTCAGTATACTCAATTTTCTCCCTATCAGTGTTTTTCTTGCTTTTGATTTGTTGTCTTCGGTTCAACATGACAAGTGTTTCTTGACTAATTTTTTCTTCTTTGGATTTCTTTTTCCCTATAGGTTTCTTGGGCTTTATCACTTTCAGAAAGTTGTAATATTCCTCATCGATATCTTGGTACTGAGTAGTCTGCAGAAGCTCAAACTTGTTCTTAAGTTCCAGTACATACTGCTTTTTCTCCTCTTCTGTTATCTCAAAGACCTTTGTATTATTTACTCGAGTCAGTTTTTTTCTTTCCTTTCCTACATCTATATCAAGTGTACATCTTACCATTCTGTGATCACTGCCAACATTTATCTTATTTAGGACGGTAACATCATTCACAATATATCTTCTGTTAGTGAGGATTAAGTTGATTTCATTAATAGTTAATCCATTTGGACTCTTCCAAAGGACAAGTTGCTACAATGGATAAAAGGTTGGTTGAGTGGCAGAAGACAGAGTGGTAATCAATGGACACTGCTTTTCATGGACTAATGTTATTAGTGGAGTTCCCCAGTGGTCCGTGTTGGGGCCCATTGTTGTTTTCTGTATTTATCAGTGATATCGATGAAAGTATATTTGGCTTGATGTCCAATTTTGCAGACTATACGAAGGTTAGTAGGGTTGTTAATAACAGTAAGGATGGTACGCTACTCCAGCAGGATCTAGAACAGTTGAGCAGATGGAATGATAGGTGGCAACTGAAGTGGCATTTGTCAATTTTGCATTGACAAATGCAAAATACTGCATATGGGTAGCGGTAAACCAGAGTAACATACCAACTGTGTGGTACTATACTCAGGGTAGTGGAGAATGAAAAAGACCTGGGGGGGCAATTGTGCAGTCAGATATGAAGTTTTCTGAGCAGTGCAAAAAGACTGCAAGAGTAGTTAATGGGGTCTTGTCAATGATATACGGGAATTTTGTTAGCAGGGATAAGGAGGTGATTATCCCCACGTATAAGACAGTGGTCAGGCCACACCTTGAGTACTGCATACAGGTTGAGTCCTCATTTTAGGAAAGATGTTGAGCTACTAGAACGAGTAAACCCAAGGGCTCACATCTGGTGAGTATGGGCTTGACACACCCAGGGTCCTGAGCTGGATATCATCATTCTTCTCTTTCTTGGTGATTCCCTTCTACTTCTCTCTCTCTCAGGGTAATTCAGATATTTTTTTTTTTTTTTGGCTGTTGCAGCATAAACCTCAGGCTTCCTTGGCTAATAATAATAATAATTAATAGTGCAGAAAAGGGCAACGAGATTAGTGAATGGAACAATGGGTTTATGTTACCAAGAAAGGCTTAAGCTCTGCAAACTGCAGCTTCTGGAGACTAGGCACCTGCGAGGTGATCTAATTGAGGTGTATAAGGCCTCGGATGGTTTGAGCAAGCTCAATGCTGATTCTTCCTCTTGGACACATTCCATACCTGAGGAGTCATAAATTCAAATTGAGGAAGACAGTTGTAGTAGATGTGCAGAAATCTCCCTTTACCTAGAGGGTGGTTGATTGCTGGAACAAATTTCCATCTGTTGTTGTGGAACAAACTTCCATCTGTTGTTGTGGGCTTAAATTGAGCTTAAATAAATTTAAAGCTGAACTAGACAAACCTTTGGATTGGTGAAACGGGAATTTTTTTTTTTTTTTTTTTTTGGCTGAGCTATATAAGCTTGCTTTCTTGCATCATATGCCGCTACTAATGCTAATGTCATATGGGGCTGGAATATGGTATCAGACAACTGCAATACAGAAGAACAAAAGAAAACTGGAAACCATACAGAAAATAATGCTTCTAGCTAAAACTAGTTTGCTGCACAGTGAGTACACCTACTCCGCAAGTCTATGCAGGTACGTTCCCAATGGATTTGGAAATAGTATGTTGGGACCTCAGTTACAGATTGAAAAGAGGCATGTCCACTGAACATCAGGGCATTATTTGGGCCTTGGCTAATAACTCGAAACAAGGGAAAAAAAAGAGAATAGCCACTTAACTCCATCACAGGTGGCAAACAGTGGGGGAAAGTCCACCAAGAGCAAGGTGATAAGGCAATTCCTGTCAAATATAGCACTGGTCCACCCCAGACTACCTCCGTAGTTTTCCCAGGTCTGTCAATTACCTTCTTGACAATACATGGACCATTCAAAGCCAAACTTCATGCCCTAGGACTGATAGATGAATTAAACTGCACCTGCAGCATGCCTGAGGATTGGGAGTACTTATTGCATGAGTGCCCGATCTATGACAATCCCAAAGTCTGATGATATCCAAGATTGGTCCCCTTCCCAGAAATGCGGAAGACCTGTTCATTACTGAAACTGGATATATAAAGCCTTTGTGCAATATGCCGAGACAATTTTCCAAACAAGACAAATCCTCTAAAACCCACCAGACACTCATCAAACAGATAAAACTACTGCTTTCTAATGTAACACTAATCCTACCAACAATAATTCTGAGCAAAGCTGATCTGCTCTGAACGTGACTTAAAAGATTACCCAAATTGACCCATGGGGCATGTCTGTTTGCACTCCCTGCCGTACGTTAGTGTGAATGATCAAGTGGCACAAAACTGTGTGAGTGAATGTGTGTTGAGAAAATGGGATCTACACACACAGGTCAACCATCATAATCCAGTTCCACCGCTAATTCGGAAATAATTTCCGCGAATGTAATTTCAAATTAAACCAGGTCGGTGCACCGACCTGCCGCTACTGTTTTGGTGGCATTGGTTGCAGCATCAGCTGTTGGCGCGAACTTGTAAACACTGGCAAGCCATTCACACTTGTTTTTCTGCATTTATTATTATTATGACCTGCTCACATTTAGCCCCAGCCATGGTTCCAATGCATTTATCCCCAGGGGCTCACATCTAGTGAGCATGGGCTTGGCACACCCAGGGTCCTGAGCTGGATATCATTCTTCTCTTTCTTGGTGATTCACTTCTACTTTTCGCTCGCGTGGGGGGGTAAATCAGAAATTTTTTTTTTTTTTAGCTGGTGCAGTATAAGCCTCAGGATTCCTTGCACCATATGGATAATAATAATAAACGAAGTGCCGCTCATGGCGTAAAGTGCAAACACCATACATTGTCCTTAACAGATAAAGTTGAACTTCTGAAAAAACTCGACAGCGGTGTGAGAAGTTTAACTCTGCATAACTGTAAATTCCAGCAATTTCTCTTAGTTCCTCTTATTTTAGTAATTTTCTTTCAGCCATTCCTTTTCAGTTTTTTTTTTTTTTTTTACAACACACTTCTACAAACTTGCAGAAAAACACAACACAATATGATGGATAAAACAGCATGCTAACGAACTTGTTTTCACAAAATCTCTAACAATACTGACAAACTTACTGCAATGTTTGAGAGTTTATTTTATCGCAATTAGTTTTATTGCTGTGCATGCAATAAACTAATCACAAACAACTTTCATATGTATGCCGTAATAGCTTCACACGTATGTGGCCGACACGGCTTCTCAAGAAATAAAGTAACCTACTGGGCCACATAGATGCGCCATAAAAAAAAAAGACTTTTTTTTTTTTTTTTATATTTTAAGTGAAAAAAAACGACAACACTGACATTACAATATTTATTTTTGAATTACTAATCAAACAATTTGCTAAATATTTTTTGGTCCCTGGGGAATTTTTTTCTTAAACTAGCTTGGCAGTCAATGTGTTAAAGGTAACGTGGTTAGCTGTTAGGCAAACCGTATGTGCTAAAATAACCAACAGTGATCCGGCAAACTCACTAATCCGGCACCCTGCAAGTCCCAACGCTGCCAGATTAGTGACCGTCAACCTGTACTTGTTTGCATAATGTCCCTATGTGTGAGTTGGTGATGTACCGTATCCATGTCAGAGTGGAAGTGTGTTTGCAAACCTCATTATATGTGCTGGTATGTATGTACATACAAGCACGTATGACTTGTGACTCATATATAGCTCAAGCACATGACTTGTGCCTGTATGCAAGTCTGGAGTTTGATTTTGAAAATGTGTGTAGGTAAGGGAAGTACAAATGTGCAAGTAACTGTGTTCTGAGAACTTGGCTATCATATGCATATGTATGTATGTCTTGTCTCCCTATGCGACAGAACAAATGTCAGCTTGTTTTAGGGAAGGATTTAGTGTGTCTGAACTTAATCGATAACAAAAAAAAAAAAAAAAGTGTGTTTACTATCTATACTCACAGTGCTGTGTCAAGTAGATGTGAGTGAGTGACTGGACGAGTGAATGAGAATGTCCATATTTAGTGTCAGAACTTTGTGCATTCTGAATGTTGTTATTTAAAAAAAAAAAAAAAAAAATCTATAATGGTGTCTTTGCAGGTTAAGAAGTGAAACTGTGGTGTGAGTGGTCACGTGTGTAAACTGTGCAGACCCAAATGAATGGTTGTCTTGTCTCATAGATATATATATATATACATATATACACAAAAAAAAAAAAAAAAAAAAGATGAAAAAGAAGTGTGACTTATTTGTGTGCAAGATGCAGTGAAAGCTGAACTTACCTAATAAAAAAAACTGTCTTGTGTACATGACATGATAAGAGTACAACTAACTAGAGCAGTGTTTCTCAACCTGTGCCACAAGTATGCTTCATGTGCGTGAAAAAAAATAAAATAAAATAATAATAAAAAAAAAAAAAAAACACAAATAAAAAAAAATGGTAAACTGTAGAACAGGATGCCACTCCAGATTGCTCGAATCTGTCCCGAATTAGTAGCGTATCATAACCTAACCTTTTTTTCACTGTAGTGCTAATCATTAATTGGTTGAATCTGTCCTGAATTGGTGGTGTAACTAACCTAATCTTTTTTTTTTTCCACTGGAGTGGCACCCTGTTCTTAATTAAGCAAAAAATTTATAAATCCAAGTTTTATAAATAAATAAAATATTACAATAAAAATTAATTGTATATTTGTTTGTGTTTATGTAATTAACAATTAAAAATTTAACAATTTTTTTACATATCTCCTTTTAAATTTCATATACATTCAAAAACGAGATATTAAAAGCATTTTAAAAAAATAAGGGCATTATCAAATATACCCAATAGAAATAACTTCCCGTTTGTGAATATGAGTATAGTAGAGTGTAGTGTGCCACAAAATTTTAGCTTCTTTAAAAGATTTGTCCCCAGCAAGCAACAAAAAGGTTGAGAAATACTGAACTAGAGTATGTGTAGTGTTTTGTCTGACAGGTGTCCGCTAACTTGCCTACAGTGGGGGTAACTACTCAGGAAACAACCCCCTGCCCTTGATGATACCATGCTGTTTCCTTTTCTTAGGTGGCATAGGATGCTGACTGGTTTTAGCTGTGTGAAACCTGTCTGGGAGGTCTCTGACCAAAAATACCCACTTAGGGCACCCTGGCCCTATAACTTTAATCCTCCCTATCTCGAAGTCCAGGAAACTGCCCATTTCCTCACCTCATCACTTGGGGAAATCTTTTCCGAGCAATCTGATTAGATATTAAAATGCAGAGAAAAAGGAATTGGATGCAAAAAATAATTTTGATACCATATCCTTTAATTTCAGGAAAGCTTTTGATACTGTTGCACATGGACAGCTTTACAAAATGGAGCAGTGTGATATTAAGAGAAAGTTATTGTTATGGATAAAGGGATGGTTGAGTGGGAAAAGACAGAGTGGTTATCAATGGGCACTGATTTTTATAGATGTTATAAGTGGAGTCCCACGGGATTCAGGACTGGGTCATTTTTTTTCCCTGCATTTATTAATGATACTGATGAGGGCCATAATGTCTAAATTTGCAGCTGATATAAAGGTTGGCAAGGTGGTTAATGATAGTATTGAAGGGATGCTGCTGCTACAAGATCTAGAAAAATTAGGTAGATGGGTTGAGAAATGGCAGTTGAAGTTTAACATTAACAAATGCAAGGTACTATATGAGTAGCAGTAATCCCAGATATATCATCTGTGTGGTACTACACCTAGGGTAGTGGAAGATGATAGGGCCTGGGGGTAATTGTGCCATCTGATATGAAGTTGTCTGAGTAGTGCAGTCAGGCTGCAGGGGGGTTTTGTTAATGATATACAGGAATTTTGATAGCAGGAATAAGGTGGTGATTACACTATTTTTAAAGCAATGGTCAGGCACCACCTTGGTTACTACAATACAGGTTTGGAAGCCTTATTTTAAGAATGTAGAACTGGCAGAACAGGTACAGAGAATGGCAACAAGATTAGTGAGGGAGAACGAACAGGTGGCTTCAGTTCTGCAACTTGCAGTAACTAGAAACTAGGCAATAAGATTAAGGTGTTTAAGGCTTTGAATGGCTTGAGCAAACTCTGCTGATGGGATTCTTCCTCTTGCTCAGACTATGCACATAATGGAACTAAAAGGTCAAACTGAGGAAGGATGGTTGCAGAACAGATGTGCATCAGTTTGCCTTCAGCCATGGGTGGTTGATTGCTGGAACAAGTTTTTATCAGTTGTTGTAGAAATGGATAGCTTAAACAAATTCAAGAAAAAACTAGATAAACTATCGGATGGGACAGATAGATGAAATGGATTTTTTTTTGCCGATGCTGTATAAGCTTACTTTCTTTCATCATTTTCCATTATTAATACTATTACTAAAGGCTTCAGTTTTTTGTCACTATTTGATTGCAACCAAAAAAGCAGAGCGAGTTGATCTTTCGAGATTTATCCACCTTGCTCAATATATTTTTTAAATTCAGTAGCATATAATTCAGTCACTGTTCTAGCAGCTTCCTCCTAAATCTTGACATTTTTAAAACAACAACACTTTTGAAAGCAGTGAAACCACTGTGTAGAGACAGTAAAATCCTCAACATTCTCGGTTTTGTTCTCACCCCAACTCCTTCTGAATATCTTTGTGTAAACTCAAAGGTTTCTCTTAGATGAGGATCAAGCTTAAGGGTGTATGTTGCTGATAAAGATCTTCTATCCTCTTTGTTAATCATCTTTTCATGATCTTCATTACATCGCTACTATGGGTAAATTTAACATCAATATGTCTTACCATTGCCATATCATTTTTTTTTTAAGATGAATAACTTCTAATTTCACATCAAATCCATAGGACCAAGACGTGCTTTACTTCTAGCATTTTTCTTTGAAATCATGGTTTAAAAAAAATCACAAAAAAAGAAAAAAAAAAAACACCAGCAAAGAACAGATATATTCAGCACAGCCAACACACAAGGCGGAGACCAAAAACGTGAGAATGTGTGTAAAGGGGAAAAATTCATTTAACAGAAATTAACTGAGCTTTGTAACTGTGAGGACTGATGAGGCTCCACTGTATTTGGATAAGCATATTTTGATAGGACAGTCAATACCCTTCTCATAGTGAGGTTACTGCTACAAATTGCTCCAGCTATCCATGCGTAATGACATACATCACAAATGAACTGCGAATATACTTTTCATTTCTCTTTACATAACACACAAGGGTAATTTGCGCTGATAGCTCCACAAAATCAGATCAATGCCAAATACAGGTGACCCCCGCTTAACGCTGATAATTCGTTCCGGAAAAACAGAGCGCTAAGTGAATCTGCTCTAAGTGAGCACCACATTCCCATAAGGTAACATATGTATTTGTGAGTTGCGGTCGGTGCCATAGGATATTTCCTAATCAATAATAAACGGTAGTGAAAAGATGCACAAATGTCGGTCAAAATATTTAATATTCAAATATTTGTACATATAAAATATTCTGCATTACACACGTATATAATTATGTGGTAAATACTTACGTATCAAAATTAAACTTAAAATTCCAATTAAAATCATGAATTTAATTGATGAATTTAATCATGAAAAATGTGTCGATTTTGAGTTGAACTTTGGCCCTCTACCAAATCAACTAAAAGGGGTATTATTTTTAAATCCCCTGCAGCATTACCACCTAACAATAAAGTCAACCGATCCTTCGCCGCTTTGAAACCTGGCGTGTTTTTTCCTTCTTTCAATATGAAACTTATTTTAGGCATTCGTTTCCGTAAAAGTCCTGCTTCATCTATGTTAAAAACTTGTTGAGAAGTATAACACATAATACCCCTCTTCAATAATTATAACAAGTTCCTTTTTTGAAAGTTTCAGCTCCTTGATCTGCACTTGAGGCTTCTCCCTGGATTTTAAATCTATTCAACCAGCCCTTACCAATTTTAAATGGTTCCACATCTTATTTATTTATTTATTTTTTTGGTGAGTTTTCTTCAGATCATTATATTGGCTAATCTCTCTCTCTCTCTCTCTCTCTCTCTCTCTCTCTTTTTTTTTTTTTATGATATTTAACTTAACTGAATTCTGCATTGGATATTATCTTTAATAAAGATTAGTTAAAGTCTTTCCATTTCAATCCTAATAGCCGGCCTAGCCCTAGTTGCTTGCAGTGGAACAGCCATCTTTCCCGCTGCTAAAATTAATTCTTTATTTTTTTATAATTGTTCTTACAGTTAATATTATTAATATTCTTACAAATATTACAAGCAATATACTTGATATTTTTTTAAAATGTTGATCTCGGAACTACGTAACAAGTCACTGTTGTTGTTGTTGTTGTTATTTGGTTTTTAGGAGCATTAGCAACTAAGGCCATATTGCTCCGGGATATGCGGTGGTCATTCCCTGACCTTTCCGCATTTTCCGTATTTGGTGGTGACGGGCTCGAACCCTGGTCTAATCAAGAAGCGTGTGCTACGCACTGCTGCTCCTTCCGACCTGGTTACGGAGGCGCCCAACAAGTCACTGTACTGCATTAAATTAGCGTGCGAGAAAATTTCACTGAGCGTGGGAAAATTTCTCAAGTCGGCATGGGAAACGTTTTAATCCTGTTTTGGTATTCATTTTCAAGCTATCAACTCCATCAACTGAAACGATCTCGTTAAATATGCCAAAAATGCAATCTGTAAAAGAGCGTTAGAGTGATCTGTGACAGCGTTATAGTCAGAAACGGGTTATAATATAAGAACAGCGTTATAGTGAATCAGCGTAAAGCGAACTGCGTTATAACGGGGGCCTGCTGTAGTAAAAAAACTTTGCTTTCTGATCCTGCAAATTTCTGTTTGCCAAAATTTTGTACATTAAAAAAAAAAAAAAAGTTAATAGTTTTAAAATCTACTTGTGAAACCTTATAAACATATATACAGTCAGTCCTCGTATAACACGTGTTTACAGTACATGAATTCGATCATACACAATTTATAAATAGGGGAACGATATCTTACATAACATGAACTGAATTCGCTTATGCACGATTCGCCTTTGTGTTTACAAGAAATGGCAGTCGAATGCGGAATCACCCCAACTGAACGCAACACGATAGGAATGAAGAGAAGATTCTGAAAATGTATTTGTTTTTTATTTCAGTGAAGGGTAAACACATTTCACCATAATAATGTAAAAACCAACACAATTCCAGCTATCAGTATAATCGCAAATGCAATTAGATCGAGTTTACTACCAATTTATAACAGATTCCACTAGCAGGAACGCAACTGAAAATTGTTTTTATTGTTTTATGGAGTAACCCCTAGAAATGTGCTTTAGTAAAATGTGAGGTGTTAATAGTGTATCTCTGCCTTTACGGTGTTGTTTATTCAGTTGCTACAAACGTGCAGCTTTGTTTATGTGTATCAAGCGTGCCTCCTCATTTTGTAATTGTGCTTTATTCCCTAAAAATGAGTAAAATACTTAAATAGTGTGAAAAGGAAGCGTCCTGGTGCAGATTCAGAGAGAAAAAAAGAAAAGCAATATCGATAAACAGAGGCAGACTGGGTCAAAAATTCTTACCCGGGAAAATTTATAGTGGCCTCATACTAGCGTTTGTGGCCAAAATCACACCGGCTTCCGGCCCACTGGGGTTTTCCCGGCAAGGCTTATGGCCAGTCCACCTCTGTCAATAGAGAAAAAATATGAAGTGAAACGAGCGAAATGAAAGACCATGTGATATTGCACATGCTACAGACCTAAATGAGGCAACGCCGAGAATTACAAAGAATGCAGAGAAAATAAAAACAACTTTCATAGCAGGAACAACTCAAAGAGTAATTAAAATCCATTATATTAAGACACAAAGAATTGGAAGAGACGGAACGGCTATCATCTGTTTGGATAGAAAATCAAACAAAAAACAAGTTTGCTTATGATAGAAACAAGCATTAGCAATATTTTATTACGTAATAGTCGTAATAAAATACATAAGTATTTTATTAGGATTATTTATTGTGTTTGTTAATGTTTTGGTTACAAATGTGTGTTCAATCTTGGGTGGCCGGCACCTAACCCTATTTTTCCCATAGGGCCTGTTTATATTGCACGAGGGTTTCTAGGAACACAACTACTGTGCTATACAAGGACTGACTGTATAGCACTGTACCAAAATGATTATCCATCTAAGGCTAAATCACTTACCAAGTTAATTAAAATACATGAGTGCACACACATGCGCAACATTAATTCAATGTTAAGAATGAATAAATAAATATCGTGTTAAGAATGAATAAGTAAATATCGTGTTAATTCTAAACAAAAAATATTTTTAGAACTTCTGGAACAATATTAATGATGAAAATATTAACAATAGTTTTAAATCCTAATAATTTTAATGATTCATCAAGAAATAAGGGGTAGGGATGATACATAAGGTAGGTTAAACATTCATAAAAAATCTCAATCTCACTACTTACTTCATTTCCATTTCTGCATATTTCAACCATAAGGTAACATTCCTGTGATCAACATCCAAAGCCCTCTCATATACAGAACGTGCTCTATAAAAGAGAACTATTTATTAATATTTTCAAATTAAAATAAAATTAAATTAAAATTAGAAAGTGCACAGGTTGCAGTTTCCTTTCAGTATAGTTTGCACATCAAAAACAGAAAAACAAAACATTTTAATATTTATTAGAAATGCATCAATGTGAAGTTTAGTATTCCTCAAGTAAAATATTCACTTTCAAATTGCACTATTATTTTATTTTTTTATCAGAGAAGTATAGTTGTAAAAGAATTTTTCTTGGTTTGTGTACAAATTAAAATGTATGTCCTCTGCTATTTAGCCTTCACATAGTTACTAAGCAATGAAAAGTATTGAAAACTACAACAGCTCCAGGTTCATCTGTAATAGTACTACAGATAGGGTTAGAGAGAGAGAGAGAGAGAGAGAGAGAGAGAGAGAGAGAGAGAGAGAGAGAGAGAGAGAGAGAGAGAGAGAGAGAGAGAGAAAGGCTGAGTATGAGAAAGCACTGGCTAAGAGAGCAAGAAATAGGAACAAGGAGTTTTTTTTTATATATGTCAATACAAAGAAGGTGGAAACAAATCAGATCAAACTCTTGCGTACTGGGTGTGGGAAAGTTTTAGATAATACAGCCGATGTTGCTGATGAACTGAATAGGTACTTCGCATTGGTCTTTAATCACAAAAGACCCTTTGTGCTGAGGAGAGGCTGTGCTACTGAGGATGAAATATAAAATTATTGATTTTGAAATTACAGATAACTGTTTATCAGAAAAATTGAGCCTAAAAGCAAGTAAGGCTCCTGGAGTTGATGGCATTTACCAAATAATTTTGAGGGAAGCAGCCAGAGAATGTATTGGATGACTGAGGTTAATTATAAGCACATCATTGTACTAGCAAGAGATTTCTTTGGATTAGAGAAGTGCCAATGTATCTTCAATACACAAAGGCAGTTCTAAGAATGAAGTCTGACTTCAGTAATAGGAAGATGAAAATAATGTTTAACTAATCTGGTAAGATATTTTGACACAGTTACTCATGAGCTGGATGTATAGAACAATTTCGACATAAATTTATTTGGAGTTGAGCAAGGCATTTGACTGAGAGGTTATTGTATAAGCTAGACCATGTTGGGATTACTGAAAATATTCTAAGCTGGATCGCAGAGTACTGCAGGGCATAAGGCAGAGAGTTGTGACTAATGGATATTCTTCAGATTAATGTAACATCAGAAGTGGGATCCCCAAGGATCAGTTCTTGGCTCACCATTTCTGATTTTCATAAACGACATCAATGACGGGATGAAGGGCGTGATGTCAAAATTTGCAGACAGTATAAAGAAGAAAAGGATCTGGGAGTTACGATACAGGCAGATATGAAGTTCTTTAAGCAGTGTAAACAAGTAACCAGGAAAGCCCATGGTGTCCTGCTGATGATTTATCGAACAATGTAAAGATATCCTGTAAAGACAGGAAGGTCAATCTTATTGTATAAAGCAACTGTAGTATTTAGTAATGCTAATACTAAAATGCATTCAGCATTTTAGTATTAGCATTAGCCATATAGTGCAAGAAACCAGGCTTTTATTGCACCAGAAAACATCTGAAAAAGAACACAGTTTCTTGAAATAATCCAAAAACAAGCAACTCGTACAGTGAGACGCAAAAGGATGATGATCTGAAGAGGAGCTTTTGATTATGTGGGCTACAGAACTTGGCAACCAGGTACCTTAAAGGGTTACTGACTGAGGTTCATAAGGCTTTGAGAGGAGTTAGTAAAATGAATGAAGGTGGAATTTTCGATATTATAAATAATTCCAGAATTAGGGGCCATAAATTACATGGCAAGAGGTTTAGACAAGATTGCAGGAAGTTTTCTTTTAGCCAGAAAGTTATTGATTACTGGAAGAAGTTGCCTCTGCAGGTAGTACCCTACAGTAGTTGAGCAGAAATTCAAAGGTTCGACTGAATAGTTATCTCTGTGAAGAGGGAAGCAGCACATGATTCACATTTTGTTATCTATTTTTTACTTTTTTCTTTCTTTTTTTTTTTTTGATGGTGCAATAAAAGCCAGTATTCAGTATTTTAGTATTAGCATTAGCCATATAGTGATATGGCTAATACTAAAATACTGAATGATATATATATAACATACAGCATACACTTGGAGAGGGCACCGAGTGTAATTGCTCCGAGAAATGTTTTTTTTTGCCATTTTGTTTACTTGATTGTCATATTATATCGTACTTTATAAATAGCTTTATATACCTAGTTACGCTTATTATTTTTATTTTAGATAGAGATTTTGTAGGTTACTATTTAATATATGTAAAACCAGTTTCATCCGAATCTTGCTGACACTGTTATAGTATAAAGTGAGTGGTAGGGAATTCAAATTTTTAATTGTAGTAAATAGGTAGCTAACGTAAAACTAGATAGCATAGTACATACCACTGCATTTAGAAATCTATTAGATAGTGTAGTATTTATAATTGATTAATTAAATTGATTAATTTTATTAATTTTCAATGTATTTAATCATATACCATGCCCCAAACTAGAGCAGCAAAGCAATGAGCACAAAGTCACGGGAGTTTTGAGGCTTGGAGGAGAACTGAGGTATGTGGTTTTCCAATGCATCACAGACTCAAAAAATATGTGGCTTCTGAAATGTTTTTTCGGATCATTCTGGAACAGGATATGATCTAGCCAAGGAGGATGTCTTTGAGTGTGCTAGGTGCAGTGTCAAAAAATTAGGTGCCAGCTCAGTGTTCTGATGGAAGCCTATGAGAGTTTCAAAAGTTGGGTAGATGCCCTCGAAGATATTAAAGCGGGGAGGGTGGACCCAGCAAGCTCTCAGCTGCCCAACTGAGCGTCAGAGCTCTCTCTTGGGCATTAGGTTACAGAGTGGCGATCTCCAAGGCAGAATGCACTGATCCCACGAGAGATAATTATTGTCGGTGACTCCATTGTCAGGGAGATGGGTAATATATTGTGTAAGAAGGATAAGTGGAATAGCACCAGGGTATGTCTGCCAGGGGCAAAAGTTGATGACGTTGACGTTGTAGAGCAGATATCTTTTAAGGGCACAAAGGGTGATATCATTGTACATGTTGGCACTAATGACATTAAGAGTAGGAAATCTGCGGACGTAACAAGTATAGGTCAATGTTAAAAAAAGTTGTGAGTTAGGGTTAAATTTGAAAGGGTCTACAATCTGCCCAGACATGACAGGAGGGAGTACATGATGAGAGAGCCTTGTCAATCAATTCGACCCTGGAGAGATTGTGCAAGGCTCATGGGGTAGAATTTTTCTCAGCATGGTGGGTGCTTTTTAACGGGAGAGACTGCTTCTACAGGAATGGGATACACTTAAATGGAAGGAGTGCAAGATTATTTGATGATGCTATCAAGGCAGAATTAGATGGATTGGAAAACTGCTAGCTTGGGGGGGGGGGATTCACAGACTAAAAGACAACAGTAGCTGCAAGTGATTCTTGAACTGCTTCTGTTGGATTGGAGGTGGAGTGCTAGGGTTTTCAAGGACTGGTGGGAGTCATCACGGAACAAATAAATACATGGGCTGTGTTAGAGTAACTAAGAATAAGAACAGGTGCATGTATACTATGATGTTCACCAATGCTACGAGTATAGAAAATAAATTTGATGAATTTGAAGTGCTGATCAAGACATCAAAGGCAGATACTGTTGGGAGATCAGAGACATGGTGTCACACTGATATAAGCAGTGCAGAATTGGAATTTGGGGAGTACAATGTGTACAGAAAGGATAACAGGATAGAAAGGGAGGAGGGGTTATGCTGTTAGTTAAGAAACACAAAATCTAAGGAAGTGCATCCAGTTGACATACAGTGGGCGGAAAAAAAAACTGCATCACTTGTGAATTCTGCAAATAATGTGTTTTGTGCTACCTTGTGAGGTGCAGAAATTTTTGAAATGCATTTGTTAGATGCCATATCTTTTTCTGTGAATGAAATCCAATGAAAAGACTCCACTTGATATACCTAATGGCCATAAATATCTTCCCAAAGGGTAAAATGCGTAATTAATGGAAATATGAGAAATCATGCAAATGGCAATCATGACAACCAAACATACATTATATTGCATTTACATGTACAAACTGAAATGACACATTAACATAATAGTATTATGTACTGTAAATCAGCAAAATAAATCCTCAATATTTTGTTGTTCCTCCTCGATCTGCAATTGAGTTAATCAACTTCTGTATATACAGTTGCTCAATTTTGTGGTACCACATACAATGCTCTCCTGCAGCTGAATCTTATTTGTTGGCTTCTTCTGAGCAATTTTAGATTATGCACCAGCAATTTTCAATAGGGTTCAAATGTGGACTGTTGCAGGGTCAGCCAAACACTGTAATGCCAGCATTTCTGAGGTATGACTGCCTTAAGGGAGAAAAAAGAAGTAAAACATTGGTATAAGTATGTTTTAAGTCTTGTGAGACAAAAAGACAAACTCATCATTAAATCTAAATAGCATAAAACTTACCAATTTTGCTGTGTGGCAAGGTGCTGAGTCCTGTTGAAAAATGCAGTTTTGAACATCTATGTGGTGATCCCTAATAATGGGTTTCAGGCACTCCTCCAAGAGAGCAGTGAGGTTTCTGCATTCACCATTCCTTTAATAAACTTAATTCGCCACACCCCTTTGCTTGTTATACATCCCCAGACCATCTGAAAGGCGGGGAACTTTACATTCAGTGTTATGCAGTCAGGATGGTATGCCTCCGATGTTCGTCGTCTTCTGACATATCGCTTCCCATCCCAGCCATGCAGGTTGAATTTCGATTCGTCAGAAAAGATGACGGTGTCCCATTGCTCTTTTGTCCATGAAACATGCATTTTAGCCCAAGCAAGTCGCTTCTTTCTCATTTGTTGGTCGACAAAGGCTTCTTCTTGGGCCGATAGGCATGCAGACCACATTCCAAAAGCAGTCTTCGGATAGTGTATGTACTTATTTCAACACCAGAGGCTATGTCAAAGTCCAGTTTTAGATTAGGAGAACAAGCATGGCAATTATGAACACACAGCCGTTTCAAATATCAATCTTGGGAAGGTGTAGTCACTCTCTTGCAATCTGATCCAAGTCTTCTCTTCACATCACCAGTTTCATGCTTTAATTTCAGCACCTGGGATACACAAGAGATACTATTGTTTTTTCCTGAAACAGAAATCAAGCTACCAAGTCCATAATTACTCATGACTTCCTTTAATCCCTCTGAGAAATGTGAATAGATTTGCACATCTCCAGTCCATAGGACCTCCTCTGAATCCAGGGATGCTCTCATAAGCATGGCTAAAGCTTTGCTTACCTGTTTTGATTCCTCCCTTAATATAACTAGACAGATCCCATCCACCCTAGGCACATTTTTTTTATTGCTTAGCCTCAACAATTTCGCCTCCACTTTCCCCTCAGTTATCACAAAATCATACAGCTCCCCACCAGAATGACACTTCTGTCATCCCCATCCCTAAAAAATTTCTCATGTGTGAATGTAGATGCAAATACTCATTCAGTTTGGCTGCAACCTGAGCAAGTTCAACAGTTAATCCATGCATATCTAAGGAACAATGTGATTCAACCCCTTCCTTCTACATAAATAAAAGAGTCTTTGCTGCTTTTCTTTTACATTTTTTGCCCAAGACTTCTGGTAATCTGCCTTAGCTTGCCTAACCCCCTTAGTGACTTGATTACGGACTAGCTTATATCTACCATGGTCTTCTGTGTCACCTGATAATTTATATGCATCCCACGCATTTTTCTTCTCTGCCACAAGTCTCATTAATTCATCTGCTGCCCATTTAGGCGATCTAGGTGATTATGCAGTCTGTGTATAATCTTACAACCCACATAATGGGCATACTGAAACTCCTCAACAGGTGGTTTGTGAGTGGTCAAACTTTTGGCACTTGTTCTACCACTTTATTGGATTAGGAATGGACAGGTGTAAATGATAGTTTCGGAAACCTGCTTTAACGACATTCGAGAGATTTGGCCTGATAAACGTAAGTAGGCTAGTTCACATGGGAACTAATTTGCCAACTTTTCTTAACAGAATTCTCTTTGCTTGTATGACTTTCTTCTAACTCTACTAGTAATTCTTCTGTCAAATCATCAAGTCCCATTCTGCTTTGACTACTTTGGATGTGTTCAGATAGAATGTGGGATGACTCTGATGGGAATTCCACCAAAAGTCAAATGTCTATGATTCTGAATGTCACTGTTTTGTTACTTCTACAAAAACACTTGCCGATTGTAGCCCCTTGACCATTTTGAGTGAACTGGCAGCATTTAGTACACATTTCTGAATGAGAAATGGAGAAAAGGCTTACTCACTTGCTGATTTGGCAGAGAGTGAATGATGAGATGCTATCGAGGCAGTGTTAGGTGGGTCGGAAAACTGCTAGCTTGGGGGGAGACAAAGACCAATAGATTGACAGTAGCCACTGGCAGAGGTGAAAGAGATTCTTGCACTGCTTCTATGGGAATGAGCAGAAGCCTGAAAAACAAGATGCATGGTATTTCAGAGACTGCTGGGAGCCATTGCGGTACAAGTAAACACATGGGTTGTGTTAGGGTAGCTAAGAATAGAAACAGGTACAGGTATACTTGCGTGTACACCAATGCTAGGAGTTTAGTAAATAAATTTGATGAATTTGAGGTATTGCTCAAAACATCGAAGGCAGATATTGTTGGGATATCAGAGACGCGGTGTCACACAGATATAAGGGATGCAGAACTGCAATTTAGGGAGTACAACGTCTACAGAAAGGATAGACAGGATAGGAAGGGGGGAGGGGTTATGCTATTAGTTAAGAAACACATAAAAACCAAGGAAGTGAAGCCAGTCGACATCGCTGGACAGTGCAGTGTTGAGTCAGTTCGGTGTGACATAAACATTGGGAGATCAAAATTGAGAGTAGGAGTGTGCTATAGGCCTAATGACTCTGATGAGTAAAATAAGGAACTGTACAGGGAAATAGAGTGGGCCAGTAAATCAGAGAGTCTTATAATGGGAGATTTTAATTTCCCAGATATTGACTGGAATTTGGGATGCTGGTTACTCACACACTAGCAGGGCTTTTGTGGATTTATTGGATGATTGTTTTCTACATCAGCATGTTCGGGAGGCAACTAGAGGGAGTAATACTCTTGATTTGATTATCAGCAGTGATTCTTCATGCATTAAGAATCTGCAGATAAATGAACCACTAGGTGGCAGTGATCACAGTGTGCTGAAGTGGGATTTACTCAAAGAGGTAACTACCATTAGGGGTAAAGGGAAGGGTTATTGCTTCCGTAAAGGCGACTACGATGGACTGAGACAGTATTTAAATTCTATACAGTGGGACCAACTGATGATGTTACCAACAGCAAATTCAAAATGGGAAGCATTCAAAGAACTCATCTTGGAAGCTACTAGGCTTTACATACCAACTAAGAAATATTGTTCAAGGTTTAGGCCAAAATGGATGTCAGATGAACTAATGAGGCATATGGCAGAGAAGAAAAATGCATGGGATACATACAAATTAACACATGACACAGAAGCCTATGATAGATACAAGTTGATATGCAACCAAGTTACAAAGGAGGTTAGGCAGGCGAAGGCAGATTACGAGAAATCCTTGGCAAGGGATGCAAAGAAAAACAGCAAAGAGTTCTTTACTTATGTAAACTCTAGAAGGAAGGGGATGAATCAGATTAGTCCACTTGATATTGATGGGTCAACTGTTGATGATCCTGCTCAGGTAGCTAACAAACTAAATGAATATTTTGCATCGACATTCACACATGAGGAGTTATTCAGCGAGGGGAATGCCAGAGGTGTATTCAACTCTAGCAGTAAGCTACAGAATCTTGAAATAACAGGGAGTAAAGTGGAGGAGAAACTGTTGAAGATAAACACAAGAAAGGCACCCGGGGTGGATGGGATCTATCCAGTTATATTAAAGGAGGCAGCAAAGGAAGTAAGCAAACCCTTAGCCATAATTACGAGAGCTTCCTTGGACTCAGGGGAGGTACCCATAGACTGGAAATGTGCAAATGTGACCCCAATTCACAAAGGAGGATCAAAGGCTGACACAAGTAATTATAGACCTGTGAGCTTAACTTCTGTTCCAGGAAAATTAATGGAGGCACTGGTTAAAGAAGCACTGCAGGATCATTTAGACAAGACTTCAGTTATAGCTCAGACACAGCATGGTTTTGTTAAGGGGAAGTCTTGCCTGACCAACTTGATTGGATACTATGATGCAGTCACAAAAGAACTGGATGCAGGGAATAACTTTGATATTATATACTTGGATCTTAGAAAGGCTTTTGATACTGTTGCACATGGAAGACTGCTACACAAATTGGAGCAGTGTGACATTGGAGGCAAATTGCTGCTATGGATAAAGGGGTGGTTGAGAGGGAGAAGACAGAGAGTGGTAATCAATGGACACTGCTCATCGTGGACTGATGTTATTAGTGGAGTCCCTCAGGGCTCAGTGTTGGGTCCATTATTGTTTTCTGTATTTATAAATGATATTGATGATGGTATATCGGGCTTAATGTCCAAGTTTGCAGACGATAAAAAGGTTGGCAGGGTTGTCAAGGACACTACTGACACTATGCTGCTGCAGCAGGATCTGGATAGGTTGAGCAGATGGGCTGAGAGGTGGCAAATGAAGTTTAACATTGACAAATGTAAAGTACTACACATGGGAAACAGCAACCCCAGAGCAACGTATCAACTCTGTGGTACTACACTGACAGTGGTAGAGAAGGAAAGGGACTTGGGGGTGGTTGTGCAGGCAGATATGAAGTTCTCTGAGCAGTGCAGACGGGCTGCAAGAGTAGCTCATGGAGTATTGTCAATGATATACAGGAATTTTTCCAGCAGGGATAAGGAGGTGATTATTCCATTGTATAAGGCGATGGTCAGGCCACACCTAGAGTACTGTATACAGGTCTGGAGGCCTCATTTCAAGAAGGATGTAGAGCTGCTGGAACGAGTACAGAGAAGGGCAACAAGATTAGTGAATGGAGCAAAGGGGTGCTCTTACGAAGAAAGGCTTAAGTTTTGCGAATTAGTGTCTGGAAACTAGGCACCAGCGAGGTGATCTGATAGTGGTGTACAAAGCTTTGAATGGTTTGAGCATGCTCAATGCTGATGGGATTCTTCCTCTAGCTCAGAAAAATCACCTGAGAGGGCATAAATTCAAATTGAGGAAAGACAGATGTAAGATAGACGTGCGGAAATTTGCCTTTAGCCAGCGGGTGGTTGGTTGGTGGAACAGACTTCCATCCCTTGTGGTGGAGGTTGATAGCCTAAATAAGTTTAAGGCTCAGCTGGACAGGTATTTTGAACGAACAGAGGGGTGAAGTGGAAGTGGGTTTTTTTTTTTTTTGGCTGATGCTGCATAAGCTTGCTTTCTTGCATCAAATGCCTCTACTAATGCTAATGCTAATGAGAAAGGCTGAGTATCCTTGTATGTTTTTTTTTTTTTTTTGGATTAGCAGTTTCACATGATTCGAGCTGATACACTCAAGCTGTGGAAAGATCTGAGAGTCCCTATTAAGTGCTTTTGGCCCTGGGGAAGGGGGTCAATTCCCAGGTGACCAGCCCCACCACAGGGAGACAGGAGCAGTGCCACTATGTGACCAAGCAGTTGAAAGGGCTAGTTGGATTAGTAATGTTAATAAAAATACACTAAAAAATGAAATTTGGATTTCCTTCCCAAGTTCTCACTTGGGATTTTTTCAAGTACAAAACTATCTAAAATTAACTGAAAAGAGGAAGACAATTGAACTAAACTAGAACTTATCCACCTGGTCACTGATACACTTGTCACCAAAGGCCAGACAAAGAGGTGATTATACTAGTGCATACAAAATAATGGTTTAGGCCACATCTTTTATACTGCATTTTAGAAACCTCAGTTAAGGAAGAAAGCACATACATGTATTTTCAAAAGGGTGCAAGGAAGAGCAATAATCTTTAGTGCCCAACTAATCTACAGATTAGTAGGTGGCACAAATGAGTATTCATACCAAGAAAGAAATAATGGGATTCTGTTCTTGATTCTATCAGTTTTCTTGAACTAATTGAAGTGTTTAAGAATTTAAAATGGTTCAGTAAACTAAATTTTGATGACATTTGTACTCTTTTTTAGATTACATACACACACAAGGGGGCATAAATTGAAAATGGCTGACTGATTGCAAAACAGATGTGAAAATCTGCCTTCATCCAGAGAGTGATTTTGCAGGTGTCAAAACAGCATTATACCCAGACTGCCACAATGAGTTCAGCTTGTATTGATTTGTGCACTATTTTATGAATTGTTTTTGCAGGTGTCAACTAAACACACTTTCACATGCACCGTACGGCATTTTTGCAGATTTTGTTATAAAGGAGCTTCGTTACCAGAGGATTCATTAATCGATGTATTACTGTAGTTCATTCATGTGGCATAACAAAGGCAGCATCAGATTGAATGTAAAGAAATTTGCCTTTAGTCAAAAAACTATAACTTGCAATCAATTCAGATGTATAACTTGCAATTAATTTTCCTTGAATGCACTAGCTGTGAATGCTTCTCACATGATATCATAGCACCTTTATACTAATCACTATTGTTAAATAAAATTGGAATGAACGTTATTTCCTTTCTTTAAAAAAGAGGTTTTTATTTTGATTCAGTTCAATATTTAAATGAAATTTTATTTGTTTGAGGCAAATATTTGTAAGTACAAGTCAGTTGTGTCATGAATTTTTTTAGAATATTTGGAAGCATTACTTCCACTCAGTTACATTCAGTTTAGCTTCTTTCAGGACACTGGATTTTATGAGAAACAACCTAGGAACAACTTTCTGAGATCATCACATTGTTTTAACTGGTAGGACTGTGAAAGAATATTGCCAACAAATACCTTGATTGAAAAATTTTGTTTTTTGTTGCCCTGGAACAACCTGCTGAATGTGTCATTGTTGGTAGTTTCCCAAGCATTTTGAAAAATAAGAGAAGAGTACAAGAGTAAAGCTTAAATAAAGCATATTTGACACGCTGTTATTTTGCACTTTTTTCATCTACTTTTGAATAAAGCACATTATATTCACTTCAGGTCATTAAAGGTGGTTTTTTTTTTTTTTTTTTTGCTGATATTAAAGTATTTGAATTTTATTAGTTTATGCTGTTTACCCTAGCTGTGCATTTTACCTTTTTTAAGTATAGTGTGAACAAAGGTTAATGTTATTATTTAGTTTAGGCTTAAACATAGTTTAAATTTACAAGAAGTATCTGTGTCCCTGGGAGAACTTTTAGGCAGCTGAAAGCACCACTGTTTACTGTCATCAACATTTTAAAACACTGACCTATAAATTTTACATCATAAAATCTTAACTAGTTTTCCAAGTTTATTATGCTATTTCTATAGTAACTTTCTATGACAAAAAATTATTTTACCAGTTCAGCAAAAGCTTTTCCAGGAATGCATCACTTACATTAGTTGAAGAAAAGCTGTACTTTATATTAATTATTTCTCAATCTGATCACTAATTTATATATTATATAACAAATCAATGACAGGCAATCGGGTGAACTAGATGACATCTTCTGCTACTAAAAACTACAATTAATTAAGGTAGATTTTAAAGTGGAAAATAAGTAATGGTGCAAAAAATCTTGTGCAACAAAGGAAACTTCATAAAAATATCATGAAAAAACTAAATAAATGGTTTTATTTTGTAATTTTAAAATTTATCTATTAATAATTAGATTAACTGACCACAGAAATACTTCAATTGATAAAAATCATAATGAATTGTTGGCAGTATACAACACATAGTATAAGTGCACACATGCATACAAATGCAATAACCTTACTCTTTTAAGGAAAATGAACGTACAAGAAGTTATTGTAAATTAGATTTTGAAATTAAAACAAAAACCTGTGCACTTTATGACCATGGAAAAAATAAAAAATAAAAATAATGCAAAAAAAAAAAAAAAAAACACCAACTGGTTTGCTGCAGTAGTATAATGCCATATGCTGCTAATAAGGAAGATTATGGCATTAAAATATTATTGAATTTATTTATAATTTTTAAGGTTGTTATTTATAATATAATTTTGAAATATTGTGTTGCTAGCAACTATATGAATGTTTGAAAGTGGCTCAGAGCTCTAATATCATTGGGCAGGCCTAGTCGATACTAAAATAAATGCTTCCATAGCTGCCAAAGGAAGAAGTTCACAAAAATTTTCAGAAGAAATATACAGAAATTTTCATTTAATGGCATAGCTAAAATCTTAAAGTTCTTAAGATTGTAGACTATCACTCTGAATAGTATGAGAAAGAGCCATGCTTCTATCTAAATCAGCAGAGTTGAAATATCTATGATAAATGGCCAACACCACATGTCAGATCCCACCATTTCATTTGAGCAGAATAACATTCCAGTATTTCTTAGGGTAATATATTTTCTGGATCCATGCCTTGCAAACAGCACAAGTAAACATTTCTGACAACTTATCATTAAAAAAAAAAAAAAAAACCTAAGGTAAAAATATATAATAAACTTATATAAAGAATTCCCACTACAAGGGTTACCTTTGAATTTCTTTCTGGCTTTCTTCCCACTGAGCATACTTAATCCAGTTACTAATGACAGTACGATTTTTCCTAATATTATCTTCAAAAGTCTGAAATGGAATAAGAAAACAAGTCAATTAACACTTTCACTGTCCAGCTTTTCTGATGACCTCATTGACCCAGGATTGAAAACCACTGGAGTGAAAAGGGCAGAGACATTTTTGGGGTTTCTTCTCACTATGACTGAATTAATCTACCTCTGGTGAAGGTTGGTGGACAAAAATAACTGGTTTTGCTTCAATCAAATTCAAAAGAAAATTACTAAACATAGTCTGGTTCTCCCCTCCCCCTAATCAATGGGAACAATCACCAGGATACAATACAGTCCAATAACTAATAACTATAAACCCCATTACAACCAATTGATCTAAGATCTATAACACAAACAACTTCAGAATATCCATCCCGAGTGATTTGCTAATTTCATGATGCGGACAGCACATTTAATATTGTCCCATCTAAAATTATACTTCAAAATTGGCAAAATTGTTGGCATGACCTCCTTACCCCCCTAACAAATAAAGGGTATTCTGGACCAAATCAACTTTTTGGTTGGGAAAGGTTGCATTAGTTTTTCAAACACCCTGTGCAAACAGCAAGTTGGTCTTGTTATGGGTAATCTCCTCTCCCTCAATCCTCATAGATTTTTGTGAGTGCATTCAAAGAAATGACCCCCAGACAATTTCTCCCTCAAACTTACATACTAGGGGAAGACAGGTCAAAAATACATTAACTATTTGAACACATGGGTTGGAAGAATTAAACAATTTCAATAATTATTTAAGTACCATACATCCATGTATGATATTTAAAATAGAAACAGAACAAAACAACAGCATACCATTCCTAGATCTCTAGTTAACCAGATACAATAATTCTTCATTTGTATATATGCAGGAAACCCACAGATACCAGGGCTATCCTAAAATACAACTCCAATCATTGTCTCAACACAAAAATAAACATTCTGAAAAGCTTCATACTAAGGGCCTACTGTTCACATAGCCAACCCATGAACTCAAAACAGAAATCAACAGAATTTCTCAAATCTTTAGAAACAATGGTTACCCACAAAAACTTTTAGCCAAAAATATTAAAAAAACTAAAGAAGAGTATCTCAATAGGTGCTCATCTAACAAAGAACAAGAAAAAATATATCCATTACAATTATCCCAAATTAATAAACAGATAAAGAATTTGTAAAATAATAAGAGGAGTTTACCTCAATATAGTAAGTAGAACACTTCCGTATGATGCTCTCCAGAAATTAAAATGAAAAAAATCAAAAACTTACATTAGAGTAAAAAATAAATAATTAAAAACCAATTTAACACAATTAAAAATCAATTTAATGCAATTAAAAATATTAAAAAGAATTTAACGAAAATAACAAAAAATCTTCAAAACAATTTTTCGTTTTTCATTATTTTCGTTAGATTCTTTTAATATTTTTAATTGCGTTAAATTGATTTAATTGTGTTAAATTGATTTTTAATTATTTATTTGTTACTCTAATGTAAGTTTTCAATTTTTTTGTTTTAATTTCTGGAGAGCATCATACAGAAGTGTTCTACGTAATATATTGAGGTAAACTCCTCTTATTATTTTACAAATATTAATATCAACATAGGACGTATTGAGTATTACAGCTCAGATTCATACTATCTAACAGATAAAGAATATAACTAGGAAATACAAGTTACACATCAGATTCACTAGGACCAACACCATTAAAAAAAAAAAAATCATCAAAATCTCATCCCCTCCCCATCTTTCCCACTGACAAAAGCTCTATCCACAAAACATTTGACATACAACTTCAAATGCAGAGATTGCCAAAAATCTCATACTGGAAAAACCAGTAGAAGATTATTCAAAAGAATTAAAAAGCTAATTCTCAAAAGAATTAAAAAGCTAAAATTAAAAGTACAACTTAAAATGCAGAGACTGCAAAAAATCTCATACTGTAGATTTTTTTCACTCTCAAACCAGCAGAAGATTATCCAAAAGAATTAAAGAACATAAGTCAGACATAACTCAAAAAGATCTGGTCTACCACACTTCAAGTGAAGATCACAGGTGGGATTTCAAGAACACCTGCCTTAATCGAGAATAAGCAACATAAATGCAGGCTTTACAAAAAAGCCTTCATTACAGGCATAACCAACACTAATCAGAATAGAAGAAGAATGCAAACAGATAACTATATTCATACCTTAAAAAGCAGAGATTTAGAAAAAGAAAAAACACAAATAAAAATGATAGTAATAAATTTGAAATTAGCAATAACCTCAATAAAGAATCCCCCAAAAGCCCTATATCCCTTCTATTGCCAAACATAGTCCTTGATCCATTTACAGAGTTAACATTGGCATTAGTTGAGGCATATGATGCTAGAAAGCAAGCTTATAGCATCAGCCAAATAAAAAAAAAAAAACCTTCCCATTTCAACCATCCGGTCACTCCAGATGTTTGTCTAGTTTAGTTTTAAATTTATTTAAGCTATCAACTTCCACAACAACAGCTGGAAGTCTGTTCCAGCAATCAACTAGTCTTTGAATTTATGCCCCCTTAGTTTCTTAATTTGAGCAAGTGGAAGTATCCCGTCAGCATTGAGCTTGCTCAAACCATTCAAGCCCTTATACACCTCAATCAGAAAACCTCACAGATGCTGAAACTTGCAGAATTTAAGCCTTTCTTCGTAAGTGCACCCCTTTGTTCCTCTCACCAATCTTGTTGACCTTCTTCTGTACCAGTTCTAGCAACTCTACATCCTTCTTAAAATGAGGGCTCCAGACCTGTATGCAGTACTCAAGGTGTGACCTGACCATTGCCTTATACAAAGGGATAATCACCTCCTTGTCTCTGCCTCTGCTAGCAAAATTCCTATACAGCATTGACAAAACTCTCACTTGCTCTGGCAGCTATTCAGAACTGTACAGAAAACTTCATATCTGACTAAACAATTACCCCCAGGTTTTTTCATTTTCCATCTCCCTGAGTGAAGTACCACACAGTATGTTTCTCTTGGATTACTGCTATCCATATGCAGTAATTTGCATTTGTCAATGTTAAACTACATTTGCCACTTCTCAGCCCATCTGACTAACTTTCATAGATCCAGTTGCAGTAGCATACTGTCTTTACTGTCATTAACAAACCTGCCAACCTTCATATCATCTGCAAACTTGGACATTAAGCCTGATATACCTTCATAAATATCATTGATAAATACAGACAACAACAATGGGCCCAACAGGGACTCCTAGGGCACACCACTAATAACATTAGTCCACGAAGAGCAGTGTCCATTGATTACCACTGTATTTTCATACTCAATTATCCCTTTATCCATAGCAGCATCGGGTCCTTGAGGTTGTCACAGATATGCCAGACAAGCTGTACTGGTTATCTGGGAGCCTAAAACGCTGATGGAACTGATATTTGGGTGGCATTCAAGTCAAGTGGACCCAATTTCAGCAAAGTCCGGATGGTCTGTGACAGCCAAATCCTCTGCTTGCACCTTCACGATGGTGGGAATGTTAGTAATCCTAGGTATAACCTCCATGCACAAGCACACTGTGGGTGACCACGCAGGTGTGAACCAACGTAAGCAGGGGTCGAGGTGTGGTGCCCAAACCACATGGAGAAATGTTGCCCCTCTGTGTTACCAGACAATACTAGGTGGTAGATGACTCATCACTAATACCACCACTTTGCTTATTGGAGGCTTGAAGTGGTGGAACCCATGTTTAGTATCCAGAGCTAAGTTCCGGTCAACCCTTCCCCATCTCTTCCATCATGCAATATGACTGATGACTTTTGAAGTTATGATGAACATCATGGCAAGATCCAATCTTCCTTACATTTCAAGGGTACAGCTCTAAAACAGTGTTTGCAGGCCGGCCACTAGTTAGTACACCACACCGCACCTATTGGTAACTCTTTAAGAGGCTTAGTTGATTTCAATCCTTCTAAAACTCAGTCTTGTCTTATATCTCGCAAAAAGGATTCTTCTTCTTCTGCTCCTATACTTATCTTTGGTGACACTCCAATTTCTAGGCAAAATTGATCTCTCTCTTTTGGGGATTACCCTGGCTTCTGATCTCTCTTGGCACAAGCATATTACAAATATTGCTTCCTCTGCATCTAAAAAACTTGGTTTTCTCTTTCACTCTTGGCATTACTTTTCTTCCAAACAGCTGTTCACTCTGTATAAATCGCAAATCCACCCTACCATGGAATATTGTTCCCACATCTGGAGCAGTGTCCTCCAAAAGCTCTCTGAGGCTTCTAGATTCCATTCAGAACATGGCATTTAGTTTAATTAATGACTCCTCTCTAACAGATTCTCTCCACTCTGTCTCAGATTACTGTTTCTGCTGCATGCCTTTTCTACAGATACTTCCATGGGCACTGTTCTTCTGAATTGGCTTCTATAATTCCCACTCTCTCTCTCTTTCAGAACAGTCCGACATGTGCAAACACCAGCCAACATCCATGTACTGTCCAACTTGAAACTCACAAAACCAACTTTTCATCTTCCTCGTTTATTCATTCAACTGCTATTTTCTGGAACAACGTTCTTTCATAAGTGTTCCCTGAAAATTACAGTCTACAGAAGTTGAAGTCTAATGTCAACAAATATCTTCTTTCGTGTTCGCGACCTCCAACCCAAACACAGTACTAAATACTATAGGTTTTAATACCTCTCGCATTTGGGGTTTTCATAAAAAGAAAAAAAATATATTGTGGGGCTGTTGTCATCTTTTAAGGGCACAAAATGTGATATTGTTGTACCTGTTGGCACTAATGACCTAAAGAGTTCTGCAGATTTACTTAACAAGTATAGGTCAATGCTGAAAAAAAGCTGCGAGTTAGGGTTAAATTTGAAAGTGTCTGCAATTCTGCTCAGACACGATAGGAGAGATTATATGATGAGCACCTTGTCAATCAATTTGGCCCTGGAGAGATTGTGCAAGGCTCACAGGCTAAAATTTTTTTCAGCATGATCTGTGCTTGCTAACAGGAGAGACTGCTTTTACAGGGATGGGATACACTTAAATACAAAGGGTGCAAGATTTCTTTGCTGGAGTAGTCTTTTAATGACGTGTTGTACAAGGGAGGCCTACTTTCCACTTCACAAATAAATTCCTCTGTGTCAAACATAGTCTTCCCCAAAATATAATAAACAAACCAATTAAGGCCAACCACCCCATACACGGGGAGAATGTTTCCTCAGGCTATGCAAAACAGCAAGGCATCGCGCTTGTAACGCATCCGAAGGCGTTGACAGGCATTTTACGCTAGCCTATGATGTTGTCCTACGCGGAGATCAAAGTGCTCATCTAGTTTGCATGCCTTTACCCTCTGCTTCCTGTAAAACTGGGTGTTGGAAGGCATCACCGATGAAGCGTTTCGAGCACTCATCTGGTATAACCCTAATACTCTTGATGTGATTATCAGCAGTGATTATTCATGCATTAAGAATTTGCAGATAAAGGAACCACTAAGTAACAGTGATCACAGTGTACTGATGTGGGATTTACTTAAAGATGTAACTACCATCAGGGGTAAAGGGAAGGGTTTTTGTTTCGTAAAGGTGACTACAGTGGAATCAGACAGTTTTTAAATTCTATACAGTGGGATCAATTGATGATGTTACCAATGGTGAATTCTAAATGGCAAGCCTTCAGGGACTTAATTTTGGTAGCTACTAGGCTTTTCATACCAACTAAGAAATACAGTCCAAGGTTCAGACCTAAATGGATGTCAGATGAATTAATGAGACTCGTGGCAGATCAGAAAAATGCATATAAATTATCAGGCGAAACAGAAGCCTACAGCAGATATAAGTTAGTCTGTAATCAAGTCACAAAGGAGTTTAGGCATGCAAAGGCAGATTACAAAAAATCTTTGGCAAAGGATGCAAAGAAAAACAGCAAAGAGTTCTTTACTTCTGTAAACTCCAGAAGGAAGGGGATGAATCAGATTGGTCCACTTAACATAGACGGTTCGACTATTGATGATCCTGCTCAAGTAGCTGATAAACTGTATCAGCATGTCCCCCCCCCCCGCCACTTTTTCTTACTATTGAATACACCATCAATTGTCAAACTAATAGAGCAAACTTATCTGCAAAAAGATCTAAACCTCCCAAACACTTCCTATTCATTTCACAAATATACGTGGTCTCAATTCTAATCTCAACGATGTCCATTTCCACTTGCAGTCTGCCAAACTCAATGTACTTTTTCTGACAGAATCTCAGTTAACGGTTGATTCAACTACTGCTCATCTCAATTTCCCAAATTATTCGCTGGATGATTCCTTTTGCCTCAAAGGTGGTAATTGTGCATATGCCCACTCCAATATTTACTGTCAGAGACTTGGTAATTTGGAATCTCCTCTTTTCGATCTTCTCTGACTTAAAATCTCTCTACCTCATTGTGTCGTTGTTGTTATTTGTTTATTAGGAGCATTAGCAACTAAGGCAATATTGCACCGGGGATATGCAGTGGTCATTCCCTGACCTTTCCGCATCCTCCGTATTTGGTGGGCACGGGCTCTAACCCCGGTCTAATCAAGAAGCGTGTGCTACGCACTGTTGCTCCTGCCCACCTGGCTATGGAGGCGCCCCTCATTGTGTCAAAATCATCTGTTGTCTTTACCATTCTATCAAATCCACTAATCACTTGGAGCTCTTTGATTTCCTCTCTTTGCAACTTGACTTTCTCCAGTCCAACTTTCCTAACAGCGAGGTAATTTTCCTTGGTGATTTTAATGTTCACAACTCCAGCTGGCTTCCATTTTCTAGTCGCAATGGCACAGCTGGTCGAGATGCTGAGACTTTTGCAAATACTAACGACTTTGCACAGATTGTTCATTTACCTACAAGATTACCTGACAATCCTAACCATACAGCCAACATGCTTGATGTTACCATAAGCAAATATAAAATGGGAAGCATTCCAAGAATTAATCTTGGAAGCTACTAGGCATTTCATACCAACTAAGAAATATTGTTCAAAATTTAGGCATAAATGGATGTCAGATGAATTAATTAGACAAGGTGGCAGAGAAGAAAAATGCATGGGATACATATAAATTAACAGGTGACACAGAAGCCTATGATAGATAAGCTGGTCTGTAACCAAGTCACAAAGGATATTAGGCATGCAAAGGAAGATTACGACAAATCTTTGGCAAAGGATGCAAAGAAAAACAGCAAAGATTTCTTTACTTACGTAAACTCTAGAAGGAAAGAGATGAATCAGATTGGACCACTTAACATAGATGGGTTGACTATTGATGATCATGCTCAGGTAGCTGATAAACTGAATGAGTATTTTGCATCTACATGCACACATGAGGAGTTATTCAATGAGGGGAGTGCCAGACGTTTATCAAACTCTAACAGGGAGCTAAGTGATTTTGTAATAACTGAGAGCAAAAGTGGAGGAGAAATTGTTGAAGTTAAATATAAAAAAGTCATCTGGGGTTAACAGGATCTATCCAGTTATATTGAAGGAGGCAGCAAAGGAAGTAAGCAAATCCTTAGCCATAATTATGAGTTTCCTTGGATTCAGAGGAGGTACCCATGGACTGGAGATGTGCAAATGTGACCCCAATCCACAAAGGGGGATCAAAGGGAGATAGGTATTTATAGACCTGTTAGTTTAACTTCTGTTCCAGGGAAACTAATGGAGGCACTGGTTAAAGCAGCATTGCAGGATCATCTAGACAAGACTTCAGTTATAGCTCGGGCACAGCATGGGTTTGTTAAGGGGAAGTCTTGTCTGACCAATTTGATTGGATACTATGATGTAATCACAAAGGACTGGATGCAAAGAATAATTTTGATATCATATATTTGGATCTTGGAAAGGATTTTGATACCATCGCACATGGAGGACTGCTGCACAAATTGGAGCAGTGCGGCATTGGAGGCAAATTGCTGCTATGGATAAAAGGATGGTTGAGTGGGAGCAGACAGAGAGTGGTAATCAATAGACACTGCTCTTCGTGGACTACTGTTATTAGTGGAGTCCCCCAGGGTTCAGTGTTGGGTCCATTGTTGTCTTCTATATTCATTAATGATATTGATAATGGTATATCAGGCTCAATATCCAAGTTTATAGATGATACGAAGGTCAGCAGGGTTTTTAATGACACTAATGACAGTACACTCCTGTAGAAAAGTTGAGCAGATGGGCTGAGAGGTGGCAACTGAAGTTTAACTTTGACAAATGTAAAGTACTGCATATTTGAAGCAGTAACACCAGAGTAACGTATCGACTGTGTGGTACTACACTGACAGTGGTAGAGTGAAAAGGACCTGGGGGTAATTGTGCAGGCAGATATGAAGTTTTCTGAGCAGTGCAGATGGTCTGCAAGAGTAGCTGATGGTGTCTTGTCAATGATATGCAGGAATTTTTCTAGCAGGGATAAGGAGGCGATTATTCCCTTGTATAAGGCAATGGTCAGGCCACACCTTGAGTACTGTATACAGGTCTGGCAGCCTCATTTTAAGAAGGATGTAGAGCTGTTGGAACGAGTACAGAGAAAGGCAACAAGATTAGTGAATGGAACAAAGGGTGGCTCTTACGAAGAAAGGCTTGAATTTAACAAATTACAGTGTCTGGAGATTAGGCACTTGCGAGATGATCTGATTGTGGTGTATAAAGCCTTGAAAGGTTTGAGCATGCTCAATGCTGATGGGATTCTTCCTCTTGTTCAGAATAATCGCCTGAGAAGGCATAAATTCAGATTCAGGAAAGACAGTTGTAGGATGGATGTGCAGAAGTTTGTCTTTAGCCTTGGTGAATATCAGGGTGGTTGATTGCCGAAACAAACTTCCATCTGTTGTTGTAGAAGTTGATAGCTTAAATAGATTCAAGGCAGAACTAGACAAACATTTGGAGAGATTGGATGGGTGAAATAAGGGTTTTTTTTTTTTTTTTTTTTTTGGCTGATACTATATAAGCTTGCTTTCTTGCATTGTGCGCCTTTGCTAATGCTAACACCCTTGATCTTTTTCTCACAAACAACCCTTCTAAGTACACGGTCGTAGTGAGTGGTCCTTTAGGCACCTCAGATCACAACTTGATGATTGTCCCTTCTCCAATGGAGCCTTTATCTCATGGCTATTCCCAACTTCGTATTGTTTGGCATTACAAGAATGCAAAATTGGATGACCTGTGAGATTTCTTTTCTTCTTTTCCTTGGTCGGATTACTGTTTCAAAACTTCTGATGTCAACGTTTGCTCAGATTGTGGCAGTGAAATTATTCTTGTAGGAATGGAACACTTTATTCCACACTCCACTTTAAAATATCATCCTTTATCTAACCTTGGTTTTCCAATAAATGTGCTAAGGCTATTCAAGGGAAAAACGTTGCATATCCTAATTGGCTTGTTTCCAATTCTTTAGTTTCATTTTCTGCCTACACCAAAGCTTGCAACAATTGTAAAGCAGTTATTAATCAGTCCAAACAAGATTTTGAACAGGCTAAGAGTAGAAAACTTGCTTCTTGCACTAATGGTAGCCGAGCATTCTGGTCTCTTGCCAAAGCTATTGGCCGCAACTTTTGCCCATCGCTGATCTCACCTCTGTCAAAACCAGATGGTTCTGTTTTCACTTCAGCCAAGGATAAAGCTGACCTGCTACCATCCCATTTTTCTTCCCCCCTGCTACACCGGCTTCTTTTTCTACCAGTAATCATATCTTTTTTTATTTTTTTTAGGAGCACAGTGACTAAGGCCTTATTACTCTGTGTATATTGTCTATAAATTACGCATGTCCCAAGGTCGATTTCCTGTTTTACTGGACGAAAATCCCAAGTTTCCGGGAGGAAAAACCATGCTACCCGAGCCCATACCCGACAGCTATATCATCAAAGCCTTCCACTTCTACCGAAGTAGCAAGTTCTACTATTGCACCAATTCCATTTTCTGCCCGTTCAATCATATTTTCTGAATGAACGAACTCTGGCCATATATTTTTCCACACGGATTTACTTCTTTCAGCAATAAAGCTATGATTCTAATACAGTCCATAATTGAGAAATGTGTCCATGCCTCCATTACTTCAATAGCTTTCATTAACTCAGTACAACTGCAGCGGTAGGCACATAACTTCAACATTTGGATGACTTAAATCTTTTGGATGGCCTGGTTGTTCTATCCAATAGTAATAAAACTTTGAAATCTAGATTTTTCCACAAGTTCAAACAAGTACAAGTTCAATAGAAATTCCTGTTTAGAACGTAACACAGGAATTTCCCAACAAAATAAAATACACAGATTTCTCAATAATTTTTTTTTTGACTAGTGAGTCAACAGCGGGGATTCAAAAAGGGTGGAAATGTTGAAAAATTACATCCAATATAATAGCAGGGTTCTCCACGCACAACAGCTCAAAAATACCATTATGTGAGGTTTACCTAAATTCTCTAACCATGTTAGAGTGAAACCATGTTATATAAGTACTGTGTTGTGCAAGGATTGGCGCAATTTATCAATCATGTTAGAGCAAAACCATGTTGCAGAAGTACCGTGTTATACGGGGTTGCCTGTATTTTGAACAAATTGTCCTTCAGTATCATCGAGCAATTTTTTTTATTTGCCTGCTAATTGTGCTGTTCAAAAGTAATACTGCCATTTTTTTTCCCAGCTACCTCTCCCAAAATACTTTTCACGATTACCCGACACGCTGGTAAGACTTTCTGCAATGAGGTGAGATTTCTTTTTCTTTTTTTTTTGCCACCAGTTCTGTGGCAAAAGAAAAAAAAAAAAAGCTTTACCAGATATTTTAGCCATATTATAAAATTCTGTACCTTGTTTTCTAGAAGAGGTCTGCAATCTTTAAAAATATTCCATAGTTTTGGACAATAAATTCTCGTGTTTCGTAGAAAAATGATGCTACAATTTACTTGACACCACTGATTCATTCGATAATTTTAAACCAGAAACCACACAAAGGTTGAGGACAATCTTGGGTACCAGTATACGAAAATCTTATCACCAAATAATCATCATTATATTTACAACAACATAATATCTTCATTTTTGATGGTTGTTTGTTTTTGTTATTTTCTCCAACTCGTTATCAATTTGTCTTTTCTGATTTCCTTTCGCTAAAAATTTATCCATCACTAATAATTTCTAAAAAAATTAAAAGCTACTTCTAGAATGTACCAATACAGTTAATTTAAAATAACTGTTCTATATGAATTAACTGAATATGACGTTTTAGAGATATAAAAACACAAAAAGTAGTTTTAAAACACAAAGGAAATTTCTTACTATGCTGCTTATAAGTTGTTTGTTTATTTGTTTGTTTGTTATTTTGGTTTTTAGGAGCATTAGCAACTAAGGCCATATTGCTCTGGGAATATGCGGTGGCCCTGACCTTTCCGCATCCTCCGCATTTGGTGGTGACGGCCTTATAAGTTGTACCTATACAACTGCAGGGTGCCTCGGAGAGTTTCTCAAATGATAAGGATGGCTAAATAAAGGTGAACAGATCTAGTACTAGGAATCAAAACGTGACGTCATATTGACCGCAGAAAGGGGCAGGGATCAGTGCAGCTTAAATAAACAACTGTCTTTCCTCAATTTGAATCTATGCCCCCTCAGGTTCTTAATCTGAGCAAACGGAAGTATCCCATCAGCATTGAGCCTGCTCAAGGCCTTGTACCCCTCAATCACATCAAAGATGATTTTAGACAGGAAAGATGTCAGCATTTTGCTTATTCTGGGTGGTGTAAGCTTTACACAATAACGCAACATGCAAAAATACGCTCTTTATGGGCTTTAATACTTCCAAAGACAATAGATCAGTTTAGAATTAGCAGGATTGAAGTTTGCAAGTTCTGTTAAATAATTTGCTGGAATTAAAAAGCGACTTGAAGATTTTCTTTGTCTTTTTTTTTTTTCAAGTCATTTTGTGGGAGTCCTCTTTCAGGACACTAAATTTGCTGTTCTTTGTTAGGAACGATCATGCCAACGCCTTTATGAGTTTAGCTAATATGGATGGAGTAATCCATACTTAAGCAAAGAGCTCTATAAGGGGAAGAGTTACAGAAGCATCCTTATTCATTCTAAACCCTTTTAGTATCTGCAAGATATGCAGGAATAGGTCCCTCTCACTTGCAAAGCCAAGGTTTTTACTGCTGAAGTTGCCTAAGTATATTTACTGCTGAAGTTGCCTAGGTATATTGTCTTGTGATAAATTTCTTCTTATTCTGAAATTTAATGCAATAGTGCTATGCCCTTTAACAGTGTTTAAGGGTGTTTCTTGAAAGATTCAAACAAGTACACTGACAAATGACAAATTAAGTCTCTCTGTTAGGGGTTTTTTTTGTTTTTTTTTTTTTTCCAAAGATGCAAAATAAAAAATATCATGATTTATGCTTCAAAATACTCTAATACTTAATATATTTAAAACTGCTTACTTTTCGCTTCCTTAACTGGTAGTCTGCAAGCTCTTCTGCATCTGAGATCTTCTGCTTTGGTGGCTATGTAAATATGTAAAGAAATATTTAATATTTTTTAAAAGATTTCCTACAAAAAATTAATTACATATATAAAATTAATTTATTATAAATTGGGATCAAATACTTTTATTAAATATAAAACTTGATTAAAATAGCTAATATTAATTTAATATAAAAAAATACAATCACAAATCAATTGTTATATCTCTTTATATAACAAAAATTAACCTAAACAAATATCTTGTCACAATTAAATTTCCCATAATAAAATACATAAATGAACATACATACAATACATGAATAAATGAATAAAAGTTCATCACTAAATGAACTCAGAATTGAATGCATATACATCAAACTACAAGATCCATCAGAAACACAATGGCACATTTCATTAGTATTTTTCTCCTGAGCATGCATAGGAGAAAAATACTAATTATGCAGCATATATGTTCCTGTTTTTTTGCAAGACTGTGCAAAAGCCTAGGAAGGCTGCTTCATTTAGATCACTGGAGCATTACATTTCATGTATACGGTGTTTTTTCAAAATTAAAACTATCATTAAGCTTAATTTTCAGCAACATTTATGTTGCTGAATGTGCCCTTCATTAACACAATCAAGTCATGGGTTAATCTATTTTAAAACACTGATACTGTAACAGACAAAGTCACTAAGCACTCCACATTCTATAAATATGCCCAAGAATGCAGGAAAAGTTTCTTGTCTGTTGCACATAGTGTGAAATGATCCATTTGGTATGGTACCTTTATCCAGTGGGTGGCAGAGACTACTGTGAGCCATATTTTTCATGAACAAAAAGTTTCACCCTTACAAAATGGCCATTGCTCAAGAACTTAATGCAAATGACAAAATGAATCAACTAAATTTGTGTTTTATGAAGTTAAAGCAGATGACACCTGAACTTGAAAAGCAACTGTTTACAAATGACATTTTCATCTGAATGGTGATGTTCAGGGATTGAAAAACATGGTTGCCATGGCAACTAAAAACATCCAGCTTGTCAACTTGTATTTTGCAGTTATCTAGTGGCTGCGAGAGTGAATTACCAGTTCACTGTGGTCCATACTTTTTGATTGGCATGTCTTTCAACAAAGGTACAATATAATTAACACTTAGTACAAAT
Source organism: Mastigoproctus giganteus (assembly GCF_048544385.1). NCBI lineage: Eukaryota > Metazoa > Arthropoda > Arachnida > Uropygi > Thelyphonidae > Mastigoproctus > Mastigoproctus giganteus. Next base: position 146,417,677 of record NC_143580.1, on the reverse strand, counting down.
GAATTATTTTACAGAATGAATCTTATTGAAGGAACATGATGAAGAACAATAGCCCAAACAATTACATCAGCAATTTATTAAGATACCAAGAAAATTAAAATTACCTGGAGAGCATTTTGAAAAGTTTCTTATTCACACTGATACTGCAAATTTCATCCTTTAAGCATCAAGGAAATAAATAAATAAATATTCAAAAATTGTTCAATCGTGAAAACATTATATTGTTTATCTTGTGGAGCTTTGCTGCATGAACAATTGTTGTAAGTTGGCGAGTGAGCCAGTACTGTGTTTCTTCGGTATGATAATAGTTAATATATCACTTATAATTAATATAACATAGATAATATGTTAATCACAAATAAATTTTAAAGCTTAAAACAAAATAATCTGTTATAACTAGTATGACAGCATAACCAATACATAAAATTGTGGAAAAGAAAGACCAGTGGAACAAGTGATAACTGCAGCTCACATTCTACTGCATTCAAAACTCACTGCCAGAGGCTTTTTTGTCTCTGAATTAAATACTAATACCATGCCTAAACTGACTGCAGAGGTAATTAGCCAGAAATTTAAGATAACCATACAAGTGGCTCATATCTGGTCCTGAACTGGATATCATTATTCTTCTCTTTCTTGATGATTCCCTTCTACTTCTGACTCTTGTTCTCTCTCTCTCTCTCTCTCTCTCTCTCTCTCAGGGTAATACAGAATTTTTTTTTTTTTTTTTTTTGGCTGGTGCAGCATAAGCCTCAGGCTTCCTTGAACTATATGGCTAATGATAATAATAATAATAAAGTGTAATAATTAAGTGCAAAATTCCAAACTTATACTTCACTCTGTATTGAATGTATGTATCTTCAGTATAATCAAATTGGAAACCTCCCAAGCTGACTACTGGGAACAATAACTTAAATGTTCTTTGGGAAACAGGACATAGTGACCATAAATGACCCATCTCCCCATCCATTACAAACACTACATGACACCTTTGGTGTCATGTAGTATTTGTAATGGATGGGGAGATGGGCCAATCAGAGCCTAGAGCAACATAAAGCCAGAGATAAAAGGGTAATGAAGTATCTCAGTTGAATGATGAACTACTTAGACATCAGGATGTCTATAAAGCTTTCACTTATAACATTCCAATAATTGCCTCAGCCAACAGAAAAACCAAATGAAAAATCCTGAATGTAAAACAAAACAGGCCAACCTACATGGTAGCTTGATGTTTGGCTATTACCACTACTAGCATATCATTCAAAAACACGATCTGTTATACTGTGGATAAAACTTCTACTCTGTAATGCCCTTGATGTGCTTAGTCTAGTCTGGCAGAGATGTGGCTGAATAAAGACCATGAACTGGAATTTGGGGAAGGATAGACAGGATAGGAAGGGAGGAGAGGTTATGCTATTAGTTAAGAAACACATAAAATCCAAGGAAGTGAAGCCATTCGACATTGCAGTGTTGAGTCAGTTTGGTGTGACATAAGCATTGGGAGATCAAAATTCAGAGTAGGAGTGTGCTATAGGCCTAATGACTCTGATCAGTATAATAAGAAACTGTACAGGGAAATAGAGTGGGCCAGTACATCAGAGAGTCTTATAATGGGGGATTTTAATTTCCCAGATATTGACTGGAATTTGTGGGTTGGCCACTCACACACTAGCAAGGCTTTTGGGGATTTATTCGATGATTGTTTTCTACATCAGCATGTTTGGGAGGCAACTAGAGGGAGTAATACTCTTGATTTGATTATCAGTAGTGATTCCTCATGCATTAAGAATCTGCAGATAAAGGAACCACTAGGTGGCAGTGATCACAGTGTGCTGAAGTGGGATTTACTCAAAGAGGTAACTACCATCAGCGGTAAAGGGAAGGGTTATTGCTTTCGTAAAGGTGACTACGATGGTCTGAGACAGTATTTAAATTCTATACAGTGGGACCAACTGAAGATGTTACCAACAGCAAATTCAAAATGGGAAGCATTCAAAGAACTTATCTTGGAAGCTACTAGGCTTTACATACCAACTAAGAAATATTGTTCAAGGTTTAGGCCTAAATGGATGTCAGATGAACTAATGAGACATATGGCAGAGAAGAAAAATGCATGGGATACATATAAATTAACGTGACACAGAAGCCTATGATAGATACAAGTTGATCTGTAACCAAGTTACAAAGGAGGTTAGGCAGGCAAAGGCAGATTATGAGAAATCTTTGGCAAAGGATGCAAAGAAAAACAGCAAAGAGTTCTTTACTTATGTAAACTCTAGAAGAAAGGGGATGAATCAGATTGGTCCACTTGATATCGATGGGTCAACTGTTGATGATCCTGCTCAGGTAGCTAACAAACTAAATGAATATTTTGCATCGACATTCACACATGAAGAGTTATTCAGCGAGGGGAATGCTAGAGGTGTATTCAACTCTGGCAGTCAGCTAGAGAATCTGGTTCAGTCCAAGCTTCCTTGGACTCAGGGGAGGTATCCACAGACTGGAGATGTGCAAATGTGACCCCAATTCACAAAGGAGAATCAAAGGCCGATACAAGTAATTATAGACCTGTGAGTTTAACTTCTGTTCCAGGAAAATTAATGGAGGCACTGGTTAAAGAAGCACTGCAGGATCATCTAGACAAGACTTCAGTTATAGTTCGGACACAGCATGGTTTTGTTAAGGGAAAGTCTTGCCTGACCAATCTGATTGGATACTATGATGCAGTCACAAAAGAACTGGATGCAGGGAATAACTTTGATATTATATACTTGGATCTTAGAAAGGCTTTTGATACTGTGGCATTGGAGGAAAATTGCTGCTATGGATAAAGGGATGATTGAGGGGGAGAAGACAGAGAGTGGTAATCAATGGACACTGCTCATCATGGACTAATGTTATTAGTGGAGTCCCTCAGGGTTCAGTGTTGGGTCCATTATTGTTTTCTGTATTTATAAATGATATTGATGATGGTATATCAAGCTTAATGTCCAAGTTTGCAGATGATACAAAGATTGGCAGGGTTGTCAAGGACACTACTAACACTATGCTGCTGCAACAGGATCTGGAAAGGTTGAGCAGATGGGCTGAGAGGTGGCAAATGAAGTTTAACATTGACAAATGTAAAGTACTACATATGGGAAACAGCAACCCCAGAGCAACGTATCAACTCTGTGGTACTACACTGACAGTGGTAGAGAATGAAAAGGACCTGGAGGTAATTGCGCAGGCAGATATGAAGTTCTCTGAGAAGTGCAGACGGGCTGCAGGAGTAGCTCATGGTGTCTTGTCAATGATATACAGGAATTTTTCTAGCAGGGATAAGGAGGTGATTATTCCCTTGTATAAGGCAATGGTCAGGCCACACCTTAAGTACTGTATACAGGTCTGGAGGTGTCATTTCAAGAAGGATGTAGAGCTGCTGGAACGAGTATAGAGAAGGGCAACAAGATTATTGAATGGAACAAAGGGGTACTCTTATGAAGAAAGGCTTAAGTTTTGCAAATTACAGTGTCTAGAGACTAGGCACCAGCGAGGTGATCTGATAGAGGTGTATAAAGCCTTGAATGGTTTCAGCATGCTCAATGCCGATGGGATTCTTCCTCTCGCTCAGAATAATCACCTGAGAGGGCATAAATTCAAATTGAGGAAAGACAGATGTAGTATAGACGTGCGGAAATTTGCCTTTAGCCAGCGGGTAGTTGGTTGGTGGAACAGACTTCCATCCCTTTTCGTAGAAGTTGATAGCCTAAATAAATTTAAGGCTCAGGCTGGACAGGTATTTCGAACGAACGGAGGGGTGAAGTGGAAGTGGGGTTTTTTTTGTTTTTTTTTGGCTGATGCTGAATAAGCTTGCTTTCTTGCATCATATGCCTCTACTAATGCTAATGCTAATGATTTAACTCACCTACAATATGACCAAGGCCTCCGTAGCCAAGTGGTCAGGAGCAGAAGTGCAATAGCATGTGCTGTTTGAGTAAACCTGACTGCTAAATATGGTCCATTTTCCTCAATATTAATTGTTTAGGAGGCTTCCATCCTGCAATGGGTTGATAATGGCTGCAGTTTACCTTTTACAATATGATCGAAAGTATTCTTTCAGATAACCCCCCCACACACACACAAAAACGTGTACGATGCCAGAAGTCCTCCGCATGAATTAACTCGGGCATACTAAATTAAATTTTGTGACTCTGCCTGTGCAGCAGAAATACATCAGCAACTAGCTTGGGTAGGGGAATCAGAACTTTCAGTATGGGGTGGTGTACATCAGGAACCTTTCTTTGCACACAACTGTGACTCATCTGAATCTTCCAAGCTTCACTATTGTAGATATTATTTTAAGATTAAAAAAACCATAGGCAATGCCTTAAAAAGGCCTGCACAGCCACAAACTGATGAAACCTGTTCAACAAACTATAAAGTGAGTAGTTTGTGCCTCCCATATGCCACCTGAAGGAAAACACTAAGTTCAAGAGGCCATGGGAACATCCATTAGTACATCAATCATCTGTAGGAAGCTTCATAGCCTTGGGTTTAATGGTAAGCCAGTTGTGCAAAATCACCAATGCAAATGGCATTTGAAATGGTGCCATTCCTAAAAGAGTCTAGAAGAGTGGCAAATCTCACTACACAATATTTAAATCTGATGGACATACTTTCAGTTGCAAAGGGAGCCATCTGTTGTCAAAGTGCAGCATCTTGATCATGAAGTTTGAGGTATAGGGTCTGATGACCCATTTGTCATAGTAACACCATGAAATCATGACTACTTTAACAATTTGGAAAATTATGCACTACACTATTATGCAATTGCAGTACTATGAAAAGTTGGGGGTATCAGTATCAGCAAAACAATGATCAATATCATACAGGACTGGTTTGTGGATAGACTGGATGGCTCAGACCTCAACCAGAGTGATAGCCTGAGGAATGAAGTAGAGCACTGAATTATGCTGCAGCCAAAATGGCAACTGCTTTGCAGGATGAATGGAAAAAAAATTCTGGCCAATACCAACAAGAGGCTGGTAGAAGGAAAAATAAAATCCTAACATATAGTCTCAGCAAGACTATATGTTAGGATTTTGAATTAAAAGTCCTTTTGTCAACTACTTACATATGTCCAAATACTTTTGGTCATATAATGCATAATACTGCTAACTACCAAATCCCTGCTTTTCAAGAGAGGCCAAGAGAAGTGGGAGCATCACTGTTCTCTTTAAGAAGTAAGATGCTCTAATGTGGATGTCTTTAAGATATCTATGTAGAGTATGTCTTTAAGATGTAGAGTATGTCATTGTGACAGCCACCACTATCACAATGAAGCTTATTAACCCAGTTCTAACTAGGAGACAATGCTATAACCAACTGTCTTCTCAATCACCTATACCTATCTGCAATAAGAATGTTTTTTGAAGACTTCCTCCTGTACTGAACCACCTTTACCAAAATCTAGATGCTTTTTTTTTTTTTTTGCCTCCTTTCATATACATTTATCAACTATCTTTAAGAGGTCCAAAACAACTAGACTAAGACTCACCAATTAGTTATCTTTGGTGTCCATATTAGAAAAAAATTTAACTCATCATAGGCCAGCTCCTTTATTGGCATAAAATTAATAACACATCAAAGATTATATTTACATGTTTTTATTATTACGGAACACTTAAAGATAATATAATTATATTGCAAAGAGGTAGCAATGTACACATTAATGAGAAATATAAATCAAATAACTTTTGTTATATACTCAAAAAAATGAAAGATGCATTAAAGTCATTATCAACATTCACAGCCAGGATATGGTTATAGTGGGCATATATGCACCTGTGGATGATGCACCTGATGCTGAAAATGATAAGTTCTACAATATGCTTTATGAACAAATGGATTTGGTTAAGAAGAAGAAAAGAAATAGTTCTGACAGGAAATCTAAATGGATGGGTTGGATCAAAAAGGAATGACGACGTAGTAGGATGCTTTGTAGAAGGAACTGTGAATGACATAGTTATTGATTTCTGTAAACAGTACCACCTGAAAATTCTTAACATCTTTTTTCAACACAAAAACATCTATAGATATACATGAGAATGACCATCCCTACAGCAGAAATCAATTATAGACTATATAATTACTCGCCAGAAGTTGATATGGACAACAGAAGATTGCAGGGTAGAGAGGTGCCAACTGCAGATCGGATCATTACCTGGCGATTGCAGATATTTTATTCAAATACCAGAATAAGTGGCAAGTAAGACCTAATACAAAAAGTATAGACAATAGGGTAGTACAAGAAAATATTGCTTATAAACTGGAACTACAATCTCATGACAGTATTAAAGATCTTTACCAGAGATGACTCCAGAACCATCTGTCTCGTACTGGAGAAATAGATGAGGTGAATATCTTGTATAACACATTAAAACTGCCATACGCAACGCAGCTAACGAAGCACTAGGCCTAATAGATACAAATATAAAGAACATTATTGGTGGAACAAGGAGGTAGCAGGTTTGGTGAAAGAAAAGAAAAGATCCTATAACAAATGGTTAATGAATAAAAATCAGGAAAATAGAGAAGAATATAAAAGGTGCAACAGAGCAGTTAAAAGGAAATTTGCTGAATCCAAGAATGCAGCATAGGAGAAAATATGCCAAGAAATTGACAGCTCATTAGGAGGAATTGCAGTCATCCGAAGCCTAGTAAAGCTTGAGCACTGAAAAAAAAAATGAATCTCAATCAAATAAGAACTTTATAGATATGCCAACGTGGGAAGCTCCTAAATGAAAAATGATCTCAATATCAGAGCATAATTAACCCTCCATCAGTAGATAAGGAGATAGAAATTACAAAACATCAAGTTCTTGATTGTGCAAAACTAATGAAGAACAAAAAAAATCTCTAGGCCCTTGGAACATAGCGATAGAACTAATTAAACATGGACTATCAAGTCTTTTCGATCTGATAGCAGAGCTGATTAATAGATATCTACAGCTAAGGAAAACACCAAATGAATGGAAAGTAAGTTATATTTCATCTATATATAAAAAAGGAAATAAGTAGGGTCCAAGGAACTATAGAGGCTTAAGTGTAAATTGCACTATGACCAGACTGTACTCTAAAGTGCTTCAGTTTAAATTACAAGAGGAGGTAAAAGATAAGATAAACAAAGAACAAAGTGGATTTAGGTCAGGTTGTTCTTGTGTGGACAATCTGTTTGTTCTGCAACAGCTAGTGCCGACCGGGCTAGCCGGGTGGGTAAAGTGTCTGCCTGGCAACCCAAAGGTCGCGAGTTCAAATCCCGCCTCGGGCTTGGATCAAAGTACTACAAAAACCGTGGGAGGTGCATTATGGCCACAGAAGCCGATGCGCCAAAAAAAAAAAAAAAAAAAAAGCAACAGCTAGTGGAGAAAAGAAAAGAATAAAGGTACCTACTTTACCTTCATCGGTTTAGAAAAGGCTTATAACTCTGTTGCAAGAATGAATCATTGAAAGCCCTTCAAAATATATCAATTGATCCAGAGCTTGTTGAACTGATTAGGGAATTTTAAGATAACAATGTGGCATGTATTAAAGTTGGGAATACTCTATCTAACCCAATCTATTCAGCAAGGGGGCTGAGACAAGGATGTAGCCTATCAGCTTTATTGTTTAATGTTTTCTTGGAATGTGCTTTACAAGAATGTAAAAAAGGCTGTTATGGAGTGGGAATACCTATTAATGACAGATATCTCTGGAGCCTAAATTCTGCCAGAGACAAGGTCATCATTGCACAAGAAGCTTATGATTTAGAATAAATGTTGATAAAACTGCATCTTACATATAATCAATGGGGGCCTCAATATCAATTTTACAAAGACAAAATACCTAAGCACAGCAGAATATCCAGATGAATTGGAAGTTACTCAGTTGTTTGTAGTTTTGTGGCACAAAAGCTACTTTGGCTATATTGCACCTAAGTTACTCAGTCTATACATCTAATACCTGTTGACTTTCAAATATCTAGATGTAGGTTAACTAAGGAAGGATTGGGGAAGAGGAAGTTAATAAACAAATTCATCAAAGTAGGAAGATTCGTAGCGCCCTCAGCCCTATATTGTGGGCAACAATATCTCCCTTAGAATTAAAAAACATATCAGTCGTTAGTGGAATCGGTACTTTACTACGGCTATGAGGTGTGGACACTGAAAGAGGGTGACAAAAAAAAAAGCTCAGGGCCCTAGAAATGGACTATCTTTGTCGGAGTGCTACAATTTCTAGGCTAGAGAGGATTACAAATGTGGAAATAAGAAGACACAGATGAAGATATTGAATGAATGGGAAATAGGAGGCTGAAATGGTTTGGACATCTTCTGCACATGAATGAAGAGAGATGGCCTAAAATTATATATGAGTGGATACCACAAGGGAACAGAAGGCGAGAATGCCCTAGAAAAACATGGAAGGAAGGTGCCCTATCAGCCACGAGAAAGAGAAATTTGAAAGCTAAAGATGCCCAGGTCCAGCAACTTTGAAAAATGGGAACGACAAGGTGGTGATCTGTCACTTAAAGTAGATCATAGACAGATATACTCAAAGTATTACACATATGCACAGAAAACAACAATGAACTGCATCTGCTGACTAATTAGACTTGCTCTTAATTGTGGTAAAGCTATTTGCAGTTCCCAGTTTATTGGAGTTTTCTGTTAGTGCATTCTAAGGCTAAACTCCATTATTTGGGTACAACTTGTTTCAGTGTAGTGGGCATGGAGTGATTGTATGGTCAAGTTCTGTGATTGGGTGAATATTGTGAAGACGTTTTCTTTCTGATTGTTTTGTGTCATCGAGGAGGAGGGGCACTTAGCTTGGGTAGGATGTTTATCCCTCCATCCCACTGTTTTAAAATCTGAAAACGAGTTCTCGATTTAAAAACAGCGGCAAGTGGGGGGATAAATACCCTAGGCATATCAACCTAGGGCAGTGGGCAAGGAAAGCAGAGTGCCCCCTGCCAATCACTGCTTTATTCCTGTCCATTTGTTGAAATATGGACTGGTACCCAAGATCTGGAGTTTTATCCATTCTAATTATAAAGAGGCAGTAAACTAACTTACTGCATTTGCGATAATACCAATAGCTGGAATTCTGTGGGGTTTTACATTATTATGGTGAAATGTGTTTCCCATTCAATGAAATCTTCAATCATATAAAAAACATAAATAAATTTTCAGAATCTTTTCTTCATCCCTATTTTTTTAAGCTCTGTAAACTTGTCTCACTTGTGCATCACATGTTCGTTGTTATTGATTGCTTTTCTTTTTTACTGTTTTAAATTTTGCAATCCAAAAAAAAATGTCAACGAGCAGAAGTATCAATCAAGCAAACTTCATAGCTTGTCAAGGTAAAGTGCTATATTTACTGTAATATTTATTTATTTGAAATTTAAGATGTTTAAACCTGTGTTAGCAATATTACTGGGTTTCTAACTTTTTTTGGTTTTTTACTTACTACACTGACCATTTTTTTGAGTGCTCTGCCCCATCCCTATTTTTCCCATAAGCCCTGTTGTTTTTAATGAACGAAATACCATAAAGCAGAGGTTTTTAGGAACACATGTACCGCATTATGGCAGAACTGACTGTACTTAAATCAGATAATGGGAAAATATTCAGACTTTTATCCAAGTGACTTGACAATTCCTAGGATTTAATGGATTTTGGGTTTTTAAAGTAACATACAGATATTGGGGGGGGATACACAGACTAGCAGATTAACAACAGCTGCAGGCAGAAGTGAAAGTGATTCTTGCATTGCTTCTACTGGAATGTGCAGCAGCCCAGAAAGCAAAGGGAAGAGAAATTTCAAGGCCTGCCGTGGGTCATCATGGGCTGTGTGAGGGTAACTAATAGTAAGAACAAGAGCATGTATACTTGCAAGCGCACCAATGCTGGGGCACAGTAAATAAATTTGATGAATTTTAAGTGCTGTTCAAGTCATCAAATACTGACATTGTGGGGATATCAGAGATGTGGTGTCACTGAGACACAAGGGTTGCAAAATTTGAAAAAGGGAATACAATGTATATAACAAAGACAATGTATAGAGTATGTGTGTGTGTGGTATGGGTGTTTATTGGCGCATTAGCTGCTATGGCTATAGTGCGCCTGTGTATAGAGTATAGTGTTACAGGTCTTGCGAGCCCTGGGAGTTCCCCTAACTCTGAAATGATCTTTTGTGACACAAAAGACACTCTGTAAAGACCAGAAAGTTTAGTTTGTATAGTGTAGCATTAGCATTAGTAGAGGCATTTGATGCAAGAAAGCAACCTTATGTAGCATCAGCCAAAAAAAAAAAAAAAAAAAAAAACCACTTCCACTTCACCCCTCTGTTCGTTCAAAATACCTGTCCAGCTGAGCCTTAAACTTATTTAGGCTATCAACTTCCACGACAAGGGATGGAAGTCTGTTCCACCAACCAACCACCCGCTGGCTAAAGGCAAATTTCCGCACGTCTATCCTACATCTGTCTTTCCTCAATTTGAATTTATGCCCTCTCAGGTGATTATTCTGAGTGAGAGGAAGAATCCCATCAGCATTGAGCATGCTCAAACCATTCAAGGCTTTATACACCTCTATCAGATCACCTCGCTGGTGCCTAGTCTCCAGACACTGTAATTTGCAAAACTTAAGCCTTTCTTCGTAAGAGCACCCCTTTGTTCCATTCACTAATCTTGTTGCCCTTCTCTGTACTCGTTCCAGCAGCTCTACATCCTTCTTGAAATGAGGCCTCCAGACCTGTATACAGTACTCTAGGTGTGGCCTGACCATTGCCTTATACAAGGGAATAATCACCTCCTTATCCCTGCTAGAAAAATTCCTATATATCATTGACAATACACCATGAGCTACTCTTGCAGCCCGTCTGCACTGCACTGCTCAGAGAACTTCATATCTGCCTGCACAACCGCTCCCAGGTCCCTTTCATTCTCTACCACTGTCAGTGTAGTACCACAGAGTTGATACATTGCTCTGGGGTTGCTGTTTCCCATGTGTAGTACTTTACATTTGTTAATGTTAAACTTCATTTGCCACCTCTCAGCCCATCTGCTGAGATGAGATATGCTGTAGTGATGTAGATCTGTAGTGATGAGATATGCTGGTCTGTTGTTCATCTGGCCTCTTTGCTGTTGGGCCCTTGGGAGGTCAAGGTCCACTGTTTCCTATTCTTTACCATGTGGAGATGGGCCAAGCAGTAGGGTTGCAAAAGTCTCTGGCAAGGTAAACCACAGAGGTTTGCCCAGTCAGAGAGGGTCACCAAAAAAAAATTTTTTTTTTTTTAAATTGGAAATGAGTGCTGGGGAGGGGGGGGGGTTACGGTTCAAATCTTGGAGCAAGGGAGGGAAGAGGAAAGAGATGGATGGTAGGGAGGCTTCCATGAAGAAACAGAAGAAGGATAGAGGGGGGATACCACTGCTGAGGCAAACCACTCTCTATGAGGAAGTGGGGGAATGTTAGAGTAGTGATAATGTTAGGGGTGGAAAGACTCACCAAGCGAAAATGGGAGGGGGGAAATGGGCAGAACACTTGGTTAAGAAAATGGGAGAATAAAAGTCACAGGGCCAGTGGGCCCCACTTGGGGGGCGTTTCGTTGCCATTTAGGTATTTTCATTCCACACCAGCCAAACCTGCTGAAGCCAGTGTCAGCTGCCCACACCATGCCATGCCACGAAAAAGAACAGCATCATGTAAGCAATGGTGGAGAGAAGGGAGGCTTCGTGGAAAAGTTACTCCCACTGCAGTCAATTTGAGAGGAGCACCTGTCATGCAAACTAAATTCACAAAACACACTCCATCATGCCTGTCATACTACATGTACACAAGACTTATTTTTTTAAAATAAATATATATATATATATATATATACAGTAAACCCTCCCTAATCTGGTTGCAGTTAATCCGGATTGAATTATTAAAAATGCTGTTCACAGTTGAGTACTTTGAAAGACACATGGGATTAAGGAAGGCAGATGAATCACTCTGACTGCGCAGAGAGAGATGGAGCATACATTACATTATCTTGCATGTTGTTCAATATCATTGTTGACTCTGAGTTGGACGGATGTTATTGCTTATATTGCTTCATTTGCGTACTTCTTTATACGTAATATGTACATAAGTTAACATATTTTATGTAATTATGGGTTCTAAAGAATTGAAAAGTGAAATTAAAAAAAAAACATTGCTTTAACTATCATTAACAAGCTCAAAGAACAACTTGAAAATGGTGATCCTGAGGAAGAAAAAAAAAATGCTGAAGAATTTGGTATTGGCCAACAGACTGTGAGATATTAAAAAACAAAAAGAATCTATAAAGAATTGTTTTAAAATTTGATGTGGAAAGTGAAAAAAGCAGTGTATCAAATAGACAGACATTAAAAAAGCCAAAAGACGTGTTGCTGGAAGAAGTTGTATTTAAGTGGTATTCACAGCAACAATCAAGTGGCATTGGTGTGCAACGCCAGCACCACCTGATAAATTTATAAAAATACAATAGGTGGATAAATGTATTGTCTTTTTATATTTCTTAAATAAAGGCTGTACAATAATATTTTTAATTTATTTTCATCAGCACTACCTAAATTCTATTTATTTATTTTACATATTTATACTTTTAGTTTTTGTTCTTTTAAGGCTACCTTTTGCTTCACTAATCCAGATTATCTTTTAATCCGGATGACCTCTCCTCCCCAATTAATCCAGTTTAGCGAGGGTTTACCGTATTACATATATTCAGGGTGCATACTAGTAAGACAATACAGCTTTCGCTCTCCCAATTGCCTTGTTCCATTCTTCATCTTGCACACTGCCAGATCATATCACCCTGAATAAACAACTGTACACACTTCATTTTATTTTTAGATATATATATATAACAAATCACACACGTTACACTCATGGCCAAGATCAGTCATACCACAATTTCAGAAATAACATATATATATATATGTATGTATGTATGACAAATATTATAATATATATGTATATTATTATGTATGTATGTATATACATATATACACACACACACACACACACACGTTATTTGTGAGGATTTTGTTTAAGCAATTTGCAGGTCTAGAATACTTTTACCTCCACATTTTCTCTGACACGATGGTACAAATAATAATCATCCAGTTTATTTAAAAATTTTGTTTCCCATGGTGAGTTTTATGTCCAGGGCTGTTACTAACATGGACGAGAAATTGAGCTCCCGGATAACCTGAGCACTAGCTTTATATATTCTGAGCTATTAGTGTAATATAAGGGAAGGAGTGTATTTGTATCCTAATTACCTACCTAATTTCATCTCCCATTAGCTAAACAGCCAGGCAATGCCTTTTAACTACAATACACAACATTTACATATATATATATGCATGCATATATATATATATATACAAGGTGATTCACTACCAGTGCGACAAACTTGCAGGTGGTGTAGGGGGCACAAAGACGAATCAGAATATAATAGCATTGCAGGGTCCGAAATGCCTTCGTCATGCAGTAGAGGACGTTGAACGGGAGGTCGCGTGAACAGCGATCCCGCTGGAAGTCAGCATTTGCGAACCGTTTCTGTTGAAGAAACCAAGTAGCAAAAGTCCTCCGGAGTGGATAATCCGCAGGCTCCAATGATTGGATGCGTTGAAGATGGTATGAACTCATTTGGTTTGTTGACAGTATCCTCCATACAGTGGATTGGGAAATACCCAATTGTTGGCCTATCGCTCGAGTATTCGTAGTCGGATTGCCTTCTGCAAGACATAGGACATTTTCCTCATTATCTGGCATCCTTGTCATTCGCTCTCGATTCATGGTACCTATTGTGAAACAACCAGTCTCACATGACCTTCTGTGCACACGTGCGAAAATCGTATGACGAGAAGCACGCCTGTGTGGGAAATGTTCCTGGTACAAGCACAGAGCGGTGCGCCCATTACAGTCTGCAGCTCCATACGCGAGGTGCATGTCGGCCAGTTCAACGTTTGAATACTCGTCCATCCTACTGCCTCAGGAACCGGTTTGCAAATGCTGACTTCCAGCGGGATCGCTGTTCACACGACCTCCCATTCAACGTCCTCTACCGCATGACGAAGGCATTTCGGACCCTGCAATGCTATGTGATTCCGATTCATCTTTGTGCCCCATACACCTACTGCAAGTTTGTCGCACTGGTAGTGAATCACCCTGTGTGTGTATATATATATATATATTTTGTGTTATTATTATTATTGTTAATGTCTAATTGATTATTTTTAATTTATCGCTTGCTACGTTAATGCCATTGCCCTGTGGCAATTGGACTATTATACGTGCTTGATGTATATTTTTTATTTTGATTGCTTAGATTACTTAAATTTTTCTGGTATCTATTTTCTATAGGGTATTAAGGTGTATAATGAACATGAGATTTAGTTAGCGTTTTTAGTCTAACCTATTCCTGGGGGTCTGTAATGGTATTAAATTATATAATATATAATGAATTTAGTTTTAATTATAATTATTTTAACATTAATTAATCATCATATAATACTAACTAACTAACATTCCCTCACCTGGTCATCTGGTCAATACCAACTCATGTAAATAACAATTAATGTAAATAACAAACCAACTCATGTAAATAACAAAAAACAATGCTTGTAAATAACAAACAACCAAAACATGTAAGAATTTAATTTTCACCACGGAGTCAATTAAAAACCGGAAAAAAAAAAAAAACCCGGATTCAGCCCCACCCCGGCTGACGTAGGAATCAGCCCACTCACCGGATGACTTGCAAAAACATCACCCTACAACAATATCGAGCAACAATAGGCGCGGCTGTGCACTCAAAAACCAAACCAGTGATAAAACAAACAATGAGTAGGGCAAACCCCTCATTTACAGAAAGACCACCACCGGACAGATAAGTATAACTCCACTCGCTTATTCCGATAATTACCCGTTGGGCTTTGTTTCCCCTCTACCAGTTTGCCGAATCCGATGTTAAGATAAAAATACTTTCAAAAATTAAAATTAAACTAAAAGACAAATTGAAATAAAAATATCCATATTCAATTAATTAAATAGACTTAAAGAGCAAAATAATCTCACTGTTAAGGCAAAACTGGTAAGGAGATAACAGAAACGGGTAATTATGAGACATTCCTTTAAAACTGGCTATCGATCCACTCAAAGCCCCCGATGAAGTAGCGGGTAGATGACCAGGTGAGGAAATGTTAGTTAGTTAGTATTGTATGATGATTAATTAATGTTAAAATAATTATAATTAAAACTAAATTCATTATATATTATATAATTTAATACCATTACAGACCCCCAGGAATAGGTTAGACTAAAAACGCTAACTAAATCTCCTGTTCATTATACACCTTAATACCCTATAGAAAATAGATACCAGAAAAATTTAAGTAATCTAAGCAATCAAAATAAAAAAAAAAAAAAATATATATATATACACACATACAGGGTGCACAGAAGGTTACGTGAGACTGGTTGTTTCAGGAGAGGTACCATGAATCGAGAGCGAACAACGAGGACGCCAGACACTGGGGAAAATGTCCTACGTCTTGCAGAAGGCAATCCGAGTACGAGTACTCGAGCGATAGGCCAACGATTGGGTATTTCCCAATCCACTGTATGGAGGATACTGTCAACAAACCAAATGAGTTCATACCATCTGCAACGCGTCCAATCATTGGAGCCTGCGGATTATCTACTCCAGAGAACTTTTGCTACTTGGTTTCTTCAACAGAAATGGTTCGCAAATGCTGACTTCCAGCGGGATTGCTGTTCACGCGACCTCCCGTTCAACGTCCTCTACCGCATGACAAAGGCATTTCGGACCCTGCAATGCTATTATATTCTGATTCGTCTTTGTGCCCCCTACACCTCCTGCAAGTTTGTCGCACTGGTAGTGAATCACCCTATATATATATATATATATATATGCAAATAGATGATAAGTGTATATGTACGAGTGCTGACCTGATAGGTGTAGTTACAATGGAAAAAATTTAAAAGTGCCTGAAAAATAAAAACAACTTATAAAGAATGAATCCAGAGTGCACAGGCCTCTGTTTCTGTTATGATGTATATGTGGCGGGCAGATAACAGAGAGCAAACGTATACATCACACCCAACCCAACAGAGACAAAAAAGAAATAAAAAGCAAAACAAATTAAAACTAAAATAAATAACAAGTAAAATGCAAAAATTAAGCTAAAGTTATAACCAGTCAAAGAAAAAATAATAGTAATGAATAACAAACCACATGACCTGAATTTTAACAGAGAAAGCGAAATATCAGGATGAAAGAAAATAGTCAGGATATGACAACTTACTGTTAAACTGAGTGAAGAGAGCGTAACAGGACTGTAATGGAGACCAAAGAAGTAGGTCGACAGTTCCCAGCATTTTCGCTGGTTTCTTTGTGTCATTTTCGAACCGTAGATGATCGCAAACGTAGCTTATAGAACAGAAATCATTTTTCATAAATCACCTTTCAAACCGTTGACGTGCATTCTTATGTAAATAGCTGGTATAAAGAAAAGGAGCTTGATCATTTAAACTCATCTGCTCCGCAATTGGAGAAATGTTCTGTTGTACATAATTAATACTCACTTCGAGTACATTATTGTTAGATGAAGCGGCATTGCTGGTTGAAAGGACTGCTAAATCCCTTCTTTTATGCAATCTCTATAGTCTTTGTTGTTCTCACACACTCATGCTACCTGCATCTTTATTTTGTTAGGTTGCTCGATACTCTCGACAAGCTCTGCATTGATTTCGGCATCATTGAACACAATGGCTATAGTAGTGTGGCATCATATTGGGACTAGTGCACTTTTTGGCCTGATTAAGAGGCTGCCCCAATTATGCAAAGTGTCGTGTAAATAGTTAAAAATAAGAGTGGAGCCCCACTTTGCAGATGGTTCACTATATGATCAAATCACGTTACGATACCATAATAAAATTCCATTCATTATACAATATGTATTAAGTGCCAGTCATTGTGATCATGTTTGCAAAGTGAATTTTAATTTTACAGGGTGTACGAAAAGTCCGAAACTAATTGGAGAATTCTTGTCACCATGCGAGTGACAAACCCATAAGTATCAGTCAATATCTGTAAAAGAAAATTCCCCATTATAAGACATTCTGATTTACCCTTAAATCTAAATGGGACCATGTCTCTAATATCTGCACAATGTCTGCATTTGATGACTTGACCAATACAGTGGACCCCCACTTTACGATTGGTTTGCTGTACAATCAAATTACTTTACGATGGACTCTCCATAATAAAATACCGTTCACCACACAATATGCAGTAAGTGCCAGTCATCTGTGATCACGTTTGCAAATTGAATTTTAAATCAATTAAACAATGATTCTAACAGCACTATTAGGAGAATTATTATCCACAGGCTATAAAAGTAAAAATATAAAACACAAATTGACACTTTACCTTTCCAATTAACAAAATTATATGATACATGAAAAACAAGAATATTTTCCACAGGTTAGCAAAATAAAATAAATTTACACTTACTTACATAGCTTAATTAATATTGTAATATGTACATACTAACAAATGATACATAATAATTGATATTTCTGTTCAATGACAAGGGTTATGTCTAGTCTGTTGTGCAGGATTGTCTTGTCCATTATTATGGCATGGTCCCAGTACAGCTTGTGGGTTGGGGTCTCTAGTACAGCCTGGGGTTTGTACTTGTAATAGGGTACACTTTCTTTGATCAACTGATATTTCCTCGCTAGCTACTGATGTATTATTCTGGCCACCTAGTCATGTCTACGAGTGCACTCTCTCTGGGTGATCACCTTGCATCCTGCAGTGACATGCTGGATCATTTCTGAGGCTACACTGCACTGTCAACATGTATTACCTGACACTCTGGACTCCTTTGTGATGTATTTTCTATAGTTCCTGGTATTGGTTACCTGGTCTTGGTTAGCAAGCATAAATCCTTCAGTCTTGGGGAAGAGCATCCCGCTCGTAAGCCATGCACTGGAAGCCATTTTATCTATGTGGTCTTGATGGAAGTCATTTTAGTGTCTATCACACCATCACAGAGTGTCTTCTTTGTCCATTTTTCTAGCTTCGTTTGTGCCATCTGGGTGGAAGGTGACTTGAGTGGGATATTCTGCTTGTCTATGTTCCTTATGGCTTGGTAGAAGGCTGCTGTGTTTTTCTGGAAGTAATCCTTCAGGTTAGCTATTGCTGTTTCCTGATGTTCTATGAGGTCTATCAGGCCCCTTTCTCCCTCTTTCTGGGCTATTGTCAGTCTCTCCACAGCTGACTTTGGGCAGTGTTGGCGGCTCTTGGTCATCATCGTCCTCATCTTTCTCATGATATCCTCCAGCTCAGTGTTAGTCCAATCTATGATCCTGAAGAAGTATATTAGCACTGGGACTGCATAGGTGTTTATGGCTTTAACTGTGTTCCCTCCATTCAGCTTTGCTTTGAGCAGGCTCCCAAGTCTCTGAAGGTATTTTTCAGTCACACAAGCCTTGATTTCTTTATGCTCTAACCGTTGAGCCTGCATCATTCCCAAGTATTTGTAGGTCTCTCCCCATGTCATGGCTTCAATCACTTTACCAATCTGCAGCTGAGCTGAAGGATATCGTGAGAAAGAAGAGGTCGACTAATTTCTCCTGATGCAATCTGTGAGTCTTGCATTTGTCTAAGCCACAGGATCCCAATCTTTATAAGCTCGTGTACCGGTCAACCACATTAGTATCCTATGACATACTGGTGTGTTAATTAATGAGTATATAAGTCTGTTTTGAAAAGTCACATAAATAATTAGGTAAGCCAAACAGAGCTATTCTACTAAACACAGCAAAACATTTATTAATTAAAAAAATACAATTTATAAATGAGGTTTTTATATTTTCACATAACATGTGGTTTAAACATTTTCCTCTTTACTTGAATTTTTTTTGTTTCTGTTTTGAATGTCTTTCGCTTTTACTAGTGAACAGATATCTGGATTGATTAGTGTCAATTTCAGTTGAAGATCTGATTCAATATTCATCAAAGTTTTATATTTATTTTTCATTGCAGTCATCACTGAAAATCCAGCCTCACACAAGTTAAGTCGAATTAAATGGCATTAAAACTTTCAATGCCTTCTCAGGGAGTAGGTGAAGGCATTGAAGGCCACATCTCTTTATCTCCTGTCTTAGGTTTGTGTACTTCCTCATTTTTTTCCCGTGGGTTTTCTGCAGGTTGCAAGTGTTGGGTACCGCTATGTTAATCAGATAGGTAGCCTTTTCCTCCTTGTCCACAAGGGTTATGTCCGGTCTGTTGTGTGGGATTGTCCTATCCATTATTATGGCGCAGTCCCAGTACAGCTCGTGGGTTGGGGTCTCTAGTACTGCCTGGGTTCGTACTTGTAGTATGGTACACTTTCTTCGATCAACTGGTATTTCCTTGCTAGCTTCTGATGTATTATCCTGGCTACCTGGTCGTGTCTACGAGTGTACTCAGTCTGGGTGATCACTTTGCATCCCGCAGTGATGTGTTAGATCGTTTCTGAAGCCAGGTGGCATCGTCGACATGTGTCATCGAACACTCCTGGCTCGGCGATATGTTTTCTATAGTTCTTGGTGTTGATTACATGGTCTTGGATGGTGAGCACGAATCCTTCAGTCTCGGGGAAGAGCGTCCCGCTCATGAGCCATGCATTGGAAGCAGTTTTATTTATGTGATTCTGATGGAGATCATTGTAGTGTCTTCTCTGCCCATCTTTCTAGCTTTGTTTGTACCTCCTGGTTGGGGGAGGACGCCTCGCTTAGGTTGAGTGGGATATACCTTGTCTATCTTCCTTATGGCCTGCTGGAGTGCTGCTGTGTTTCTGGAAGTAATCCTTCAGGTTAACTATCGTTGTCTTCTGTTGCTCAATGAGGTCTATCAGGCCCCTTCCTCCTCGGGCAATTGTCAGTCTCTCCACAGTAGATTTCGGGTGGTGTTGGCAGCTCTTGGTCATCATTGTCCTTGTCTTTCTCGTGATATCCTCCAGCTCGGTGTTAGTCCAATCTATGACCCCAAAGGAGTATGTTAGCACTGGGACTGCATAGGAGTTTATGGCTTTAACTGTGTTCCCTCCATTCAGCTTTGCTTTCAACAGGCTTCTGAGTCTCTTGATGGTATTTTTCAGTCAGACAGGCCTTAATTTCCTTGTGCTGTAACTGCTGAGCCTGCATCATCCCCAAGTATTTGTAGGCCTCTCTCTCTCTCTCTCTCTCTCTCTCTCTCTCTCTCTCTCTCTCTCTCTCTCTCTCTCTCTCTCTCTCTCTCTCTCTCTCTCTGCCATGGCTTCGATCTCTTTACCAGTCTGCAGCTGGTAGTTTCGGTTGACTAATTTTCCCTGGTGCAATCCGTGGGTCTTGCATTTGTCTAGACCAAATTCCATCCTAATATTATTGCTGAATTCTTCGGTGATCTGGAGTAGTTGCTGAAGGTGCTTCTTGGTTCCCACACAGAGCTCGATGTCATCCATGTACATCAGGTGGGTGAGGGTGTACACATTCTTCTTTCCTTCTTTGAGGTTATATCCGTACTTGCTACTTTTCTGCATAGTGGATAGTGGGTTAAGTGCTAGACAGAATCACAATGGGCTCAGGGCATCTCCCTGAAAGATTCCTCTCCTGATGGAGATTGGCCTGGTTGTGATGTTTTTGACCTTAATGGTGGTACTCCATTTCGCCATTGTTTCTCCTAGGAAGTTTATCACTATCGGATTGACTTCGTAGATGTTCAGCACCCCTATTAGCCAGCTATGAGGCACGGAGCCAAAGGCCTTGCAGTAATCTATGTAGGCTGTGTACATGTTGTGCCGCTTCTTGTAGGCTTGTTCCATAACTGCGGCATCTATGGTTAATTGCTCCTTGCATCCTTTCTGCTGTTCGGCCATTATGTTCTGACTCTCCAAGTCTGATATCTTCCTGGTTATGCAGCTGGTCAGGATCTTGTACATTGTTGGGAAGCAGGTGATTGGCCTATATTTCGCCAGGTTTCTTGTATCTTCATCTTTAGACTTCAGATATGTGATTCCTTGAGTGAGAAACTTTGGGATTTTCTCTGGATGCCTTATCATTCGGGTGAACTGCTCTGCCAGGTGCTTGTGAGCTTCTTGTACCAGTAGTTGTGGACTTTATCTATTCCTGGAGTTCGCCAGCTGTGAGAGTTCTTGATCATCTGTTTTACTTCTTCCCGAATCTCCCACCCTCTCATTTCTAATGTTCAGCTGTTATGTCTTACTTCCCTGCTCCATATGTTTCCCCAGAACTCCTCAATCTTTTCTCGGGTGGTCTGTTCCCTTCTTTCCTGTCTTCTCCGAAATTCCTGTAGAAGTCTCTTTGGTCCTCGTTGAAGATTCATTTGTTTATTTTCCTCTGGGAGCTCTCTTTGTATTGGCGTAGTCTCTTGCTGAGTGCAAGGAGGTTCTGCTTCAATGTGTCCAAGTACTCTCTTATTCTCTGATTTTTTGTCTCATGTTTGCTGTGAACGCTGTCTCTCTTGAGGATGCTCTTCACTTTTCCAATTAATTTCTTACTCCTATTGCCCAGCTGGTCAATTCACCTATCTTGACTCTTAATTCTTCTATCTTCTGCTGAAGTCTTCTTTCCCAAGCTGGGGGTTCCTTCTGTTTTCGGTTCTTCTGCTACTGGTCTCTCGCTTCTCTTCCATTAATTCTCGTGGCTGCTACCGCAGCACAATACACGGCTGTGTGGATGGCCTCCAGTGTTGCACCATTGCTGTCGAAGTAATGCAGTATTATGTGCTGATTGAGGTGGTCTGTGACTCTCCACAAGGTTCTGTTTGGCCTCTGCTTCGGTATCACATGAGTCTTTGTGGGGTCCATTCCTTCGAATTCTGTTAGGGCCTTCTTCCACTCGTCCTGTATTCTGGATATCACGACCTCGTCTCTTTCCATTTCAGCTGCTGTGCGTTGTATTTCTTCTTGCTCTTCCTCCTCTGGTTCCGTATTCTTTATCCTTTATAGTTGATCGCTCACATTCTGCTTGATTTTTTCCAAGATTTCAGGAGCTATCAGATTCTTTGTGATGATAGTCCTTCTCTGGTCCGCTATTCACTGTTCGGTGACCTAAATATCCGGGAATCGTTCCAGCCACTTGGTATGCAGTCTCGCCGTGTAAGTTGGCATATCGGTCTCCATCCAGCTTCGCTATTTCATAGTATGCTTGCATGATGTATGTATTCATTTCGATGCTCCACTTCATGTGTTGGCGTTTTCTCCCTTCCTGGGTGATCACTAACGCCTTTGCACAGGAAGCACTTCCAGATGGTGGGGCTGGATGTGCAAATGCATTAGTGACCACCCAGGAAGGGAGAAAACACCAACCTTGGGAAGGTAGGTCACTTGGAGCAACTTTCAAGATGTTTATTTATTTATTATTATATATTATTTATTTATTTATTTATTATTAATTAATTTATTTATTATTATTATTAATTAATTTATTTATTATTATTATTAATTTATTTATTTATTTATTAATTATTAATTTATTTATTTATTAATTATTAATTTATTTATTAATTATTATTATTTATTTATTAATTATTATTAATCTGCATCATTTTGTTCAGGTAATAGAAAACTGGTGAAGATGCAATTGTCCTGAAATGGTGGTGATGATATATAAAAACAAAAAATAAAATAATTATATACTAAAAAAAAGTTTATTATTACATAATTCAATATAATATTTTCAGCCAAAATTATTTGAAAATCAAAATGATTTCAAAACATACCGGAGGTAATATCTCCAAGTCTCTCTCTTTTGCTTCTCTAAGTAACTGTTCAGCAGTAATTTGTATCTCAGCTGGAGTTTTGTTTTTTACCTAGACAGAATAAAAAGAAAAAAACATTCAAACAGTAATCTGGGTTCAGTTCCTTTAAGCTAGTGTGAAATCAGTATATCATGCCTGTGCATGTTCAAAAGCCAGCCTGGCAAACGAAAGAGGAAAAAAAAGAATCCCACACCTCTGGTGAGACTAGCTAGCTCAGTCCCACTTGAAAATAGAACCAGATATAAAATATCACTAAGTGCAAGTAATTCAATACTGATTTAGTTGGTATTACATTTCATCCTACAAAATGATTATATACAGAGTCGTCAGAAAAAAATTATTCCAGTTTTAACAAGAACATTTCTTTATGAATTATGTTAACCATTTTTCTATTTTCAAGTGACCCTTGAGTACTCCTATAGTTTTATTTTATTCCCATATTTTTATTTCAAATTAATGTGAAATTAAAAATTTAACACTGCAGCACATTAAAAAGAAAAGTAGCAATGTTTTCTATATATCAATATTGTTTTGCATTAATCAGAATTATGATCAGTAAAAATTTTCAGTTTAGCTGATGCAAACTACATGAAGTTAACATAAAACAATGCTAAGTGGAATGAAATCTTTGCCCTTAAAGGTCATCAACAAGCAAAAAAAAAATTTTAAATCTAGAAATAAACAAACAAACAAGCATTAGTAGAGGCATATGATGCAATAAACCAAAGCTTACATAGCATCAGTCAAAAAAAAAAACCCCTTCCCATTTCACCCACCCATACACCCCAAAAGTTTGTTTAGTTCTGCAATTGAATTTATTTAAGCTGTCAATTTCCACAATGACAGAGGGAAGCTAGTTCTGGTAATCAACCACCTGCAGGCTAAAGGCAAATTTCTGCATATCTATTCTACAACTGTCTTTCCCAAATTGAATTTATGCCCCCTCAGGTGCATAATCTGAGCAAGAGGAAGAATCTCATAAGCATTC
Organism: Mastigoproctus giganteus; assembly: GCF_048544385.1. Taxonomy (NCBI): domain Eukaryota; kingdom Metazoa; phylum Arthropoda; class Arachnida; order Uropygi; family Thelyphonidae; genus Mastigoproctus; species Mastigoproctus giganteus. Next base: position 146,393,805 of record NC_143580.1, on the reverse strand, counting down.
AGCTTGCTCAAACCATTCAAGGCCTTGTACACCTCAATTAGACCACCTCACAGGTGTCCAGTCTCCAGACACTGCAATTTGCAGAACTTAAGCCTTCATTGGTAAGAATTATTCCACTCAACAATCCCGTTGCTCTCCTCTGTACTCATTCCAGCAGCTCTACATCCTTCCTAAAATGAGGCCCCCAGACCTGTATGAAGTACTCAAGATATGGCCTGACATTGCTTTATACAAGGGGATAATCACCTCTATCTCTGCGAGCAAAATTCCTGTATATCATTGACAATACCCCATGAGCTACTCTTGCACCTGTCTGCACTTCCCAGAAAACTTCATATCTGATTGCACGATTACCTCCAGATATTTTTCATTCTTCACTTCCCTGATTGTAGTACCACTCTGTCAATGTTCAGTTGCAACCTCTCAGCCCATCAGCTCAACCTTTATAGATCCTATTGCAGTAGCATACTATCATTAACAACCCTGCCAACCTTTGCAGTCATCTGCAAACTTGGACATTAAGCCTGATAGACATTCATCAACATCACTGATAAATACAAAAAACAACAATGGGCCCAACATCGAACCCTGGGGGACTCCACTAATAACATTAGTCCATGAAGATAAGTGTCCATGGATTACCACTCTCCATCTTCTCCCACTCAACCATCCATTTATCCATAGCAGCAACTTTCCCTTAATGCCATAAGGCTCCAATTTGTCAGTAGTCTGCCATGTGCAACAGTATCAAAAGCTTTCCTAAAATTCAAGTATATGATATCAAAATTATTTTTTGCATCCAATTCCTTTGTGCCACATCATAGTATCCAATGGGATTCTTCCTCTTGCTCAGATTACACATCTGAGGAGGCATAAATTCAAATTTAGGAAAGACAATTGTAGAATAGATACGCAGAAATTCGCCTTTAGCAAATGGTGGTTAATAGTTGGAACAAACTTCCATCTGTTGTAGTGAAGGTCAGCAATTTAAATAAGTTCAAGGCAGAACTAGACAAATATTTGGAGTGAATGGATGGACGAAATGGGAAGGGTATGTTTTTCAATTCCTACTATTAGTTCACACTCTCCCTATATATATTTATATATCTTGTTCAAATTTTCAATCGTTAATAAAATACTTTTTATTCATCCACTCAAGTTCAAATACATTTTTTTAAACTTGTAGTGGATGACACTTGATGTTAATACAGTTTTTTCAAATATTAATTCATTAATTAAATTTAATTAATTAATTTTAGTTTTATATGGGAGAAAAAAATTTCTCTTATATAAGATATTTAGCAGGATATAAATTTAGGAATAAATACCGTCAGTAGCGAAGCGTGTAGATCGCTGGAAAAAAATTTCTTTTTCAGATTCTTTTTTCATTCTGGGTTCTAGTCTGAGTCAAGGAGGGAACAAAATGGAAAATGAAACATGTGAATAAAAATAATAGTCCAACACCATATATAGAAAGGAAAATGGAAAATTGCAAGGAAATTCGCTTTCTATTTTGCCACTTAATATTGTGATTCTGTCATATGTATATACATATTTATATTAAGTGTAATTATTTAATAAAAAGTAACTAAAATAAAATTTTTCTTTGTTGACCTAAGTAGGAATTGACTTTAAAAAATTTTTTTTATATTACTTGTTTTTTTGGCTGATGTTATACAAGTTAGGTTTCTTGCATCATATGCCCCTTACTAATGCTAATAGAGAATACAAAGAGCCACACCTCTGCTCAAGCTGGGGGAGGGGGGAAGTTTTTTAAGAAATCAAATCGAGTGGTAAGGTGTTTTATTAAAAATATATATATTTTTAAATATTATTCATTAATACTGAAAAAATGTAATTAGGTACAAATTAATGTGACTTTTGCTGCTAAACTTCTTGAGTCTCCAACATCAGGCGAGTATGCTGTAATTTTCATCTTTAAACATGCTGAGAGATCTGCATTGTTCAGATGGTTTCTTGATTTATTTTTAATATAGTTCATGTTCGAAAATATTTGCCACAGAAATACGTCAAACAAAAAACTGAGAGAAGATCAAATGCAAATATTTTCAAACTTATATACGTGTTCGGTAAGCTACTGCATGATTCGAACACAATTTGGTCTTGCTTTTTCAACTTATGTATCATCATCGATTTGTGTAGAATTGCAAGGGCAGCCTTTTGCCTTGCCTTTACAAATCCTCAATTTGTTTTAAGGTATTTCAGTCTTGCACTCCACATGGCCTTGATTTTTAAGTCCTCTAACTCCATTTTAAATTGTGTTTCACATGAACTAACAGTTAGAGCTGCAGTTACATGTTCAAAGAGCCACATGCGGCTTGTGAGCCACAGGTTGCAGGCCCCCAAGGCAATGGTTAGGCCAGTGGGATGAAAACTGTGGGACGCGACCGCCAGAGGGGTCACGGGATAAATTAAAGGGGTTGCGGAAATTTTAAAATAAATTTATTTTTGGTGTACATAAAAGCTGAAACCTGTTGTTAAAATTACTTTTTCAATACTATAGGTGTAGAGACCTTGCTACTCAAAGTCTGAGATATGAATGAATCTACTGCATCGGTAATACGCCTTAATTTGCTCACTGACTATAGACACACAAAAAGCAGCTGACTAGTGCGACTTCTCAGTAAGTATTAATACTTCTCAGTACTACTCAAACTGAGTAGTACTGAGAAGTACTACTTAATTAATCCCTTTTTTTTTTTTTTTTTTTTTTTTTTTGGTAGTTGTTGGCGCATTGACTTCTGTGGCCATAATACACCTCTCAAGGTTTTTGCAGTACTTTGATCCAAGCCCGAGGCGGGATTCGAACCTGCAACCTTTGGGTTGCCAGAATTAATCCCTTTAGTGTTTCCTACGGCACAAATTCGTAGCACAATTTCCTACGGCACAAATTCTCAAATTGCCTAAAGGCCAGAGGTATGAATGTGCAGTAGCAGTAAATATAAATAGCAAGTGTGTTGCATGCAAGCTTTATTCTGCTTCATAATTTGGTGCATTCTCCTTGCTGCAATAAAAATGATTTCAATTATGCATGGAGAAAAGTACAGCAACGATTTAAAAACCTTTCCTCTGTCCAGAGACACTGTCTAACAGCATATTGCAGTTGTCGCGAACAACATGAAATTCAATTTGTTAAATCGATTGAGAGAAAGTCCAATTTTTGCAATACAGTTAGATAAATCCACAGATATTTCAAACCATGCTCAACTTATTGTACAGTAAATACCCCCGCTATTTGCAGGGGTTATGTTCCTGAGAAATGTCGCGAATACCGAAAACTGAGTTATGGCTCCCATAGTAATAAAGGGATTCCGTTCCAGAGTATGAAATATATAAGAAAAACTAGTCTAAAATTTTGTCTATGTATGTATTATATGTACCTTCATAATATGACTATGTACATAGTGAAATGCAAGCATATGGCATCGAAATGAAAATAAGAAACAATTTAATATTAAATGTAATATTTATTAGAAATTTCAAACAAATCTTTCAAACCAGCATCTTTGCTAGCTAAAAAAACTTATCCCACCAGTTTCGCTAAAGTGTTGATAAAGGAGTTTTGCCTTTTCACGAATGATGAGTGAACTTAACGGAATTTTATTTTGAGTTCGGTCTTCTATCCACAGACTTAAAGCTTTGTCCATTTTTTCTAATTTAACATCACGAGTTACAGAGCAAATTTTTGAAGCAATTAGCGCGTTTTCACGGACACTACAGCAGATTTTTTCTTCCGATTTTTTGATTGATCGTACCGTTGACTCATTGATTTTATGTTTTGCCACTGAGGAGACACTTTCACCATTAGAAATTTTATCTAATAACTCAATTTTATTCGCTAATGTCATCACCTTCTTTGATATTTTCACATTTCTCTTGTTATTCGTAGCCATATTTTTGTAGGGGTTAGAAAGAACTTGTCCACAATAAAGTCACTTTGTTCCGTTAACACACTCGAAAAAGTCTGTTTTACACTGCAAAACGGTAGATTTATCATTTTTGTAAGCATATCAATTTATAAATTGATAAATTTATTCAATTTATAAGCATATAAATTAAAAGCAAACAACGAAACCTTCCATGACAAGCGCATAACACATACTGAACAAGGATTAGCGAGAAACATCCACGCTCGCGATTTTGTCACCCCTCTTTCGCCCACCCACTGAGCGCTGTTTTGACTGGGAAAGATAATTTTAGCCACGCCCATGTTTTTTATGGCAGAAAACATTCACGGCGCTTTAAAATTCACATTTTTTTAGGTTTCATTTTATATTAAATCGGCGATCGCGAATACGTGAAACCGCGAATAGCGGGGGTTTACTGTATATGTAAGATATCAGATACTGCTACGAGGAGGACATTTTGGAGGATTTTATATTTTGCAACACTCTGGAAGGAAGAACGACGAGCGAGAAGTTTTTTGATGTTATAAATATTTTCTTTCAGAACAAATGATCTAACTTGGAACAACTGTGTTGCGATTTGTACTGATGGCTGCATTAAATAAAGGTTTAAAAGGCAAAATAAAGGAAATTGCTCCAAATAGTTTTTAATCACTGCATTATACATAGGGAAGCATTAACAGTGAAGGAAATGCAAACTGATTTGCACAAAGTTTTGGAAAACTTGGCTGCCTTGTTGATATATTTGAAAAACAATGTTTTAAATTTAAGTCTTCAAGGACAGGGAACAAATATATTAATACTCAGAAGCTCTCAAAAATAAACTTAACCTCTGGAAAACTGAATTTCAGCATAATAATACTGAAATGTTCCCATGTTTTTCTGATTTTGTTAACAGCAATAATATTGACATTTTACAATTTAGGGATGTCATTGCCACCCACCTAACAATGACAATTAAGAATTTTTCTGGACGATTTGATGTATCTCCAGAATAAAAAAGTTGTACAAAAAGTTGTAGTTTTATGTGCATTATGTGCTCTTTTCAAGACTACTTGGGAAAAATTTTGGCTTTCTCTTCGAGATGAGCATCCAGAATTATCAAAAATGGCAATACAAACATTGCTACCCTTCGGGTCTGCATATTTATGTGAGGTTTGTTTCTCAAAATTAACAGCTATAAGAACAAAACAGCATTCCAGACTTGATCCAGAAGATGGCATGAGATTAGCAATTTCAAATATTGCATCCAAATATGATCAGTTATCCAGGCTCATTCTTCTCATTAATTGTTTTGTTTTGTTCATTTTTTATTATTGTTTTGTAATCTTAATTGAAGGACAAGAATTTGATTTACTGTTTTTGCTGAATTCGATTAAAATATAAACAATTATTTTAATGTGTAAATTAAAAAGGAAACAATTTTTTTTTTCTCTTCTCAGTGCTCAAATAAAATTTTCTACTACATAATTTATAAAATGCCATTTTTATTCTCTAAAAATCTTGTCATCCTCCCCCAGGGTTTACATTGAGGGGGTGCGTCAATTTTATATTTAATAAAGGGGGTCGCGAGCAAAATAAGTTTGCGTTTTACTGGGTTAGAACATGTCTTGAATACTGCATACAGGTCTGGAAGACTCATTTTAAGAAACATGTGGACCTATTGGAATGGGTGCAGAGAAGAGCAATGAGATTGGTGAGTACTCTTATCAAGAAACACTTTAGTTCTGCAAATAACAGCATCTGGACGCTGTGCAACTGCAAGAATATCTGAAAGAAGCATTCAAGGCTTTGAACGAATTGAGCAGGTTGAGCAAATGAGCTGAGAGATGGCAACTGAAGTTTAACATTGACATACGCAAAGTACTGCATATGGATAGCAGTAACACCCAGAGTAATGAATACCAACAGTTCGGTACTACACTCAGGGTAGTGGAGAATTAAAAACACATGGGGTAATCATGCAGTCGTATATGTAGTTTTCTGAACAGTGCAGACGGGCTGCAAGAGTAACTCATGGGGTCTTGTCAATGATATAGAGCCGACCGGGCTAGCCGAGTGGGTAAAGTACCTGCCCGGCAACCCAAAGGTCGCGGGTTCGATTCCCGCCTCGGGCTTGGATCAAAGTACTGCAAAAACCTTGGGAGGTGCAATATGGCCACAGAAGCCGATGCGCCAACAACTACCAAATCAAAAAAAAAAATCAATCAATGATATACAGGAATTTAGCTAGCAGGGATAAGGAGGTGATTATCCCCTTGTATAAGGCTTCATTTTAAGAAAGATGTACAGCTGCTGAAACGAGTACAGAGAGTGGGCAACGAGATTGGTGAGAGGAACAAAGGGTTACCCATACCAAGAAAGGTTTAAGTTTTGCAAATTGAAGTGTCGGGAGACTAGGCACCTGCAAGGTGATCTGAATGAGGTGGTAAGGCCTTGAATAGTTTGAGCAAGAACACTGCTGATGGGATTCTTCCTCTCGATCAGATTACGCACCTGAGGAGGAATAGAATCAAATTGAGAAAAGGCAGTTGTAGAATAGATGTGCAGAAATTTGCCTTTAGCCAGCAGGTGGGTGATTGCTGGAACAAACTTCCAGCAATCACTCACATTAAGCTGTCAACGTCGTTGTGGACGTTGACAGCTTAAATAAATTCAAGGCAGAACTAGAGAAACTTTTGGAGTGAATCGGCAGGTGAAATGGGAAATTTTTTTTTTTTGTCTGATGCTGTATAAGATTGCTTTCTCATACAGCATCTAATTTCTAATAATGCAAATAAGCTAAATTTTTAATGGTATCCTTACTCTTACTCAGATAACACATAAGTCAACATAAAATTAGGCTGGTTAGTCGGAACATATGTGCAGAAATTTGCTTTCAGGCAGAGATACTTGACTGCTGTAGCAAACTTTCTTTTGGTATTATGATAGTTTCTTGATTAGACCAGGGTTCGAGCCCGTCACCACCAAATACGGAGGATGCGGAAAGGTCAGGAAAGGACCACCGCATATTCCCGGAGCAATATGGCCTTAGTTGCTAATCCTCCTAAAAACCAAACAACAAACAAACAATTATGATAGTATATAGCTTGTATAAATTTAATGAAAAATTATGATGTGGGAAATTTTTTTTTTTTTAAATTTATTTATTTTGGTTGGTGCTGCATAGCATTAACATTAGTAGAGGCATACAATGCAAGAAAGAAAGCTTATGCAGCATCAGCCAAAAAAAAAAAACGCTCCCATTTCACCCCACCCTCCATTCCAAATACCTGTCCAGCTCAGCCTTAAATTTATTTACGCTATCAACTTCCACAACAAGGGATGGAAGTCTGTTCCACCAACCAGCTACCCGCTGACTAAAGGCAAACTTCCACACATCAATTCTACATCTGTCTTTCTTCAATTTGAATTTATGCCCTCTCAGGTAATTCTTCTAAGCAAGAAGAAGAATCACATCAGCACTGAGCATGCTCAAACCAATCACGGCTTTATACACCTCAATCAGTTCACCTCACAGGTGCCTAGTCTCCAGACACTAATTTGCAAAACTTAAGCCTTTCTTCATAAGAGCAACGCTTTGTTCCATTCACTAATCTTGCTGCCCTTCTCTGTACTCGTTCCAACAGCTTTACATCCTTCTTAAAATGAAGCCTCCAGACTTCTATACAGTACTCAAGGTGTGGCCTAACCATTGCTTATACAAGGAGATAATCACCTCCTTATCCCTGCTAGAAAAATTCCTGTATATCATTGACAAGACGCCATGAGCTACTCTAGCAGACCATCTGCAGTGCTCAGAAAACTTCATATCTGCCTGCACAATTACCCCCAGGACCTTTTCGTTCTCTAGCACTGTTAGCATAGTACCACAGAGTTAATACGTTATTCTGGGGTTACTGCTTCCCATATGTAGTACTTTACATTTGTCAATGTTAAACTTCATTTGCCACCTCTCAGCCCATCTGCTCAACTTTTCTAGATTCTGTTGCAGCAGCGTACTGTCATTAGCGTCCTTAACATCCCTGCCAACCTTCGTATCGTCTGCAAACTTGGACATTAAGCTTGATACAACATCATCAATATCATTTATAAATACAGAAAACAACAATAGACCCAAAACTGAACCCTGAGGGACTCCACTAATAACATTAGTCCACGTTGAGCAGTGTCCATTAAATACCGCTCTGTCTTCTCCCACTCAACCATCCTTTTATCCATAGCAGCAATATGCCTCGAATGCCACACAGCTCCAATTTGTTCAGCAGTCTTAGTTAAAAGTAATTAACTAATTCACACAATTAGTTAATTCACCTCTCACATTCCCCTCTCTAAATAACTCATGTGTGAATGTAGATGCAAAATACTCATTTAGTTTGTTAGCCACCTGAGCAGGATCATCAACAATTGAACCATCAATATCCAGTGGACCAATCTGATTCATCCCTTTCCTTCTAGAGTTTATAGGTAAAGAACTCTTTGCTGTTTTTCTTTGCATCCTTTGCCAAAGATTTATGATAATCTGCCTTTGCCTGCCTAATCTCCTTGTGATTTGGTTACAGACCAGCTTATATCTATCATAGGCTTCCATGTCACCCATTAATTTATATGCATCCCATGCATTTTTTTTCTCTGCCATGTCTCATTAAGTCATCTGATATCCATTTAGGCCTAAACCTTGAACAATATTTCTTAGTTGGTATGTAAAGCCTAGTAGCTTTCAGGATAAATTCTTTGAATGCTACCCATTTTGAATTTGCTGTTGGTAACATCATCAGTTCGTCCCACCATACAGAATTTAAATACTGTCTCAGACCATTATAATTGCCTTTACGAAAGCAATAACCCTTCCCTTTACCCCTGATGGTAGTTACCTCTGAGTAAATTCCACTTCAGTACACTGTGATCACTGCCATCTAGTTGTTCCTTTATCTGCAGATTCTTAATGCATGAAGAATCACCACTGATAATCAGATCAAGAGTATTACTCCCTCTAGTTGCCTTATGAACATGCTGATGTAGAAAACACTCATCCAGTAAATCCACAAAAGCCTTGCTAGTGTGTGAGTGACCAACCCACAAATTCCAGTCAATATCTGGACAATTAAAATCCCCCATTATAAGATTCTGATTTCCTGGCCCACTCTATTTCCCTGTACAGTTTCTTATTATACTCATCACCTATAACACACTCATACTCTCAATTTTGATCTCCCAATGTCAAATCACTTTGTCACACCAAACTGTCTTGACACTGCACTGTCCAGCCATATCGACTGGCTTCACTTCATTGGATTTTGTGTGTTTCTTTACTAATAGCATAACCCCTCCTCCCTTCCTATCCTTTCTGTATACATTGTACTCTCCAAATTCCAGTTCTACATTCCTTATATCTGTGTGACACTACGTCTCTGATATCCCAACAATATCTGCCTTTGATGTTTTGAGCAATACCTCAAATTCATTTACCAAACTTCTAGCATTGGTGTATATGGAAGTATACATGCACCTGTTTCTATTCTTAGCTACCCTAACACAATCCATGTGTTTACTTGTACCGCAATGACTCCCAGAAGCTTGATTCCTTCCATCTATGTCAATGCTAATACTAAAAATATATACATATATCTGTTTGGTTTTTGCAAACCGCTCAACAATTTTATAATCAGTTCAATTCATTCAAACAGTCCACTTCCACAACACGTGATAGTTTCATAACTCCCATTATGGTCTATTTTCACGGTATTTATGACTTGAACAGTGCTACAAATGTTTAAAAAAAATAAGTAACCGTACTGAAAAATAAAATAAAAGTCATACCAATTGTTATTAAAACAGAAATGTATACGACATTTAATCGAAAGCAATGCATCCTCTGCTTTTTGCAGTAGAGACACCACCGTATTGGATTCTGAGCACACAATGTTTTGCCCCACATCTTACAATTCCATGTTCATGCATGACGAGCAAAACTTTTCCCCTGCCTGTTATATTATAGCAAGTCAGTGCGAATGAAGTTAAAATCCATTTCTTTTCACAGCTGTATATTCAATCGTGAATCTACTATACATATGCACCAAGCTCCCTAAATTCGGGAGGTGAGCCAAAAGAGGAAAAAATAGAGAAAATTACATTTAAAAAAATAATAATAAAATAAATTACGTTGCATCAGGCCCAAGACTGAAGTTTCATATACTATGCATAGTAATTTTTAAAAAAAACCGTATATTTATTTACTAGAAACTGCAAAAAAAAACTGAATACACACCTTTGCAACTTTCGGAATTTTTTGCGGTTTTGTTGCACCAACATTCGCCATGATCATATACCTTTTGACTGGATTAAAATGAAGATCAAATACTGACGTACAGTTAAAATATATGAAAAAACAGGATTACCAAAACCACATACTATAGCCACACAGTTGCAGCATATCTTAGTACTGTACTGAATGTTTAAATTCTGCACGATATAGTAATATCACTGAGTAGCAAGATACAGTGCACACGCTCATAGGCGATAATGTTAATTTTTATTACATGTTAAAACACATAGAAAGTGGCGGTGCCAGTATTGAACAGGCCGAAACGTTGCGAAGAGTTTTGTTATTGCAGTAGACAATACATAGAATCACTGATTATTAGTATTACATATTCATAATTAATTATTGTGTCAATACAAACAAAAAAAAACTAATAAAGACGGAAAAATAACAAAATAACATATTCAAAAGAAGAAATGACGTCAACTGCAGAAAAAAGATGTAATAGCCGTTTGGCAATGTTCAACGAAGCATTTCATATAACTTTAGTTCAAATCTACTTTACAATTGCATTTTTCTTTCGATTCTTTTTTATTATCCCTTCTTACACTTTAAATGCATTGGTAAATTATGCAGGTGTTATTTTATTTTTTTTTCATATATATTTAAATATCTAAATTATTATTAACTTCTAATATATTAAAATTCAATAACTATTTTTAAATATTTTAATAGTTTTAAAAACATAATGGCCTATTTTAATAGCATAAAGCCAATGACTAAATCCAGCCCAGAGGCAGATTAAGATGACACTCATGTGTGCAGTAACAATTAACATTAATAAATAAAGAATTTTATATACACACTACTGGGTTCGGGTGAGTAATAATAGCAGGTTTCATTACAGTAAAACCAGTGCACCTGTCCTTGCTGAAACATTTTATTCCAACTGAACCCAGTAGTGTGTATATAACATTATTTATTAATGTTTATTGTAACTGGCACAGTACTGTCATATTAATCGCCCTTCTAGGCTGCATTTAACCATTGTCTGGCCATTATATTTTAAATTATTAGTTCATCATCATTAGCCATTTTCATTCACTGCACGATGAAGGCCTCTCCAGCAACTTTCCAGTTCCTTCTCTTTTGTGCAATAGCCATCCATTTACTACCCACAATCATATGAATTTCATCTGTCCATTACCGTTGTTGTCTTCCAGGTTTTCTCTTAGCTCCTCTTGGGAACCATTCTGTTATTTTCTTAGTCCATCTGTCATCATGTCTTCAAGCTATGTGTCCTGCCCAAGACAATTTTAGATCTTTAGTTTTGATAAGAAAGTCCTTTACTTGAGTTTGCTGCCTAATCCGTGTATTTCTCTTCTCGTCTAACAGTCTGATTCCCAATATAATTCGTTCCATTCTTCGCTGTGTAGTTCTCAGCTTCTCTTCCATTCTTTTGGTGAGTGCCCAAGTTTCACTTTCATAAGTCATGGTTGCAGTATACATTCGTTCATTATTTCATATTTTAGACAAATTGGGATATTATTCCTCAGTATGTGACTATATTTCCTGAATGCTATCCATCCAAATTTTTTTTTTCTCTTGACTTCCAGCCATTTATCATTATTACAGCTAATGACTTGTCCCAGATAAGTATATGAATCCACCTTTTCAATTACTGCTCCTTCAATCATTATATCCCTTTCTGTGGCATACTTGTTCTTCATTACTTTTGTTTTAGCCATATCCTTACTAACTCCGCATAACAGATTAAGATTTTCCTCTACTTCTTTGGGATCGCGGCTTATGATCATGTCATCTGAAAATCGTAAATGGTTTAGATATTCTCCATTCACATTGACTGCTTTCTGCAACCAGTCTAATCTTCCAAAAGCTTCCTCCAGGGCAGCAGCAAACAACTTCGGAGATGTTGTATCTCCGAAGTTGTTTGCTCTCCTTGTTGAACTCCTTTCTCAATTTTAAATTTATTACTGTCTTTATCTAGTCTAATAAAGGAGATAGATTCTCATATATTTTCTTCAAAATCATAATATATGGGGTATCTATGCCTTGTCTTTCCAGCGTCCGAAACATTGCCTTATGCTATACGGAGTCAAATGCCTTTTCATAATCCACAAATGCCAGGCATAATGGTCTTTTATATTCATTTGCTTTCTCCATTAGCTGTGACATTACGTGAAGGTGATCCATAGTTGAGAATCCTGTCCTAAAGCCAACTTGCTCTTTCAGTTGATTCTCATCAAGTATTCTTTCAAATCTGTTAGTAATGACCCTTGTGAACAACCTGTAGATGTTGAATAACTACGTAATTGGTCTATAATTTCCAATTTCTAATTTATCTCCTTTCTTATGCAGAAAAACTATAATTGCATTATTCCACTCCTCTCTCTCTCAGGGTAACTCCGGATTTTTTTTTTTTTTTTTTTTTATTAATCCCTTTGGGTTCTTCCATGTCCACTTTCTGTTCACCCTTTTCTTGAAAAAAGGGTTCATTTCTGACATTCCACAAGATTCTTCAAATTCCACAAGTCTTTCACCTCTTTCATTTCTTTCCCCAATTCCAAAATTTCCTATAGTTCCCCTTTCTGTGCTGTTTTGTCTTTTTCCAACCGTAGCATTGAAGTTCCCCCATAATAATAGTGTAGTGCGTTTTCTGCTCATCTAGAAGACTCACAATTTCGGTGTACATTTCTGCAATCTCTTCATCATCATGGCTCAATGTTGCTGAATAAATCATTATAACCTTTAGATTATGCCTCTTAGCAATCCTGAATAGTAGTCTTGACACCCTTGGTGATGTACTTTCGAATTTCAAAATGTTGTTTTTATATCTTTATGTACCAAAAAGCCAACTCCAACTTCGCCCTTTTACTGTTTCCATTGGTGTACAGCAGATTTCCACATGATAAACTTATAAGTGATTCATTTCTTCTTCTTGTTGTTTCAGCCAAAACAAAGATATTCCAATTCACTTTTTCTAATTCCACAAATCTACAAAGTCAATCCGATAGTAACAAACTTCCTAGGAGAAACGACGGCGAAGTGGAGTACAACCATTAAGGTCGAAAACATGCCAACTAGGCCAATCCCCATTAGCAAAGGGATATTTCTGGGAGCTACGCTGATCCCATCGTTGTTCTGTCTAGCACTTAACCCGCTGTCCAACATGCTGAACAGTTGCAAGTACGGATATAACCTCAAAGAAGGAAGGATGAACCTGTACACCCACACCGATCTGCTGTACATCGATGACATCAAGCGCAATGCGGGAAACAAGAAGCACCTTCAGCAACTACTCCAGATCACCGAAAAAAGAATTCAACAATGATATTAGGATGGAATTTGGTCTAAACAAATGCAAGGCCCACGGATTGCACGAAGCAAATTTAGTCAAGCGAAACTACCAGCTGCAGACTAGTAAAGAGATAGAAACCATGGAAGAGTGAGAGGCCTAAAAATACTTGAGGATGATGCAGGCTCAGCAATTACAGCACCAAGAAATTAAGGCCTGCCTGACCGAAAAATACCATCAGAGGCTCAGTAACCTGCTGAAAGCAAAACTCAATGGAGGAAACACAATTAAACCATAAACATCTAAGCAGTCCCAGTACTAACATAATCCTTCGGGGTTATATATTGGACTATGACTGAGCTGGAGGACATCATGAGAAAGACAAGGACAATGATGACCAAGAGCTGCCAACACGACCCGAGATCTGCAGTGCAGAGACTGACAATTTCCCGGGAAGAAGGAGGAAGGGGCCTAATAGACCTCATTGAGCAACAGAAGACAGCGTTGTTGTTGTTATTGTAGGTAGTTTGGGTTTTAGGAGCATTAGCAACTAAGGCCATGTTGCTACGGGGATATGTGGAGGTCATTCCCTGACGTTTCCGTATTTGGTGTCATGGGCTCGAACGCCGGACTAATCAAGAAGCGTGTGCTACGCACTGCTCCTCCTACCCACCTGGCTACGGAGGCGCCTAGAAGACAGCAAAAGTTAACCTATAGGATTACTTCCCGAAACACACAGCAGCACTTCACCAGGCCAAAAGGACGAGAGACAAGCAGTATACCACACTCAACCTAAGCGAGGAGTCTTTCCCCAACCAGGAGATACAAACCAAACTAGAAAGATGGGCAAAGAAGACACTACAGTGCAGACACCAGAATGATCTCCATCAGGATCACATAGATAAAACTGCTTCTACTGCATGGCTCACGAGTGGGACGCTCTTCCTCGAGACTGAAGGATTCATGCTCGACATCCCAGACCAGGTAATCAACACCAGAAATTAGAGAAAATACATCGCCAAGTAGCCTGGAGCGTCCGTGATAAATGTCGACGATGCCACCTGCCCTCAGAAACGATTAACACATCGCCGCGGGGTGCAAGGTGATCGCCCAGACTGAGTACACTCATAGACACGACCAGGTAGCAAAGATAATACATCAGAATCTAGCAAGGAAATAATAGTTGACCAAAGAAAGTGTACCATACTACAAGTGCAAACCTGAGGGAGTACGAGAGATCCCAGTCCACAACTTTACTGGGACCCGCGCCATAATAACGGAAAGGACAATCCCGCACAACAGACCAGACATAACCCTTGTGGAAAAGAAGGAAAAGGCTACCTATCTGATTGACAAAGTAGTACCCAACACTGGAAACCTGCAGAAAACCCCATTTGGAAAAAATGAGGAAGTACACGAACCTAAGACAGGAGATCAAAGAGATGTGGCATAGGCAACAGGTAACGACCATCCTGATCATCGTGTCAACCATAGGTATGGTGCGAAAGACTCTACATAACAGCCTAGCAGCAATATGCCTCCCAGCGAACAACTACAAAAAACTCCAGAAAGTCGCAATCCTGAATACCTGTAAGATAGTCAGAGAAATCCTCGACCAACAGTAACACCAGACTTCGATGGCCGCCATATTGCATCGGTTAGTGTTATTACTGCAGTGTCTCGTGGTCGGAAATAAGCTGAGTGCCGCTACGAGAGCAAATTAAACTGATTGGAGGGTACCTGTTAAAGTTCCTACTGCCTCAGCGGTTAGAGGGTACCTGTTACAGTTCCTATTTCCTCAGCGGATTATGCTGCTTTAAATCTCCTTTTTGTTTGATCAAAGATAAGCAATATGTCTGTGGAGAAGAACAAATTTTGCAACCCTGTAGTCGTGCTGTTGAACTGGGACCTTCGGATGAGGGACTTAAAAAAAGGGAATCACTGCTTTCCCCCAAATGCACATTACAAGGTCTATGGCAAAGAAAAAACAAAACATGTCTGTTTTTCAAATATCTCCATCCAAGGAAGAAATATTGGAACAGCACGAGAATAACTCTACCCAACAAGTAGAAGAGACTAATCAGCCCTGCAAACCTACCTTTCGAGCGCGCATTGATACAGACACTGCACATCCTAGTGTCCTTAAGAATGGTACTAAGAGCTACAATGAACCACCCACCACCGGAGACAACCCAACCAATAGAGGCCAATTTACCTGGAATCAACGTTGATATGTGCAGACGATACGAAGGTTGGCAGGGTTGTCAAGGACACTACTGACACTATGCTACTCCAACAGGATCTGGAAAGGTTGAGCAGATGGGCTGAGAGGTGGCAAATGAAGTTTAACATTGACAAATGTAAAGTACTACATATGGGAAACAGCAACCCCAGAGCAACGTATCAACTCTGTGGTACTACACTGACAGTGGTAGAGAATGAAAGAAACCTGGGGGTGGTTGTGCAGGCAGATATGAAGTTTTCTGAGCAGTGCAGACGGGCTACAAGAGTAGCTCATGGTGTATTGTCGATGATATATAGGAATTTTTCTAGCAGGGATAAGGAGGTGATTATTCCCTTGTATAAGGCAATGGTCAGACCGCACCTAGAGTACTGTATACAGGTCTGGAGGATTCATTTCAAGAAGGATGTAGAGATGCTGGAACGAGTACAGAGAAGGGCAACAAGATTAGTGAATGGAACAAAGGTGTGCTCTTATGAAGAAAGGCTTACGTTTTGCAAATTACAGTGTCTGGAGACTAGGCACCGGCGAGGTGATCTGATAGAGGCGTATAAAGCCTTGAATGGTTTGGGCATGCTCAATGCTGATGGGATTCTTCCTCTTGCTCAGAATAATCACCTGAGAGGGCATAAATTCAAATTGAGGAAAGACAGATGTAGGATAGACGTGAGGAAATTTGCCTTTAGCCAGCGGGTGGTTCGTTGCTGGAATAGACTTCCATCCCTTGTCGTGGAAGTTGATAGCTTAAATAAGTTTAAGGCTCAGCTGGACAGGTATTTCGAACGAAGAGAGGGGTGAAGTGGAAGTGGTTATTTATTTATTTTATTTTTTATTTTTTTTTTTGCTGATGCTGCATAAGCTTGCTTTCTTGCATCAAATTCCTCTACCAATGCTAATGCTAATGTGCTAATGTCCACCCTCCCCGAGGGATCCATTATGGATCAAGTTTTTGCCAGAGATAGAAACACTAATGGCCAAATCGGACAATCAAATCACCGCTACCCTCAGAGGAGAAATAATTCAAATCTGGAGTAAGATGGAACTCATTTTACTAAATTCTCACATTACAAACGAGAAGGCTCAGGCCAAGTTAGAGGCCTATCAAGTAGAGTGGAAATCAAAAAACCAGCACCAGCAGCGCTCCTGCTCTTATGCTGTTGCGCTGAGGAATTCAAAACCGAGTTCACCTAACATAAATAGGGCACCAATAACAAGAAAGAAGACTCTCATAAAAGAACCACACTTGGTTGTTCTCAGGCCTGCACACCCAGAATCTACAAAACCCAGTGAGGAAGTAAAACAGACAGTAATTACAGAATTGACGACGGACTTCCAAATCACTAGGATCAAGTCAATTAGAAAGACCCAACACGTAGGGGTAATCATAGAAACTGAATCTGGCCAAGAAGCTGCTGATATTATGAACAACCCGAAGATACCAATGCTTGGGCTCATAGCTGCGCCACCAAAGAAAAGAGGACCCTCCATTATCGTCTTTGACGTTGACAAAGATCTCACCCCCTACTCAGGTGCGGGACGAGCTATATGGAAAAAAAAAATCCAGAGAACACTCCCAGACGTCAACCCGGAGGAAATTATCACTCCAAAGTACCATACAAAGTCTAGGAATGGAAACAATGTAAACTGGATTTTTGAAATTACCCCTATTTCTTGGCAAACACTCATTCACCAAGACAGAGTTTTCATAAACTGGGGCAGCCACCACTTCAGGGAGCATGTGGCTGTACCCAAATGTTTTAAATGCTGCAAGTTTGGGCAAACCACTCACACCTGCACCCAGCTGCTGTAACTTGTGGCCATTGTGCTGAAAATGGCCACGAGTATAATACATGCCCTAATAAAGAAAAACTGCCCGTCTGTTCAAATTGCAAGGGACAGAAGATGCCTCACGAACACTCCATCCGTGACAACAAATGTCTGATATATTTAAAGGCGAAGAGTTTACACCAATCAAAGACCGATTATGGTCCAACTTCTTAAACCATACAACACTAGCGTCCTGAAGATATTCCAAATAAATGCACAACGGACAAAAGCTATACCTCAACAGCTAACAATAAAGGCAGATGAAGACAATTTTGATATTCTGATCTTACAGGAAATATACACCTATGCAAATCAGGTTGGGGGGAGGGGGTACCGCCTCACATATAAAATTACTCAAGTTGATGAAGAGGCCCCCCCCCCTTGCTGCAATAGCAACTAGGAACCCTGATATAACTGTCACCAAAATCCCCCATTAATGTACAGTCTGGGCGGCGTGTGCCCACATCATCAGTCCCCCCTGGGAAATTTTTATATAGTCTCATTATACTGCAGACCGGGGGTTAATATACTTCCATACACGAGGTATCTGGAGATCGTCCTCACAACTCTCCCAAATGAAAAGATCATCATCGGTGCTGACGTCAACTGCAAGTCACCTGTTTGGTTCAGCACTACTGCTGACAGGTATGGCTGTAGAAACAGCCAAAAACTTGAAGATCTTCTGGAAAATTCCCAGTTTACTGTTCTAAACAGGCCGAACAATCTTCTCACCTTTTGTAATACCCTGTGGGAATCCACAATTGATGTCACCTTGGATACGAGAAATATATCAAACTTCATCGTGGGTTGGGCCGTCTAGGATTCCTGGACCACCTCAGACCACAGGGCCATAACATACCAGATAACAAGATCCTTGGATAGAATCCCAACTCCAAGATTCACCCCTCAAAAGTATGCCATCTCCAGAGCAAAATGGGACATTTTCGAGGAGGAGCTACGCTCCCCAGCAGCTGCAAGTTAATAACTACCATCCCACTGATCCTGATGCCAACCAGAGAAAAGTCACAAATATAATTATAGAAGCTAGCAACTGTGCCATTCCTAGGAAGAAACCCATTCCTGGTGCTGTCCCGTGGTGGTGGTGGTGGTGCCCAGAACTCCAGCGCCTTCGGCAGGAGGTCAACGTCAGAAGAAGAGCCTTCCAACGAGCGCATTGGTCCTGGCCAGCTGCAGAGGTAGAGGCTCTCCGCCAGCAATACAGTGAGACTAGAAATATATACACAGCTACTATCAGGAAATGCAAGCAAACATCATCGGAACAACTAGTTTCCACAACCGGAAACACCGATCCCTGGGGTGTAGTCTATAAAATCACAACCGACAAACTCCCAAGAGGGGAGGTAATGACAGCAACAATAACCCCTCAAGGTAACATAACAACTTCATGGGACAGATCCATCAATAACATATTGGATACAATTATCCAACCAGCAATGGATCCTAGTACAAGTCAACAATAAACTTCGCAACAATAAATGTCCAGGACCGGACCTACTTGAACCGAGATTATAAGGAAGACTGTGGAGCATTCCCCATACCTCATCCTCGACCTGTTCAATCACTGCCTGCAGACAGGAGTCTTCCTATCCGATTGGAAGATAGGTAACATATGCCTGATTCTGAAAAATCCAACCAAGCCTCCAGAAATCCCATCTTCTTATAAACCGATTGCCTTGTTATCTGTGCTAAGCAAGCTATCTGAATACTTACTACACAGTAGAATTACAGTACATTATAATGCAACAAATATATCCTCTACAAGCCAATATAGTTTCAAACAAGGATGCTCTACAGTTGACACACTCCAGAATATCCTTATAACTGCCACAAACTCCAATAGAAAATATTTCCTGATTATTGCCATAGACTTTGCTGGGGCGTTCGATTTACTCTGGTGGCCGAGCCTCCTCAGCCGAATAAGACGTGCCTGTCTTCCCGGAAACCTTTATAACACCATAAGAAGCTACCTCACAACCCGAGAAATAATAGTCATACTGCAGAGTCAAACGCCAGGTTTACAGAAGTTGTCCCCACGGCTCGGTGCTGAGGCTGCTCCTTTGGAATGTTGTACTTGATGACTTCCTCAACAATAACCTGAACGAAGTTATCTCCCAGGCCTATGCAGATGATCTGATCCTGGCTGTGTCTGCAGACTGCAGAGCGCAGCTAGAAAATTCTGCAAATCAGGCTCTCTTGATATTACAAAACTGGGAAAGGGATCATAATCTTCAAATCTCTTTAATGAAGACTAATTCCATCTTACTGAAAGGGTCCCCCAGAAGACATCCACAAATCAAGATAAAAGAGACCACAATATGTTTCACTACTGAACTGAAATATCTAGGAATAATCCTGGACTCAGGACTTACATTCCTCCCACATTTGAAACATCTTTTTGTTGTTGTTGTTGTTGTTGTTGTTATGGGAGTTTCATGGCGCATAAGCTACTTTGGCTATAATGCGCCTTTTTTTGAAACATCTGCTCACAAAGTTAAGGAACTATACTGACTTGGTCGCCAGAGTTATGCGTCAGGATTGGGGCCTCAACCGCCGCACTCTCTCGTTGTTCTACAAAGAAGTATTTCTACCGGCAATTACATACGCTGCAGGTATATGGTATCCGAGAGCAAAAATAGCAGTAAACAGAAAGAAGCTCGAAACTATTCAAAGATTTATCCTCCTCACCATTACCGGGCCTGCCGTACTGTCAGCACCCATGCCCTTCAGGTGCTGGCAGGCGCCATTCCTTTGGAACTGGAGGTGATACGTTGCGGGCTCCTCTACGAACTATCAAATGGCACATCGGTGACGTTCATGGACCACACCATTGATCCCACTAATAACTTGATTGCTGAAAAGAAGCGCTTTGCCTCCATTTACAGCAGGTATGGCAAGATAGATAGGCTTACTCTACTAAAGGAGATATCACTAGGAAATGTATTCCACATATCAACAAGGTATATCCCAAGTCTCCTTCATGGTTCTCTCCCGGCCTGTACACAACTTTCATGTTAACAGGTTACGGATCCATCAGAGCCAAACTCTCAAGTCTTGGAATTATTGATGGTCCCCTCTGCCACTGTGGAGAGCTGGAGAGTTGGTCTCACCTAATGTATAACTGCCCTTTGTATGAGGACCTTCGCTGCATTTTGATTACCAGAATTAACTTCAATCCAAAACTCCAGGAGCATTACTTGTTGGACAGCGACAGTGAGTACAAGGCCTTTTGGCAATATTGCCAGGAGCTCTTCACAAGAATAAGATCCCTACCGCTGGAACGAACGTACGCCCTGATTAACTCGTCTTGCCCAAATTCAAGCTGGACTGTCAACGACTACCATCGTTAATGGGATAGGACCTCTGTTCCATGAACGACAACAGTGTTTTGGACCTTTCTGATTTAGACTCTTTACAAACTGTGATATTATGCAGCTCTGCTGACCCAATTACCAAATGGACAGAAGCCCTGAAACCGCACTAAGTCAGACTGCAGTGAACATACATCTCTAATTTTGACTCAACAAAAGGGAGAAATCCGCGGTGAGACCTGTAGTAGTGACACAGTCTAGTGATAACCACACACTTGACGACCAGACCTGAAAGCTCCGAACTCGTAGTGACAAGTATACATCGGGCGAGACACATTACGTACAGTCCCAAGTGTGACAGCCTTGCCAGACTCTGAAAAAAAAAAAAAAAAAGACAAGATGGGACGGGACCTTCGTCCCACCTATGACACTCCAAAGCACAGCTCAGCTGCAACCATTAAGCTGTCTTTGCCACGCTCCCTTGTGTGGTTCTTTTTCTCCACAACCCAGGCAGGGGGAGGTTACCCCTGGTCGCCTTCCCCCTTGCTATCCTTCTTTTCACTCTGGTGGGGCATGGGCCTGCTCCACTGATTTGGGGGTCATCTTCTCTATGCACCCCTTATCTCTGTCTTTTCCCCCAGCCTTCAGTCTCCCTCTCCCTTCTCTAACTTATAACCAGCGTCTGAACCATCTCTAAATTGCCTGAGCCCTACACCCAAAAACGTAATAGCAACATCAGTTGCATAATCAGTAATCCTTTTGGCTGACCCCTATCTGTAGCGTTTTTTTTTTTTTAAGGTCCTAGCCACTGAAATCTCAGGAAATTAGGTGGCAGGACCTGCCAGAGTAAATAACTATAATACTGGTGTACCTGGTCTGCCTCCACGGGGCAGAGTGTGGACAACGTTGGAACCCATTAGGGGACCAGTGGCTAAATGACCAGAGGAACAATGGTACACGACACTACACATATACAAAACCCATACACTTTTAAACCTCTGGCATTGACAGTGTTCTGTCACACCCACAATGTGTACTATGCAAAGATGGGGGAAACCGCTGGTGCCGTTTGACACTAAACACATTCTACACTCTGTAAGGCTAGTAATGCGTCAGGTGTTGCAGTACTATCCTTACAAGATACACATGCTACAGCATCTAAAGCATGGTGATGCAGATATTCGTTTCACATACGCACTTCAGTTTCTGGCGAGAATGACAGAAGATATCACTTGGCCATGGAACATCCTTTGGAGTGATGAAGCCCACTTCTGTTTAAATGGACAAGTGAATGCGCCCAACTTTGCATTTAGGCAACAGAAAACCCTCGAGTTATCCAAGAGGTCTCGTTGTATTCTCCAAAAGTGACAGTGTGGTGTGGATTTAGGGCCATATTCATGATTGGGCAATATTTTTTTGAAGAGGTAACACCGACTGGATCCTGCACCTGTTCAGTCAGTGGACAGTGATATTATGAAATGTTGGCAAATTTCGGAATACCAGAGCTGCAACAACTTGCGTGCCTTCAGGATACCATTCGTGCAAGATTGTGCACAAGCCCACCGTTGTGTCCAAAGATTGCTAATGTAACATTTTACAGATGAACTGGTCATCAGCCGTTGTTTCCAGACAACTTGGCCAGCGCAATCACGGATCTCACCCCATGTGACTTCTGGTTGTGGGTTTTTTTTTGAAGAACCAGGTGAATCGGGAAGGATGTTAAACTCTGGCAGATCTGAAGGACAACAGATGTCATGTGCTGGCTATTTCAGGTTTACATTTTACATTCTGGTGTAGAAAATACTGTTCTTTGAATGGAAACTGTTGTTGACCAAAATGGAGGACGCACTGAACAATTGTAGCGCTGTTCAAGTGATTTGTATTGCTATAGCGCGATATAGTGAGAAACTTTGGAACTAATTTTTTTCCCAATAAATGGCGAGCGCATTCATTATTGTAGCTTTGTGGGTCACTTGACATCACAACCTTTTCTCTTCTTCCTGAGGTAGGGTGGGCTCCCCCCAGGGGGGAGCCCACCCTACCTCACCCTCTCTCTTCTGCTTACCTTCTTTCTTCTCCTCAATCTCTCACCCCTTCTCCTATTTCAAAAAAAAAAAAAAAAAAAAAAAAAAAAATTTTTTTTTTTTTTATTTATTTTTTTATTTTTATTTATTTTATTTTATTTATTTATTTTATTTTTTTTATTTATTTTTTTTTATTATTATTATTATTATTTTTTTTTTATTAATTTTTTTTTATTATTATTAATTTTATTTTTTTATATTATTTATTATTTTTATTTTTATTTTATTTTATTATTATTCTTTTTTATTTTATTTTATTATTTTTTTTTTTTCTCGGCCCTCCCTGGGAAGCTCAGGCTAACCCCAGGGTCGGCCAGCCAGAGTTCTCTTTCCACATACCTGGTCCGGCTCCCAGTGCCAGTGACGGTAACTAGCAGTCTGTGGTGTTCCACAGACCCTAGGCTAAGCGGCCAGATGAACAACATAACCCGCACTAAGCAAACATGAACATACACTAACATATGATATCTGGCCTTGACAGTACTGTACTGTCTTACTTCACAAGAGATTCAAATGCGGAGTTGTGCGAAAGCACCGGTGCCGCTTGTCAAAAAACACTATGTCACTATGTCACTATGTCATTATTGTAGCTGTTGTCCAAATTTCTCTTCAGTATGAGACTTAGAACTGGCTCCGGAGCCCTCTATACAGGGATACTTTAATTTTAACAACCCTGTATTTTAAATTCGATAGTAATACTATATGGCCTTACTCCATATGTGTAAGAGACTTATTCTAGTGAACCCTGGGTGCTTAAAAAGTAGGATGAAAAATCTTTAAATATGTGAGAAAGGAAGATATTAATGAAATTCTTTGGCTCCGTAAAAGTCGGGGAAGAGTGGAAAATAAGGACAAACTAAGAGCTGAAGGAACTGTATGGAGAACCGGATATATGAGAGGTTTCCGAAAAGTAAGGTAACACATTTTTTTCCATAATAATGGTGAAAGGGAATGAGATGAAACGCGGTGGACAGATAGTCCCATTAATAATGTTCAAAAAGACCGCCGTTACGGTACTGTCGCCTCAGAGCAGATTCTAGTACAGTGTTGCAGTGCTGCTGTCAGACGATAGTACCGCAGTGTTGCGGTACTATCGTCTCACAGCAGATTACAGTTGCAAAATGGTGGCTACTGTGCGAGTGTGGTGCAAAACACGTGATCGTGAAGTTATTCGCTTTTTGCAAGCAAAAGGGCCTTCACCAAGTAACATTCACCGTGAACTGGTTGCTGGGTATGGCAAAAAGGTGATGACAAAGGAGCAGGTGTGTTTTTGGTGCAATTAATTTAAAGCGGGCAGTGTTGACATTGAAGATCCACATCGGGTGGGCAGGCTTTCATCGAGCAAGACAGAAGACAACATATAGCACATTAAGGGCATTGCTATTGAAAACAGGCAGGTGATATTGAAAAAAGAGTGAACGTGAATAAGTCGACTGTTCTCGAAATTTTTCACGATGTCCTTGGCTTTTGAAAATTTGCTGCCGCTGTGTTCCCCGACAATTATCAGAGGAGAAGAAAGCAAAACGCATGGGGATGTGTCTGGCAAACTTGTAACGATACAGTGACGAAGGAGAGGATTTTCTTGCTCGCATGGTCACAGCAGACAAAACGTGGGTTCACTGCTTTACCCCCGAAAGCAAATAAGGCTCCATGACCTGGAAACTTCCACAATCTGCTGTGCGCAAAACCTTCAAAACTGTTTCCAGTGTCGGAAAAGTCATGGTCACAGGGTTCTGGGATCGCCAAGACTTTCTGTTGGTGGATTTCTTTCTGAAGGGTGGAACAATCAATGCACAGCTTTACTGTAGAACGTTGTAAAAACTGAAAGCTAACATTCGACGCAAACGACCAGGACTCCTGACAAGCAGCGGGATTTCGTTGCACGACGACGCAACTCTGCACATTGCCCACACCACTCGTGAGTGGTTGCACTGTAATCATTGCGAAACTCTGTCACATCCCTCCCCTACAGACCAGATTTAGCGCCACAGACTTCCATTTGTTTGGCCAGCTGAAAAAACGACTTTCAGGAAAGTGTTCCATAGGGGTTTTCCGTCGTATTATGCGCTTGCCTATCAACGTACTCATGGATCACTTGGCTTCCAGCAAGACCGCATGACACTATGTGTATCCGGAAAAACCCGGGTTTCAGTATGACCTTCTAGCAGTTAAATTAGGACAATAAATCTTGCACCCTCAAGCCACTCAGACTTAAATAAGAGTGAACCCGCAGCAACAAGATCGCGTTGTGATTAAACTCAAAGGTTCCTTAAGTTGACCTCTGAGCCCCACAAATAATGGTTGCTTAAAAAAAATGTTCAGTGAATTGTGTGTAACTAGATGGAATGGTCAGGACGCAAAATAGTAAACAAACAAAACAAGGTTTATTAAACATATAAGTATAGAATGAGCACAATAGAACTGGTACATAGTTTAAATTAATTGGTATGTGATTGTTAGGTAAATTAACTGAATCAAGCATTATCTTGCGGTTCGCAATATTATAGTTTTGTAATGTTCTTCATGTGTGGCTTTTCCACTAATTCTCCAGTAAGTACAAAATGATTGATTTGTGTTTGTCATAACATACCACCGTTCAAAACAAGAACAGGGAACTATATTAACTTAATAGTGTAATTAGTATTTTTGACAACTAGATAATAAGGCACATTATCTGTTAAAACTAAGTACTAAGCAGACAATTGTCTAGGTATACGTATATATATGAGGAAAGATGTCTTATAAATGCATTAAAGCGTGTGCAGATGGTAGGTTCAGCTTTGGGCAATTTAATACAGTTTGTTATTAAACAATAAGGGTTGACTTACCCGAATAATTCTGCACATCCTCGGGGGGAGGGGGGAAGGAGTTCTGTACCAAACATCATTATGGTTCTTTTCTCATCTTTTTCTAGTAATTATTATTTTACTTCTTCTTCACACAACAACAATAATCGGCCAAGACTCTCACTGCTCTCATCTTCCTGTCATGTCTCACCCAAAGTTCATGTGTGTGTCCTCGTGCTTTCCCCTTTCCAAAATATATATCTCTGTCTCACCTCTCTGAACTCCCTTAGAATTGTTCTGATCTCACGAGTCAACAATGTGGGGGGGAGGAGAAATAAATGGATACTGTACCAATCACTGAGTGTCGAAGTGACAGCTAATATGTTTATAAAAGTCTCGTTACGCAACACGTGCTGTGTCTTGTTCTGCTAATTTCTTCTCGTATAACAATCTACACCGTTCTTAGGACCTTGCCTTCGATGCTCTTGTCCACTCACAAGAGAACAGGTGACGTAACTGTAGTGTAGTATTACGGTGACTGCACCCCTGGACGATTGAAAATGAAAGTAAAAGTTTAAGCTCCGTCAAAGTGACACTATCTTAAGTATATAGGGCTGTGGCAAAAGTAAAAGGCATCTTGAGTTACTGAATACCTCTTTTAAGGGCAAGAAAAAAAAACTAACAATGAAAATGTTTTCTTTTTTTTTTTACACTCCTCTATCCTACGGCCATAAATTTTGTGCATAAAGAAAAAGTAATTTCAAATGCTCAAAATTTATGAGTTTCTATGAAGTAATCGCGGAACATGAAACCTTCTGGTAAAACAAAAAGGGGGGGGGGGTGTAGACATGAACATCTCTCCTCTTACAAAATTGGATTATTCTTAATTATGATAAATGGTACTAAAAAGAAAATAATGTTTTTTATACAATTCTTTCCAAAGTTTACTGGGTCATCTAGTAACAAACAATGATAATTTTATGTAAATTTTAACATCCAGTGATCCTACCTTGGTTGATCCGACAACTTGGTCTCCACAGACCTTAAACAAAAATCACATACTACTAGAAAGTCTATTTTCACAAGAGTTAAGAGGTGTTTATCATATGTGCAATGTCTATATTGTAATAATGTTTTAAATATATATATTTATATATATATTTTTTTTTATATATATATATTTTTATATATATATATATTTTTTTTTTAATAGTATTAACACATATTGTCTTAGTATCGTTTGCACTGAATGTTTTCTACACTGGAAACGTCGGGATTGGAAATTTGAAGCACTGGAATACTGATAAGATTGTTCATTGTTGGTCGGGGAAAATACTGCGACTTCTTCTCAAAGAATTCTCTGGACACATTTCCTTTATCATATTATTGACTCAACACAATAGCATTACATGCAACAGAAAAATCAAAGAATCAATATCTATTCTTGTTTTAACATAATTAGTATAATAGAAAACTAGACATACTATTCATTGTGACATTTAATAACTGAGACTATACAAGTATACAATACACAAGACATTCTTTTATAATGAATGTATTTGTAAATATATCAAGCAAATAGCAAAAAAAATAAAATT